>NC_135888.1:123068348-123547535 GCF_964194155.1 Cetorhinus maximus
GGGTTTCATAATACTCCAGTGAAAGTATATTTGGGGGTTTTATAATACTCCAGTGCAGTGTATTTGGGGGTTTTATAATACTCCAGTGCAGTGTATTTGGGAGTTTTGTAATACTCCAGTGCAATGTATTTGGAGATTTTGTAATACTCCAGTATAGTGTATTGGGGGTTTTATAATACTCCAGTGCAGTGCCTTCAGGGTTTTATAATACTCTAGTGCAGTGCCTTGTGGGTTTCATTATGTTAAAGGCGCTATGTCAAGATCAGTTGATATGGTTGTAATTTTCTGAGGACTTCACCTAAAGTGAGTGAGTGCTATAATACTTTACCTTATTGTAGTTCTAATGGAGGTCATCAAGAGAAATGGAATGTTTGGTCAATGGGCATCGTGCTAAGGGTGGGAGAAGGACATGAGGCCAGAACGAGCAATGCCAGCTGCTGCAGAAGAGAGGGGCATACAGCTCCATGAAAATCGCTTCTCAATAGCACTTGAGTGCTAAACCTGCAGATGTCTGTTTTAGTGCATTCAGTCACACTTAAATCATGGTAATTACTAATTAGCACCAAATATGCAAGCTAAAACTAGACTTTCAAATAAACATGATTGATAAGCACAGCACTATTTGGTGTATGTTTTCAGCCTTTCATGAAAATAATGGCCCATAGAGTCATAGAAGCATTTATGGCAGAGAAGGATGCCATTTGGCCCATTGGAATATGCCTTCTCTCTGTAAAGTAAACTCAGACAAAATTGTGGCTGAGCTCCTGTAGAGAAGAAATCTTGCAGGTAAATTGAAATAAACCCTTTCCACTGCCTGGACGTGGGTAGCTCGAAACTTTATTGCACAGGCACTGAGTGTATCTTGGGGCAAAGGAAAGGGTCATTTTTGAGACCCAGGATGGTGGTGGCGGCCCTGGAATGAGGTGGTGGTTCTTATTTGGCAGCCTAGCTGAAAGAACATTGGATCAAGGCATCTCTTGTGTCCCTGCCTCCCTTGAGGTTACCCAGGTCTGTCTCCAGCTCCTCAGCGTTCTCACTGTGCTCCTCTTCTGACTCACTTCTGGATTTATCGCCTGTGGCCTGTGCAGCTGCATCAAGATCCTCTTCCTCCAGTGGGTCTCCCCCGTGCCAGATTGTGAAGAGTGCAGCATGCAACCATTATCAGTTCCACCTGCTCTGGGAGTTATTGTAGTGCTCCCCCTGAAAGGTCCAGGCATTGGAAGCGCATCTTGACAAGAGCTATGGCCTTGTGGAGCCATGGCTTCTGTTGTACCACTGCTCTGCCTCTGTTCTTGGGTGGTGGAGAGGCGTCATGAGCCACCTTTTCAATGGATAGCCCTTGTCACCCAGCAGCCATCCATCCAGTCGGGCTGGAGCACTGAAGAGCCCCGGCACCTGGGAATATCTGAGAATGTAAGCGTCTTGGGAGCTGCCAGGGTACCGTGCACGGACTTGCAGAATCTGCAACTTGTGATCACACACTATCTGCACGTTCATGGAGTGGAATCCCTTCTTGTTGACAAAAGCACCCGGCTCACCCATTGGCGCCTTGATGGCCACATGTGTGCATGCTGGATGTGGGGGAACCCAGCAATCGCTGCAAAGCCTCTGGCTCGCTCAGCCTGGGTGGCCTCACCCGTACGGAAATGAAGGAAAGATAATGCCCGCCTGAACAGAGCTTCTGTCACCAGCTTGATGCAACTGTGGACAGCTGATTGGGATACCCCACAAAGATCCCCCACTGAGCCCTGGCAAAAGAACAATGACCATGTCCCAATTCCCCTGTGATCAATTTCCTGGATTCCTCACCAATCTTCACCAGGCAGATAAGAAACTGGATAAATCATGATCCAGTCCTGCCTTGAGTGAGAGACCGAGTGTTACATCGTTAGACCCAGGAGCTTGTCTCTGATGAATTGAAGCCATTTTTCAACCGAAGACACAAGATGAATATATGGCAACCCCCGCTGACACAGAAGTTGACGACCATTGTGACCTTCAGAGCCACTGGCAATGGGGTGTCCACCCACACTGTCGGAGCTGATCTCAAGGCTGATCCTCTGACAGATGGAGGTCACTGTCTACCTTGAGAGGCGGGGCTTCCTTCAGCATTGCACCTCAGACATATTGAGGTTTCTGCATCGCCGCCTGTGAACCCTGGCATGAGGATAGTGGCACCTTCTGCGAACCCTTATGCCTTGGAATTCCTGCTGGTCCTGTTCCCCTTGTGCCTGCACCTCCCCTCCCACAGGTCCCTCCGCTGTAAACTGCATTGGAACACCTGGCCTCCTCTCCTTTTTGCCTCTCTCTTCCTCCTCAGTAGGTTCCTCCAGTAGAGACCACAATCCCTATGACCAGGTTGAGGGAAGGTTGGAAGGGTCCACACAGTCCAAATCCTCAGGGGGCCTTGGAGACACCAATGAATTCTGAAATGAAGCCTGGAAATGCTAAGGATGAAGCCTCAAATAGAGATGAAGCTGCCAAGTACCGATAAGCCACCAGCAGCAAACTATCTCCAAAACTCCTCACTACTCACACTGATAATGTTACTGGCCCTTTTTATCCAACCTGTGGATGAGGTTTCGCAAACTATGGGCTGCCTGCCTACACATTTTGCCTGTGCGATGAGTGAAAAATCGCACGTGCAACATGGAACCGCATCAATTGGGTTGTTAAGGGCCTTAACTGGCCTCTTAATTAATGGTGGGCACGGCTCTGACTCCTGCGCGCGCCCGCCAACTGAAATATTGCGCAAGTGCGCGATGATTTTGGGACACTTGCCTGACGTCATCATGCATCATTTTACGCTCATTCGGGTAGGGCGCGCACCCGGCCAATGAGGGGAAAATTCTGCCCCAGGGGTTCATATAACCAATGCCAATGTCCTAAGTTACTTTCCTTTGCAAGAGAACAATGACCATGTCCCAATTCCCCAAGAGCTCTATATTAGTGATTATTTTCCTGGATTCCTCACCAATCTGCGCCAGGCAGATAAGAAACTGGGCGAATCATGATCCAGTCGTGCCTTGAGTGAGTGACCAAGTGTTACATTGTTGGTCCCAGGAACCTGTCTCTGATGAATTGAAGCCATTTTTCAACCAAAGACACAAGATGAGCAGTCAAGATGGCATTCTATTATGGGGTGCACTAGTAGTGGTTCCTTCACAAGGAAGGGAACCATTCTTAGTAGAGTTTTACAGTGTCCATCTGGGATTCTCATTAATAAAGACGATAACGCAAAAGTTATCTTTCGTGGCTGGGAATAGACAACGATATTGAGAAGGTGGTAAAACATTGTGTGTGATGCCAACAGCTACAAAAGTTGCCGGTGGCAGCCCCATTACACCCATGGGGGTGGCCTGGTAGACCCTGGGTGAGATTGCACTTAGATTACATTGGTCCTTTCCTTGGAACCATGTCTCTACTGATTATACATGCTCATTCCAAGTGGTTAGACATTTATGAGGTTAAGTCATCAACGTCAGGCACTACTATAGAAACACTACGCCAAAACTTTGCTATCCATGCATTGCCAGAAGTAATCGTCTCAGATAATCGTACTGCGTTTACTAGCACTGAATTTCAAAGGTTTGTCAGCCTGAATGGTATTAACCGCGTGAAGACTGCACAATACCACCCGTCATCTAACGGACTGATGGAAAGGGCAGTACAAACATCTAAGGTGGGAATGAAAAAGTTAACAGGTGAATCATTGGAAACTAAACTTGCTCATTTCCTATTATACTACAGAACAAACCCCCACACTACAACAAGTGCAACACCTGCAGAGTTACTGATGAGGTGCCGTCTTCAAACAAGACTAAGCCTGGTACTTCCCAATTTGGAAGGGAAGGTGGAGAAAAGGCAAGGGAACCAAAAAGCAACTCATGATTTGCATAGTCGTGTGCGATAATTTACTGTTGGAGAAGCGGTATATGTAAGGAATTTTGGTGAAGAACCAAAGCGGTTACCTGATAAAGTAAACTCTGTGACCAGACCATTGTCGTACCACGTGGAAGTGGCAGGCCGAGTCACCCGTAAGCATTTAAGAAGAAGGGAGATACCCCAACAAAATGATGTTCCATTGTAATCACTGATGAACCTTTGGTTCCGGTTGAAGTTGCTCAACCAAGGATAGACATGCCTGATATCTCTGTCGGAGTGGACGACACTGAACTGCCTGTGTCTAATGAGGTACCTGATGTTAATGTGGTTCCAGAGAACGTGGTTCCTGTCAAAGAATCAGAAGTCATAGAGCTAGGGTGTTCCACATGGATCTGGAAATGACCTGAAAGACTGAACTTGTAATTTCATGAAACAAAAACAGAAAATTCTGGAAAAACTCAGCAGGTTTAGCAGCATCTATGTAGAGAGAAATAGAGTTAATATTTCGAGTCTGTATGACCCTTCTTCAGAGTTGTAATTTCATGACCTGTGTAAATATTGTAAAGTACTGAGATAAATATCCTTGTAAACACAAAATGTACAGAAAAGTTAAAGGGGAAGGAGTGTAATAATTATAGTTTTGATAACCGGTAGGTCTGTAGCTTTAAGAATCAAGCTGTGTTGTAAGATCGCATATTCTGTGTAAACCAAAGAGAGAGCAGCGTGAGGAACCTCTAGGAGAGAGCTCTTCTTTAGTTACGGAGTTGGTTGCACACATGTAGCTGCTGCTGCGGTCTTGTAAATAAAGTTCAATGATTCCACCAAGAAAAGTTGTATGGAAAATCAACTCTATAACACCGGCCATTGTCTTTTTATGCCCAGAAAGCACCTGATTTTCCAGAATCCATTTTTTGAGGGTACAATGTCCATTATTCCATTTTGCTTTCCTTTTAAGTATCCACTGCCCAATGATTTTTACAGGTGTGACATGACCATCACACCTCCTTAAAGATCACTGATTGTCCTATTACAGTTTTTCTTGTCAGTTGTTGGTTCCTATTTACCCTGGTTAGATGCCCTCTCACCCCACTGAAAGTAGCTCTCTCCCAAGTTAAACATTCTACTTTATAGTGTTCTTTACACTTCTGCATCACTAGTCAAAACCTATGTTTAATGAATCCTTGTTATTTTGGCAGAAGAATTTGTGTTTACTTCATAAATATTGTTAATTAAAACAGCATCTTTTTTAAACAGTGTGTATAATGTCAATCAATACTGCTGCTACATTTGGTTGCCCAGGCATGCAGTGCCACAGTCCTCTGAGCTCCAAGTGTGTAAAAGAAGCCAATACCTCAATGTAATGTTTATAGGCTTTACCTAATTTTTACAGCTGAAATGAAACAATCCATCACTGCAGTAGAATAGATGACTGAGAGATTGAGCATGAATCTGCACTAGACTGCCTGCAGTATATTTTCATGGAGCCTCTGTAACTTGCCATTTGTAGGCAATGCTCCAACTGACGATTTGGGTTGGGGAATACATCCTTTAGGTGATACATTTTCACTGAAGTACAATGCACCTGTATGCTATAAAGAGTGTATGTTTATTATCATTATAACTGATAAGTGGACCAGACCAGTGGCTTTGTGAGTAAATGCGAGTGGTACTAAATCATACAGCTCAGGAATGTCTTGGATTAAATCTCTGATTCATGCTGAGGTAACAGCTTTCTACCACAGTGGCAGAGGAGCAATTGAGCTCAGGCTTAAAGAGGAGAGGGCATCAACAGGACCCTGTGACTGATTGATATCCAGCGACACTTATCTGAAAGCCCATGTGCATGAATATTCTGTAAGTTTAAGGTTAGGTTTGACTGTAATGTCTCGCATGCTAAAGACAGACTTTTGGCATTAACTGTCCGGACTCAGACTTCTGGGTGAAGTACAGGAGGGATACCAACATTTCAGTAAATAGTGGCGACCCTCTCGCTCCCTCTGGATCCCTGGCGGATTGAATAGATTAAATACAGAGAAACCATTTCCTCTGGTGCAGGGTTCCAGAACAAGGCAAGGGCAATCTTAAATTTCGAGTTAGGCTCTCATCAGGAATGAAATCAGGAAGCATTTTTTCCACACAAAGGGTGGTAGCAATTTGGAATTCTTGCCTCCTAAAGTTCGTGGATACTGGGATAATAGGAGCTTTCACGACTGAGATTGACATTTTTATCAGGTAAGGGTGTTAAGGCATATGTATTGAAGATACGCAAATTGGTGGAGCTAGAGATCAACTATGATCTATTTTAGTGGTGGAATAGGCTTGAGGGGCTGAATGGCCTACACCTAGCTGTTTTTACGTTCTTATACATTTCAGAGTCACAGCTAAATGGAAAGATAAAAACAAAAAACTGCGGATGCTGGAAACCCAAAACAAAACCAGAAACAGAAATACCTGGAAAAACTCAGCAGGTCTGGCAGCATCAGCAGAGAAGAGCACAGTTGACGTTTCGAGTCCTCATGACCCTTCAACAGAACTAAGTAAAAATAGGAGAAGGGTGAAATATAAGCTGGTTTAGGAGGGTGATGGGTGGTTTTTGGGACAAGCAAGCAGTGATAGGAGGAGATAACCAAAAGATGTCACAGACAAAAGATCAAAGAGGTGTTGAAGGTGGTGATATTATCTAAAAGAATGTGCTAATTAAGAGTGGATAGCAGGACAAGCAAGGTACAGAGTACAGATAGCTCTAGTGGGGGTGGGGTGAAATAAGACTAAAAGGGCATAAAAGGTATAGATTTAAAAATAATGAAAATAGGTGGGAAAAGAAAAATCTATATAAATTATTGGAAAAAACAAAAAGGAAGTGGAAGAAACAGAAAGGGGGTGGGGATAGAGGAGGGAGTTCAAGATCTAAAATTGTTGAACTCAATATTCAGTCCAGAAGGCTGTAAAGTGCCTAGTCGGAAGATGGGGTGCTGTTCCTCCAGTTTGCGTTGAACTTCACTGGGACAATGCAGCAAGCCAAGGACAGACATGTGGGCAAGAGAGCAGGGTGGAGTGTTAAAATGGCAAGCGTCAGGGAGGTCTGGGTGATGCTTGCGGACAGACTGAAGGTGTTCTGCAAAGCGGTCACCCAGTTTGCGTTTGGTCTCTCCAATATAGAGGAAACCGCATTGGGAGCAACGAATGCAGTAGACTAAGTTGAAGGAAGTGCAAGTGAAATGCTGCTTCACTTGAAAGGAGTGTTTGGGCCTTTGGACGGTGGGGAGAGAGGAAGTGAAGGGGCAGGTGTTGCACATCTTGCGTTCACATGGGGAGGTGCCGTGGGAGGATTTGAAGAGGAGGCGGTGATGGAGGAGTGGACCAGGGTGTCACGGAGGGAACGATCCCTACGGAATGCCGCCAGGGGGGGTGAAGGGAAGATATGTTTGGTGGTGGCATCATGCTGGAGTTGGCGGAAATGGCGGAGGATGACCCTTTGAATGCGGAGGCTGGTGGGGTGATAAGTGAGGACAAGGGGGACCCTATCATGTTTCTGGGAGGGAGGAGAAGGCGAGAGGGCGGATGCGCGGGAAATGGGCCAGACACGGTTGAGGGCCCTGTCAACTACCGTGGGTGGAAAGCCTCGGTTAAGGAAGAAGGAGGACATGTCAGAGGAACTGTTTTTGAAGGTAGCATCATCAGAACAGATGCGACGGAGGCGAAGGAACTGAGAGAATGGGATGGAGTCCTTACAGGAAGCGGGGTTTGAGGAGCTGTAGTCGAGGTAGCTGTGGGAGTCGGTAGGCTTGTAATGGATATTGGTGGACAGTCTATCACCAGAAATTGAGACAGAGAGGTCAAGGAAGGGAAGGGCCCTCAACCGTGTTCAGCGCATCTCCCGCACATCCGCCCTCACGCCTTCTCCTCCCTCCCAGAAACATGATAGGGTCCCCCTTGTCCTCACTTATCACCCCACCAGCCTCCGCATTCAAAGAGTCATCCTCCGCCATTTCCGCCAACTCCAGCAGGATGCCACCATCAAACACATCTTCCCTTCACCTCCCCTGGCGGCATTCCGTAGGGATCATTCCCTCCGTGACACCCTGGTCCACTCCTCCATCACCCCCTCCTCTTCAACCCCCTTCCATGGCACCTTCCCATGTGAATGCAAGATATGCAACACCTGCCCCTTCACTTCCTCTCTCCTCACCGTCCAAGGGCCCAAACACTCCTTTCAAGTGAAGCAGCATTTCACTTGCACTTCCTTCAACTTAGTCTACTGCATTCGTTGCTCCCAATGCGGTTTCCTCTATATTGGAGAGACCAAACGCAAACTGGGTGACCGCTTTGCAGAACACCTTCAGTCTGTCCGCAAGCATCACCCAGACCTCCCTGACGCTTGCCATTTTAACACTCCACCCTGGTCTCTTGCCCACAAGTCTGTCCTTGGCTTGCTGCATTGTTCCAGTGAAGCTCAACACAAACTGGAGGAACAGCACCCCATCTTCCGACTAGGCACTTTACAGCCTTCCGGACTGAATATTGAGTTCAACAATTTTAGATCTTGAACTCCCTCCTCCATCCCCACCCCCTTTCTGTTTCTTCCCCCTCTTTTTTGTTTTTTCCAATAATTTATTTAGATTTTTCTTTTCCCATCTATTTCCATTATTTTTAAATCTATACCTTTTATGCCCTTTTAGTCTTATTTCACCCCAACCCCACTAGAGCTATCTGTACCTTGCTTGTCCTGCCATCCACTCTTAATTAGCACATTCTTTTAGATAATATCACCACCTTCAACACCTTTTTGTTCTTTTTTCTGTGACATCTTTTGGTTATCTTCTCCTATCACTGCTTGCTTGTCCCAACAACCACCCCACCCCACCCTTCTCCCCCCTTCCCCCCCGCACCTTAAACCAGCTTATATTTCACCCCTCTCCTATTTTTACTTAGTTCTGTTGAAGGGTCATGAGGACTCGAAACATCAACTGTACTCTTCTCCGCCGATGCTGCCAGACCTGCTGAGTTTTTCCAGGTAATTCTTTTTCTGGTTTTGTGTTAAGTGGAGAGAGCTCACTGAGCTTAAGCAACACCAGAGATTTCAGACACCAATTTAAAGCAGCAATTTTATGGCCATCATCATCAATCCAAATAACAAGTAGAAGCTCTTTTTGTATTCTGCCACTGTGGAGGATAATGTCAGCACAATCAATAGAATCACAGCATAATCAAGGATAACCAGCAAAGAGAAGAATCAAGATGGGGATTACAGGGGATTAAGAGGATTATCGCAAACATCAAAGGAGATTCCATAATTGATTTGAGATGGCTGTAAAACTCATCTGGCTGGGTATGAAGGCACAACTAACAATTGGAAAGCAGCAAGAGAATTAGCTGAGGGGGGGGGTAAAACAAAAAGTACTTCGCTTTCACAAAAAAAGGGCACAGATTGGCACAAAACTGGCCACCTTTCTCTGTGGCGAAATGATGACCGATGTTGAAAAAGGATGAGGCCATTCTGACTTTGAGGTTAATGTTAAAAAAATACAGGAAGTCTCATTGCACCTCGGAGGTTTTAATAGTGATATTAGAGATCCAAGCTGAAACAGAGCCATTCTATCTGCCAGCGCTGATGTTTCTTCAATACAAAGAAAGACACACACAAAAACAATCACCAAAACAAAGGTGAAAGGGATAGCTCAGCACAGACAGAAGTAAGGTAAAAGGGAGATAGAAAAAAGAATGCATACAATAGAAATTTTTTTCATTCGTTCATGGGACGTGGGTATCACAGGCCAGGCCACCATTTATTACCCATCTCTAGTTGCCCTAGTTCATGGGGCATTTAAGAGTCAACCACATTGCTGTGGGTCTGGAGTCACATGTAGGCCAGACCAGGTAAGGGCAGCAGATTTCCTCCCCTAAAGAACATTAGTGAACCAAATGGGTATTTACAACAGTCGACAATCGTTAGACTTTTAATTCCAGATATTTATTGAATTCAAATTCCACCATCTGCCATGGCGGGTTTCAAATTCAGGTCCCCAGAGCATTATCCTGGGTCTCTGGATTACTAGTCCAGCGGTAATACCACTACCCCATTGCCTCCCCTAATGCAAAACATAGGTAGAATGTGAATTGTGGTACAGAGCGTTAGGAAACCATGCTTTATATGAAAAATGATTTTGAATTTACTGGGTGGAAACCCATAATAGGATTGTTTAAAAAAACTAAAGCCACATTCCAGTGACTTGGGATCACAAAGATGGCTGCACAATTGTATCAGTGTACATTTAAATACCATTGAAATGGTTTGGAGGCAACCTGTCTCCAAAGCCACACTAGGGCCAATTGCCTTGTGGGAGTATGAATGGGAGCCATCTCCTATCCCATTAGCAAAGCATCCAGACAATCATCTGGGTACTCAACTGGGTGAAGACAAACCATTAGACATAATTCCTTGGACAATGGTACCCTGCCTGAAAGAAGAATTCACAACCAAGACCTAATCAACTTACAACTAGAATACACTAGCCTTGACCATATTTGGGTCACTGGACTGTTGGCGAGAGATCCACTGCTTTGTGTATTTAAGCACCTGTTTTCTCAGGGAACCAGGACAAGCAACTGAGATCTACATTTTAAACCACCTTGATGCTTAACCAAGAAAGATCACCAAGTTCTGCCTGAAACCAGCTGTATAATCTTTAACTTGAATGGTCTCTAAATTCTCCCACTCTATAATCTATTTGTGCATGTGTGCACTTTGTGTGCATGTTTGTGTGTGAAAGTTGGAGCATTTTTATTATTTTTCTTAGACCAGTAGTACAATAAAACTATCCTCTTTTCTTTTTTAAAGGTCAAGAAAACCTGTCTGTTTGTGCCTTTTATGGTCACAGTATGTAAACAGTTAAACACTTACCAAATTGGCAAGCATATCTTTAAAAAAAATCCGTTGTGGTCAAACAAGGAGTGGGAAAAGGGTGGAGCCATTTGACACCTCTTCACCTGATTATAACAAGAGATTACTGACACAGAAAGAAATGTTGCATAAATACAGTCGGTGGTGAAATTGTTCACAGAGCTTTTAGCTGTAGAGTTGCTTTGGATAAAAATGCAATGCTATTTCAATCTCTTACCTTTTGTATCAAAAGTTCAAATCAGATGGTGATAAAGGTTTTCCATTTAGTGGTGGGACGAGTATATCACAACTTACTGCAATCGGTGTGAAATCATTGTTAGGCTATTTTAAAGAGAAATGAATAAATGATCTTGCTGTATCTCCATTAAGTGGATTTTGCCTTCCCTATCACCCAAGGCTGTAATGAGATTTGGAACCAAGTGAACCTGGCAGAACCCAAACTGAACATTGGTGAGCAGGTTATTGGTGTGGAAGTGCTGCTTGGCAGCACTCTCAGTGACATCATCTGCCATCTTACTGATGATTGAGAGTAGACTGATGGGGCAGTAATTGACCAGATTCGATGTCTCCTACTTTTTGTGGACAGCACATACCTGGGCAATTTTCCATTTTGCCAGGTAGATGCCAATGTTGTAGCTATACTGAAATAGCTTGGATAGGGGGTGTGGCTAATTCTGAAGCACAAATATTCAGTACTGTCAGGGCCCATCGTGTTTGCTGTATCCAATGCATTCAGCTGTTTCTTGATATCACGTGGAGTAAATCAAATTGGCTATTTGGCTTATTGTCAATCTTGCTTTATTACAGTCATGTGAAGTGCCTATAAATTGTTGTTGCTCAGGACTCACACAATGCTAGATCAATCGTACTCACCACATTTTTTGCTCTGCAACTTTGAGCTTGGTTCAGGCACTGAATTAACTAACAAGATTTACAATCAGTAATTACCCAAGATACATAGAGAAGAGCATGAGTTTATGTACAATGATAGGCCCAATCATTAATATAATGTTATAATGTCACTCTGCTTTTGTCAGTAGTGAATGTAGTATTGTCAGGGACAAAATATAGTTTTCAAAGTGCGACTTCACTTCTTGCCTACAGCAACTCAAATAAACTAATTAATCCCTGTCTCCAGATACTGTTATTGAACAGTATCTCAGTATAAGTCAATAAGCCACTACAGTCTATGACACATTGCAGTACCAACTTTTTGTTCTACTGGCACAGGACCTCCATGGTGTCCCTGTTCAATTGCTTCAATCTTGTCTTTGTCTCTCTTCCCTAAAGTCTCCTATTTGCAGTGAAAGTTTATGAAGTCCACTATGGATTTCAAGCATATATAAAATAAGGCAAGAAGCAGTTACATCCCATTCTCAGGCTATACAATCCATGGAAGATACCTGAGATATAATGAGATATTGTTCATACACCCAATATCTTCCTGCCATAATTAATATATTAATGTTGCTTGGAAGTAGAAGACAAAAACCATCTCCAGGAAGCTGAATGCAATCATCCTCTTAGACTTACCCCAGTCTCAGCTTTCCATTTATACAGAGCACAATGTATAAAATACAGAAAATACGTTTATATATACTAGAGTACGGTAGCATTGTAGTTATACTATTGGACTAGAAATGCAGGGAGCTCGGCTATTAATCTCACAATAGATGAATTGAATTCAGTTAATTGAGTAAACCCGCAAAAAAAAGAAGCTTGTATCAGTAATGGTGACCACAAAAGCTATCAAATTAATGGTAAAAAAAACTGGTTCACCAGTCCTTTAGGTAAGAAAAACTGATGTCAATACTCGCCTGACCAACATATGACCCTAGACCCACATTTTGTGGTTGACTCTTCATTACCTTGTGAAGTGGCCAAGCCATTAAGGCGATTTCCATCATTTTCTCAGGGGTAAATGGAGAAAAACTGGCCTAACTAGTGATGCCCACATCCCATTAATGAATAAATTAAAAGGAAAGAAAGCTAATTCTGTGTCTATCAATCTAGAAAAGTGGCAATACCATGGAATTTGTCATACATTGATAAAAACACTCATCCCTTTTGGCTTTGTCTGTTTGATAATATTTAAATGCCCATAGCACAGAGCTAACTGGTATGTTTTCATGTCCATCATGGCTTCAATTACATCTTATTATTCTCAATCAGTTATATTATGTGTGAATTTTGCGCTCACTAATTCAGAGGATGTTACAACGATGGAGTGTTCATGATGCATTCAGCATCATCATTCAATACTTCTGAAATCAGCTACAGCAGAGGGTAAATGTGGAGGTCCTCAAGTTCTTTGATTTTTCTAAGACATTTTTCTGTGAGTTCCGTCTGCATCCCATCAAAGTCCTGGCAAGGGGCTAAGAGAACCCCTGTAGCATTACAGGGCCAGAGTAAAGCTCTTACTATTCGGCTCCAACAATATCTGACAACTCTAATCTCAGAAAAAAACACTCCCCATTGCACCAGTGCAATATCTTCTCTTCTGCAAACTAAATGTCTTGTGACCTCTCAACGGTGCATTTATCCAATTTAGATCTATTCTTCAATAAGCATAAAGCAATCAGCTAAATAAATAAATGCCTCATATTTAGCCTGAGAATAAATGAATTGCTGATGTTAAATTCAGAATTGAATCTCATCACCCACCCCACCCCCAACCAAGTGAAACAGACTGTTCTCTTCCTACCCATGCCAATTCAAATGAATCAATCGGGCCCATCAATCTCTGTTTCCGCAAACATAAGAAGCTGATGTCCATGGAACAATAACTCAGCATAAGTTAGGAAAGGAGGAGAGAAAGATTGGTAGAAAATAAAATGGAAAATGAAAACGAATTAACATTTATCAGGCTGCAATGCAAATCAGTCTTATTTAAAACACCATGTAAATAGTATGTTGGGGGTGGTGCTTTGGGATTAAGCTGTGGTGATTTTGTTAAAACAACTGCAAAAACTTTACCTTTAAAAGTAAGGTTAATTCTATTTTCAAGCATGTCAATTCATGGCCTTTTCACTCAGTTTGGAGCCTGAGGGGAAAGCTATATTTGACAAGCAAAATATCATGAAATTTGAAACAGTGCTGAATTTTGATTTTAAAACCAGCTAACAGTTACATCAAGTTACATCGAGTCCACAATAAGCTAGCCACTCGACCCAATTGGGCTATGGTCCACACAAAGCCTCCTCCAAGCTTTCTTCATCTAGCCTTAGTGCCCTTTTATTCCTTTAATCTTCATTTACTTAACTAGGCCCCCACCACCGACAAGATCTGCTCCCTGCAGATGCACCCTCCACCCCTGGCCTCTCCACCAGCACCCGTCACCCACCCTGCCCACCTCCCCCAAGGCTTCGCTTCCCCTTCCAGCCTTGAGACCACCACACACACCTACCTGGTCCTAGACTCTGGTACTTAGACTCTGGAGACTGCTTGTAGTTCCATCGCTGCAGCTTCTGGTGCTGCTGGGAATAGAGAGCTGCTGGCCTATCAGATTGGTTGGTAGATGAAGTGGGACTTCTTCCAGAGTAAGAGGTGGAAATCCCAGCTCCAGACAATCAACGAGAGTGTTAAATGGCTGCTGGGTAGCCAGTATCGGCGACAATGAGTTCTCCACCAACTCTGGGTGGTGGGCCTGGAAACACCATCATCCAAAAACTCCCGGCCCCTATCTTTTGTTTTATAATACAAAAACAAGACTTAACTGAGGTTCTACGCAATTTTAATATTGCTGCTTTTTGACTCTATCCCTATAGAAATGAACCCCAGTGCTTTGTTTGTTTTTTTTACACTCTTATTTACCAGGGTTGCCACTTTTGTAGATTGGTGAATCTGTGCCTCTCAATAACAGTAGCAAATATCTCGTATCTATTGGATAGGACCAGTGTCTGCAGGACCTCTTTCTTTATCTCTCCTTGGTCCCCCTTCTCCTACAGACAGACAGCCATGTTCTCTCCCCTTACTGCACCAGTGCTTTCCTCTGAGGTGTGACTTTATTTAGGAAAAAACTGTCCAAATATTCCTCTCGCTCTCCTATGTGTCAAAGTGTCTCTAGCTCACACTCCAACTCAAGGACTCCGAGATGGAGTGTCTGAAGGCAGAGACATTTCCTGATGATGTGGTAATTAGCAACAATCTCCCTGGCAATCAGCTCACAAGTATCACAGGCCCAATACATAGACTGCACTACCATTTTTAGTTTTATTTATTAATTAATTTAGTTGCTTATAGTAATTTAGTTCTGGAACTAATAGAAACACCTGTCACCGAGCATATATTTTGGAACATAGGAAGAGGAGTAGGCTTTTTAGTCCTTGAACCTAGTCTGCTATTCAATGGGATCAAGTTTAATGGATAATCTAACTTCTTCTCCCCGCCTTTTTTATTCAGTCATGGGATGTGAGCATTGCTGGCAAGGCAGCGTTTATTGCCCATCCCTAATTTTCCTTGAGAAGATGATGGTGAGCTGCCTTCTTGAACCATTCCAGTCCATGTGGTGTAGGTACACCCACAGAGCTGTTGGCAAGGGACATCCTTCAGTACCTTTGGCTAACAGAAATCTCACAATGTCAGATTTAAAATTAACGATTAACCAAGCCCCAAACATCATTTGTGGAAGAGAGTTTCAAACTTTTACCACTCTTTGCGTGTAGAAGTGCAAATGGAATTCAGCTTAATTTTAAATTAATTGGTTATCAATTACTTGGAATATTTATTTCTTTAAATACTTATTTGTAGTTTATAGTTTAAATTAGAGTGTGTATAGTAAATTAAGTGCTTAGTTTAATTTCCTCAGGATCTGCTGATCTGCACTCTGCACTGATTATGGCATTAACTTGAGGTTCTTTCCCTGGTTTTGTTTAACTACTGAACTAGTGTCCATTGGTCACTTTTAAACTGCTCTAGTTTCCTGCTTTTTATGTATTATCATTTTTTAAAAAATCCAGTTTTCAATTTTTCTATTTTGAGTGTTGCAACCTGGATCTCACACTCTGTTCGTGTAGCATTACCGTTAGTTTTGCAAACTAATAAGCTTCTGGAAAGACTGCTTCCATTGTGCTGTTTTTTAATTCGGATACCTTTCACGTAACCTGCAGCCAAGATCAATTAGATATGTTTCATTCTGTATGCTATGGGCTAGAAAGGCATTTTAAAGGGTAATTCATTCTGGATTACATGGCTTTGATTAACATTTGAATCCCTACTGTAACCTTTAATTTTCTGTTGTAGTAGCCCGACCATGCAATGATCAATGCAGGTACAAAATCAAACTACGCAAACCCTCCCTTCTATCCTGAAAGGATATCTCGAGGAGAAACTATAAAACCTGGTGAAGGCTGCTATGAGGGGTTGGATGAACCTAAATGTATATTGCTCATAATAACTAAGATTAATAGAAATGGAACTTGCAGATATATAGTGCCTTCTCAAGTCCATAAGATGTACAAAAGCACTTTATAAGCATTGGATTACTTTATTGAAATACAATCAGTTATTATATAGACCAACAGGGAAACCAATTTCTACCATGTAAGGTCAACCAACAATGGGATTAATGATTAACAAAAACAAAAATAGCTGGAAAAACTCATCAGGTCTGACAGCATCTGCGGAGAGGAATACAGTTAACGTTTTGAGTCCTTATGACTCTTCATCAGAACTGAGGAAATATAGAAATGAGGTGAAATATAAGCTGGTTGAGGGAGGTGGGGCAGGTAGAGCTGGATAGAGGGCCAGCGATAGGTGGAGACAAAGAAGAGATTGCCAAAGATGTCATAGACAAAAGGACAAAGGCGTGTTGACGGTGGTGATATTAGCTAAGGAATGTGCTGATGGTGACATTAAGGGTAGAAAGCAGCACTCCTCAGTTCTGATGAAGAGTCATACGGACTCGAAACGTTAACTGTATTCCTCTCTGCAGATGCTGTCAGACCTGCTGAGTTTTTCCAGCTATTTTTGTTTTTGTTTCAGATTTCCAGCATCCACAGTATTTTGCTTTTATCTTAGGGATTAATGACTAATCTATTTTCATGGTCAGAGGGATTGACCAGGACATCAGGAGAATCTCTGTTCTTTTTTTCAAGTGGTTTCATGAATTCTCTTACAATCACCTAAACAGGTATATGGGATTGGAGTTTCAAAATTAGGTCAGGAAACCAGAACCCAGATGAATTCAGGGTCCCTACTCCCCAGCTTCAGTTGCGTTGCTCTCATGATGTTATTTGTAAATGTGAAAACCCTAATTGGGCAGGAGGCAAGCTCGACCCCCAATTAGAAGCACTGAGTGTCTCCAGGAGCCGGGAGCTGCCTGTCTGGCACCAGTGGCAAAGAAAAGCAGAAGCCATATTGGGGGCTGCCCACTGCAGGCTGGATTGAGCAGGCAGCTCCTTAAAAGGTCAACGGGTGAAACGCAGAGGAATATGGCCATGGATGGCAACTTAAGGTACAGCGCTCAACCCAGCACTAATTGGACCATCACATTTCATTTTAACACAAAGATAAATAAACTTTTCTTGGCCCTGTGATGAACCCAACAGACAGCTGTGCATTACTGTGCGCTGGACAGTTAAGGTTCATCGAAAAAAACATAACAAATTCAATTTGCAACCACACAGGCCCCTGAACAAGCTCCTAAAGGAACCTAATGGGCCATTAATTGGCAGCAAGCGGGCTTCCTGTTCTCTCTCTTCCACCAGCTCTTTGAAATCTGAAACCGTTCTGGAACCATCGGGATTCCAAGATGACCTCCAGGACCACGATTTTGAAATAGCGCCTGCACCTGGTCCTGACTCTATGGTCCTTAGAAAATCTGGCTCGTTGACTTCCATCTTAATATCTGATTTGAAAAATTCAACCTCTGACAAAGCAGCACTCCTTCAATGTTGCACAGAAGTGTTAATTTAGATTATGTGCTTAAGTCAGTAAGGCTGAATGTTAAAATAAAAATATTATGGTAAAAGCACCACCACTGAACCAAGCAAACAGTGGTGGGCGGAAGGATGGTGGGTGGGGG
The DNA here is from genome assembly GCF_964194155.1 of Cetorhinus maximus. Lineage (NCBI taxonomy): Eukaryota > Metazoa > Chordata > Chondrichthyes > Lamniformes > Cetorhinidae > Cetorhinus > Cetorhinus maximus. The sequence continues at coordinate 123,086,159 of NC_135888.1, forward strand.
TGGGTGTGTCACACTACCTGACAAGTACGCTGTGACACTCCAGTTGCAAGTGCTGGTCCTGTTTGCTCCTGCTGCATTATAGGCACTTACAGTTTGAATGGAGCCCTTTTGTTTGAGATGTTCATAAAGGGCTTCTTCTCAATAACATTCAAATACTTTCTCTGAAGGAACAGAGAAAGGAGAAAGGAATAATCCCTGAATCCACAACCAGATGGGTTTTGAGATGTGAATCAGAGACATCACCAAGCAAACCTCCACTGTAGATAAGGCAGGTTACACTTGATGGCCTACAGTTCATTTTATAATTATTTTATCACACTCCAGGTTACAATTGGGCAGAGCAATACACGACTATGATTTTTAGTACACTCTCGAAGAAATGTACTTTTAAGAAGTACAAACCCTGAGATTGACAAAGATTGAAGTCCATTTCTTGGTCTGCCCTTGATCTTGATGGGATTGTAGATATTCCCAAGTATTTATTTGATGAAATCTTAAAACCATAACGTGGCTCATTTATAGCATGTTTGTAATGGTCATAACTCTTGCCCAATCCAGATCGATTCGCTTTGCATCAGAATTTATTTCAGCTGGCAAGATTCTTCTCGTTCCTGAGTAAAATTGAGAACTTTAGAAGGCCCACAGCAAGATCCGTTTTATTTTATTTCTAAGCCTTTGCGCAGTGTGGTGCAGAGCTGTCAAATATTGGTAAACATCAGAGCTTTGCAGCAACAGTCAGCTCTGTCACACACAGATCAATGCATGTCAGCACGGGTAAATTAGGAGTGAGAATTGTCCACAGCCTTCTTGAAATTGATATACTTTCAAAAATGCGCAGTTTCAGCAACGAGGGTAAAATAAAGAACAAGCTGCTTAGGTGAGCTGTGACCATCATTCTTTTCATATCAACAGTAAAAATGGAGCAGTTGAAGTAACACAGAGCACTATTTGTATTGGGGGTATCTTTAATACTGAGCTGGCTATTTGCAAAATTATTGCTACTAGATTTTCTTATCAGTGCAGTGTGCAGAACCTGTAAAATGGGAAACCGACATTTATCTACAGAATCCAGAAGAGTTATTCCCTCGTAATCACTTTTATTAAAGAAAGACTGGCATTTATATATCATCTTTCCTTTCCTTACACCACTGTGGGTGCTGCAGCGGTTCAAAGGGGTGGCTCACCACCACCTTCTCAAGAGCTGTCAGGGATGGGCAATAAATTCCGGACTAGCCAGTGACACCCATACCCTGTGAAAGAACATGATAAAAAAAAATCACCAGACATCCCAAAATGCTTCACAGCCAAGTAAGTACTTTTTGAAGTGCAGTTACTGTTGTAATGTAAGAAAAACAGCAGCCAATTTGTACACAGCAAGTTCCCATAAACAACAACATGATAATCACCAGATAATCTGGTTTAGGTGATTTTGATTTGGCGATAAACAATCGCTTCTTCAAAATAGTGCCATGGGATCTTTTACATCCATAGGAGTGGATTTTTTTTTAACATCCGTATAACAGAATGTGTCCAAAGGTAAGTGTGATGTGTTGAGCGTGTGGGTGAAGAGAGTTAAGGTGCCTTCTGCTTTTGTGTGCTAGTTTGTGCCTCATTTTCAGCCCACACAGTTCACTAGAAGCAATGTGAAAAGGTGAGCTAAGTGTGTAAGTCTCTCCCTGTCAGTGCACAACCTTTCCATTAGCAAGTCCTCAGCTGTGCCTCCTCTTGGCGACTGTAAGATACTTTACAAATGCTGAAGCAGATGTACTGTGTAAAAAGCGGTTGAGGTGTGACCATGCATGAAACAAGCAGGAGCGGTGGACTGTGGAATAACGTTATTGAAGAGGACATTGGACCAAAGAACTTGAGAGAGGTGTGATAACAAGTTGGGACTTGCAATGAACTGGGCTGATCTAATCAGTTTTGAGACAAAGGAAAGCACTGTCAGTCTGGCCTGTGATGGACAACAAAACAATTGAAAACCAATTCAGTGAGCTGAAATTAGCTTCTGGCCAAATAGGGTCAGACAGTAGACAAATTGACATCATGGTAATTGGAACATAGCCAAGAATTTAAAAGTTGGAGCAGGAGAAGATCTGGACTGCAGTTGGGAAGGAATAACCTTTGCAGTCACTGGAAGATGTGCACAGAGAAGCCATTGGTGGTTGACCACCTGGGGCAAGCTCCAGCGTGCATATACTAAGCAACTGGATATTATTGTTTCCTGTAACTTGAAAATGAAGCTTAGTAAAGGGATCATCATGTGTAAGTGGGAACAACACTCTGTGTCTTTCATTATTCAACACTAGGGGTTCAACCCGAAGTAGTTGTTTTACATGACACATGGAAACTGTGTCCCTTAAAACCACAGGTTAAACCTTCAGAGGAACTCGGAGGAGGTTTCTCCCCCAAACATACAGTGCGCAGACTCACTGATATGTAGACATGTCCTGATACTCATGAACCAAACTCCCAGCTATGGACGAATAGCTCCACTGGCTTGTGGGTACCTTGGGAGAGTTGAAGGCTAATGGAGTAAACCCTGACAAAAAATCTGTCGTGGAACCAAAAAGCAGACTGATGTATCAATATGTCATCTTTCCAGCAACTGCTGCAACCAAGCCAGTGCCAAATGTAGTGTTTTGCATCCCTGTGGATTCAACCAGGGAGGTTAAGAGGGGAACCCTGATGTTTAGGCAGACAAGGCTCTCCATAAATTTTGTCCAGGCTTGCACCTTGGAGAGGACATTCCAGTTTTGCTGCAGAGTGTTAACACAACAGGGGGACAGCAGTTACAAGTGATAAGCCCAACTTGATTGGTGTGGACAACTGGTGCTACAGTTTGTCTCCGACAGTGGGAGGAACCATCATGTCTCACTGGTCAGCCAACGCCCACCTCAAGCTGAGCATCCCTCAGCTAGTACAATGCTCACCTGTCACGTTCCAGCTGCTTCAATGGGTGCTTGGAGTTTAGAATCTCTGCTCAACAAGTGGACGGAATCCATTGCAAACAAACAAACAAAACAAACAAAAAGAAAACAGGTGCCAGCTCTTCGACTGACAAGCTTAGGACCATGTGCATGGGATTGACAACAACTTCCAGCAGGGCAGTAATGCATACAAGACAATTATGATTGACATGGAACTAGATGGGTTGAATATTGACATAGCAACTCTACAGAAGACCTAGCTCGCAAAGAGCAGAACACTGAAAGAGAAACATTACACATTCATCTGACAGGGTAAGAGTTCAGAGGAAAGGCATTGTTAGGGACAGGGGAGAGATGGGGGACAATTTCCCTTCTCAACTGTCTGTGACAAAATTTATTGAGAAGGAAGGTTTTAACTATTTAAGTGACGTGACTTTTAAGAACAGACATAAACAGGCTTTCTTGTAAGTTTAAAAGGGTAAACTTTGATTTTTGCTCAACACCCAGAATATAATCACAACAAATGCCCACTCCTCATTCATACAGACACACACATACAGAAGAAAGGATGATTGCAAAAGAAATAGCATGCACTGATATATATTTTTAAGAACAGTTCAAAAGTCACTACTATGCTGCTTCTTCAAGACACTCATTGGATGTGTTGCAGCTTAAGAATTTCACTTTTGTTCACTGTAGGAAAAATTAAAGGTCAGAGGTTTCTGGTGATGAATTTGCAACGGTACTCTAAGCAATAGCAAGTTTCTGGCTTTCCTAGTCAAAAGCTGTGCTCAAGCCCCTGTAGTCAATATTATAATCCGCAGGTACAAAAAAAGCTCAATTCCTCTGTCTGAGGTGATTTTTCAAGGCAGGGTTCTTTTCTTTTTAGGGCAAGATGTTTTCCTTCTGAGGTTCTTGTCCCAGACTGACTTCTTTGGGCTGTTCTTAGAATAATAGGATGTTTGCTATCTCTAGCCAATTTCTGTCATGTGATCACAGTATTGATGCTTCTATTGCTCACACAAATGGGTTGATGGCTAAGCAATTGGTCACACAATGGAGGATGTTTGATAGCCCATCAACATTCTAGCTATGAGTAGCCTCCAAAATGTCTTAACTTGTAATCTCATCTTCATAGGACCAACATGTCTAACAACCATTGTTGCTTTCAGTCTCTTCAACTGAAATGGAGAGGGGCGGTCATCAACACCTGGGTAGGTTGTTTGCATTTTAGGTATTTTCCAGAGGTATGTTCAGGTATGTCTGTCCCTGTCTGTACAGAAATCACAATAGAAGTCAATTGGCCCACTGGACTCCATTTAGCAAATTGTCCATATTCTATGCTCCTTTTAATAAGTAAAAATGCCCATCTTCCTCATACATTTACAGGCACATGATGTCAGCATAACAGTATGCACAAGGTGTAGGCTTTGCAGTAAGGAACTCACTGCTCTCAATGACAGAACTGCCCCACAACTGGTACATAATGCATCCTCTCCATCTGCCTCACAACTCAAACAGAGGCAGTTAACCTCATGAGTATCTATGCACCAATGCTGTGCTCTAATACAGAGGCAAAAGACTAGTCCTATGAGGAACTTGACACAACTATCAGCAGAATCCCTAAGTCAGAACATCTATACCTACCGAGGGATTTCAATGCAAGGGTGGGGGCAGACCATAAGACATGGCCCTCCTGCCTTGGACATCATCATCTGAGAAAGATAAATGAAAATAAACAGACTACTTGAGTTTTTCTGCTACCATGAGCATTGTGTAACTAACACCTTTCAGAACAAGTGATGCCAAAAGCTGTCTTCGAGTAGGCTTCAAATGAGTGAAAATTCATGAAATAAAACCAAATAAATCAACATATCCATGATGGCATGTCTTCTTTTTCTTTCACTAAACTGATCTTCCTTCAGAAATGTCTAAATCTGTCAATGCTTCCACAGTAATTTTGTATACTTTATTTTTTCCTGCAAGTGATGAAATAATGGGTTACCTACAGTTCATTGTGAAAAAAGTGCATTAATATAGCATCTTACGATGACCTTGGGCTACTCCCAAAGTATTTTACCAGCAGTGAGTTACTTTGGAGCTCAGTCACTGTTATGCAGGCCAACACAAGGAACCAATAAATATACAGATAACACCCACAAAATCCAATAAATGATCAGATTGGTTTTGTGTTATTGGGTGAGAAAATATATTGGTAGGGCATAGTGCCTAATTCTCTACTTTGATTCGATAAATGCTGTGGGATTATTTTTTGTAATCCCTTATATACTTGAGTGAGACCGTGATTTAATATGTCATTCATAATCGACCATTGCAACAAGGCAGCACTCATTCAATGCTACACCAAAATGCCAAACTTAGTCCAATGTTTTAGTGCAGTAGGACCTAAAGCCATTTTAAGTGAGTTTTTTTTAATTTCCCCTTATTGAGGTTTGAATTATATTTTCTGTATATCTGAAGTCAGTTTATGCATCAGAATGAATCACAATAAAAATTGTCAACTTCTATGACCAAATTGTTTTAGAAACGCACTGTGCATGGCCTGATGGCTTCAAACTTTAACTTTCATATAAAAATTAAAATTTAAAAGGAGTAATATGAACCAATAAATTTAAGCTCATGTAAAATCAGGCAGGCAGGGATGCAGGATTTGATTCCTGCACCTGAGAAGCTAGGCCAGAGACTCACATGAGATTCAGGCTTGGGCCTTATATCATTGAGTTGGCCACACCTAGGCCAGAATTTTCCTGTTGGCGTACAGGAGTCCCAACGTCATCGTGCGCCATCGCGATGTTTGGGAAGGCGGGCGTGCTATAAGTTCAGATGCGCACCTGCCATCAATTAACGGGCCAGTTAAGGCCCTTGAGGCAGCAATTGATCTCGATTTTTTGCAGCCTGTGCGATCTTCAGGACATCGCACGGGTGCAACGGGCAGGTGGGTAGGAGACATTTGTATAAACCTCATCCACATGTAGGATAAGAGGGGTGAGTGGGGTTGCGAATGTGATGTTTGAGGTATTTAAGTGTGAAAGTAACTTTTACTTGCCTGTGTGAGCAGGACAACTTCAAAACTCATACCAGCTGCTAGGACAGGAATAAAAGCCTTGGTCAGGACTCTACAGTAGAAATCATTTCTAGGGCCTGCAGCTTTCAGGAAGCTTTCTCTTAGCCTGGGAATGGGAGTTGTGCTCTCCACTGGAGGCATTTCCTCTGAGGAGGAAGGGAGGTCTAGAAAAGGGAGGAGGCCAGGGGTCCACATTCAGCCTCCAGGGGAGCCACCTTTGGGAGGAGAGGTGCAGGCACAAGGGGTGCATGGCCAACAGGAAGTGCAAGGCAGAAGGGGCCGCAGAAGACGCCAATATCCTGCTGCCAGGGTTTACAGGTGGTGAAGCAGCTACCTCAATATGTCTGAGGTCCAGTGTCGAAGGAGGCTCCGTCTCTCAAGGGAGAGAGTCATCTCCATCTGTCAGATGATAGGCCCTGAGATCTCCACAAACTGTGTGGGTGGGCACCCCATGCCAGTGGCTCTAAAGGTCACAGCTGCCCTCAACTTCTATACCTCTGGCTCCTTCCAGGGGTTGATGGGTGATCTCTGTGAAGTCTCCCAATCAGCCGTCCACGCTTGTGCCAAGCAGGAGACAGACACTCTATTCAGACATGCATTGACTTTCATCCACTACCCCTGGGATGATGCCAGTCAAACACAGTGAGCCAGAGGCTTCGCGGCCATTGCTGGCTTCCCCCGTGTCCAGGGTGCAATAGACTGTACACATGTGGCCATCAAGGCGCCAGCAGGTGAGCCTGGTGCCTCCATCAACAGGAAGGGCTTCCACTCCATGAACGTGCAGATAGTGTGTGATCACAGGATGCTGATTCTACAAGTCTGTGTAAGGTACCCAGGCAGCTCCCACGACGCTTACATACTCAGACACTCCCAGGTGCCGAGGCTCTTCAGTGCTCCAGCCCGGCTGGATGGATGGCTGCTGGGTGACAAGGGCTGTTCCCTCAAATGGTGGCTCATGACGCCTCTCCGCCATCCAAGAACAGAAGCTGAGCAGTGGTGCAATAGGGGCCAGGGCACCACAAGGGCTGTGGTAGAGAGAACCATCGGTCTTCTCAAGATGCGCTTCCGTTGCCTGGACTGCTCAGGGGGCGCACTATATTACCCCCCAGATTGTGAGTTGCTGATAGTGGTTGCATGCTGCACTCTCCACAATCTGGCACTGGAAAAGGGTGACATAGTGGATGAGGAAGATGTGGATGTAGTTGCTCCGGCTGCACACGATGAGTCCAGCAGTGAGTCCAAGGATGAGCACGCATAGGAGAACGCTGAGGGGGTAGATGCTGACCCGAGCGTACTCCAGGGAGGCAGGGACACCCGGGAGGCTTTAATCCAAACACCTTCAGATAGCACACCATAGATGGACCTTCAACACGCACCAGGGCTGCAGGCTCCATACTCGATACCTGAGTGCAACATCTGCCTGGATAATAACATTAACTAAGGCCCTTGTCAATAAAGCCCAATGTCAAACAACTCACTCATAACATCATGTCTTCTCATACACAGAAAGTAAAGAATCACCCTGAGGCATGGCAACATGTCAAAATTTATTGAGTAAACAAAAGTAAATTCGTAAAGCAAAACAAAAACAGTGTTGGACATCACACCAATTACTCGACTAACTACTGAGGGCCAATATAAAAACACCAGTGAGAAACCCGTAGTGTGCCTAAGGTGCCTTAAATTTACACTTATGGGTGCTGTGTCTAGGTGCTGTCCCCTCACTGGCACTGGCATCTGAGACAGCCTGCTCACTGTGCTGCCCTGTTGGCCTCGATGACCTTGGCGGCCATCCTCTGGCCCGTGGAGCATTTGATGGTCCCGCCTGGGAGGGAGCGGCCAGCTCCACAGCTGGCTTCTCCCCAGTCGTCGCTGCCTTATCGGATGCCACGGTCACTGGCAGAGGGGCGGAAGAGCTGCTGCCCTCATCTGGAGCACCCTGAGAGGAGCCCGCAGAGACGACAGGCAGCTGCTGCACTGACGTGAGGTCGCTTCGGGTCTCCCTGCTCGCCGTAGATGGATGGGCACCGAGCTGAGAAACTTGGTGCCCAGACCATCTCTCACACTGGCACTGACCAGCTGTGGTGACCAGCTGTGGCCAATGCCCCTGTGAGGGCTTGCAGGTCCGAGCACAACTCCAGGAGGACCTGATTGTTCCCCTGGAGGATCCTCTCCACGAGAGTCGCCACTCTCTCCATGGAGGAAGCATGGCGCTCGGCCATGAGGCTCATTGCATTGGTGATGCTCCACATGGACTCCTCCAGCATGGGCACCATGCCACGCATAGCCTCATATATCTCCGCCAGATCGACACGCATACCCTGGCTGCACTTCCAGCGTTCGCTGCCTCACGGACGACTCCAGAGGTGCCTCATCAGCCACTGACCGAGCAAGTACCTGGTCCCCAGCAGTCCTCTGACTGCCAGAGCCCTGGGCACTCTCTGTCTCTGCCCGCACCTCAAGCAAGTGTGAAGTGCCCTCATTGCTGTGACCTGGAACACTAGTCGAAGATCTAATTCCCACCGAGGTGCTGGTATTTGCACTGGTCCTTGCCTGGCTGAGATGGTGTGACGCTGGAGAGTGCATTTGCTCGGGGGCTTCAGGGGTGAGAGGTGGGCCCTCTGCCTCCTCCCGGCCCTGCTCCGGTGATGCTAAAAGGAAGAAAAAGGACATTTGATTAGTTACGGTGCGGACAATGTCATATGGGTCGAATCTTCTGTGCAGTGGCAATCACAGTCCGATTGCCACTCTGCTCCTATTTTCTTGCCTTGGACTGGAGCTCCACATTTTTCACCCGGGCTTCTGACCTGGTTCTGCTGGGAAATGTGGAGCATAGCTGCTCCTGCAATCCTTCCCTCGTACTGTAGGAGCATCAGGGTAGCCTGATGGCACTAGCTGCCGTATTCCAGTAAGTTTAAATATCCTAAAGCCACTTTGACAAGTTAGGAGAGAAGGTAAGTGTATACGCAAGTGGGTGAAGAGGTAGGATGGTTGGAGGAGTGTGGTCGGGTGGTCAGGGTGTTGTCAGGAGGCTGGGGGGGTGTAGTTGGGGGCGGGGGCCTAGTCGGGTGGTGGGGGGGGGTGGTCAGGTGGTCGGGAGGTTCGGTTAGTGAAGGCTAGTCGGGTGGTGGGGACAATATTAGGTGGTTAAGGGAGGGTGGGGGTTGGGGGGGTTAGTCGGGTGATTGGGGAGTAGTCGGGGTGGGGTTTAGTGGTGTGGGGGCAGTTAGGGGAGTGGTGGGTAGTCGGGGGTGTGGAGAGGAGTGGTAGTCAGGGGTTCAAGGGTTAGTCGAAAGTTAGCTGAGGGTTAGTCAGGTGGTCAGAGGGGGTCGGGTTACGGGGTAGTTAGGTGGTTAGAGGGGTTGGGGTAGTCAGAGGGGATGGTGGGTCACGTAGTCAGGAGGGTAGTCGGGATGGGTCAGGGGTTGTAGTCTTGGGGTCAGTAGTATAGTCACCCAGGATTTAGTAGTGGTTTTAATCCTTCAAACTTTTTCTTGCTAAGTGAGTTGAATCCATCAGAAGTATCCAACTTTAAATGGAACCTTCTGAGGGTTTCAGATATAGGGTAATTGCCCAGAGGAAGTTGAAACTTCTGTACAGTCTTTGCGTGGGGACTTCTGATTTCAGGGACTACATCTTCCGGGGTACCGCAGGGCTACGACCCTAGGGGAATGGAAGATCTGGACCATTGTAACCAAGATGATCAGAATACAGGAGACATTTGGACACTGATTATATACTAAACTTGCCATGATTAACAAAGAGCAAGGGTGAGATGTCTGCTGTGATGGAATCCATACTTCAAGTGGGTGCCTGAATTTATCAACCATGGATGGTATCACTCCTGAAGTAATGAGAGAAAGCAGAATATAATGTTTGGAGCATGATAAACCACAGTTTTTGGATGTTGACATTTACATTAGTAAAGATTTTTTTATTCATTATATGGGATGTGTGCATCACTGACTACCCTTGTTCAGAGGGATTTAAGAGTCAACCACATTGCTGTGGGTCTGGAGTCATATGTATGCCAGACCAGGTAAGGATGGCAGATTTCCTTCCCTAAAGTGCATCAGTGTACCAGATGGGTTTTTACAGCAATCAGCAATGTTTTCATAATCATTATCAGACTTTGTTAATTCCAGATTTCTACCTTGGCTGGACTTGAACCTGGGTCCCTAGAGTATTACTCTGGTCTCTAGAATACCAGTCCAGTGACAACATCACTGCACCACCACCTCCCCAAGTGGAAGGATAGCTCAATTATCTTACAGTGAAGGGCTTATTCACTTTGACAAAGACATTTACTGGATTTTGACATTGGACATAGTTAAATGTTTTTGAGTACAAGTATGTATGACATAGACTGATGGAGCATTACTTCTCACCTATTATGTTGTACTCTAAACCCTGAGCGTATTAATAGTATAGGGTTTGGGCATGTATTTTCTTCAGCCACGGTCTAGTCTTGGATCAATGCTCAATGGGCTTTGTACCAAACTGAGCTACACAGATAGTCCAACATCTGGTTTTGTGCTTCAAGTCTTCATTTCCTGACAGGAAATTCTCCAGTCATAGGGAGTGTGCTGATTCATGGAGATAATATAAGTTAGACCTAGGGTCATAGGGACAGCAGTAGATCATTCAGCTCGTCGAGCCTGCTCTGCTATTCAATACGATCATGGCTGATCATCCACTTCTATGCCTTTTTCCTACACTATCCCCATATCCCTTTATGTCATTGGCATCCAGACATCTGTCAATCTCTGCTTTAAACATAACTCAATGCTTGAGCTTCCACAGCTCTCGGGCTGAGAATTCCAAAGATTCACAATCCTCAGAGGAAAAGAGTTTCTCCTCATCTCAGTCCTAAGTGGCTTCCCCCTTATTGCGAAATTGTGTCCCCTGGTTCTAGACTCCCCAACCAGGGGAAACATCTCACCTGCATCTACCCTGTCTATTCCTTTAAGCAGTTTGTAGGCTTCAATGAGATCACCTCTCATTCTTTGAAATTCAAGAGAATGAAGGACCAGTTTCTGCACTCTCTCTTCATAGGACAGTCCCACCATCCAAGTCTGGTGAACCTTCATTGTACTCCCTCTATGGAAATAATATCCTTCCTAAGGCAAGAGGACCAAAACTGTACACGGTACTCCCGGTGCCATCTAACCAAGGTTTTACACAATTGAAGCAAGACTTTGCTACCCCTGTACTCAAATCCTCTTGCAATAAAGGCTAACACACCATTAGCCTTCCTAATTGCTTGCACTTGCATGTTAGCTTTCAGTGACTTATTGACAGTGACACCAGGTCCCTTTGGTATTTGTTGCCTTTTCCTAGAAAAGTGACTAAGTTGCTTACCTTGTTCAGCAAAGCATCTGTATACTGCTAAGTGATTTTGTTGATAGCCCCTTGGTAGCCTGGGATGACTAACTGACATAGGGTTTAAGGAGAATTGTGATTTTGTGATGCAATCCCTACAGGAAGTGTGCAAGACAGTCACAACCTTCATGTGAACCTTATCCTGTTGAAGCAAATCTCTTTCAGTAGCACCAGTAGCCCCAGATAACTGTTCCTTAGCTCTGAAGAAGAGTCAAAAGGACTAGAAACATTAACCCTGTTTCTCTCTCCCCAGATACTGCCAGACCTGCTGAGTTTTTCCAGCATTTTCTGTTTTTATTTTGCCTCAATTAACTTTGTTTTTTGTTTAAGGGATGTGAGCCTTGCTGACAAGGCCAGAATGTGGAGGTGAGCTACCTTCTTGAATCGTTGTAATCCATGTGGTTTAGGTACACCAACTATTCTGGAGGGGATTCCAGGATTTTGACCCAGTGATAGTGAAGGAACAGTGTTATAGTTCCAAGTGAGGATGGTGTGTGGCTTGGAGTGGAACTTGCAAGTGAACTTGGTAAGCATAGTGGATATAGGAAGACCATCTCCTGTGAAAGTGACCCTCCATCACACGACTCTTTGACCTTCAGTAACAACACAGGAGTAGGGGAGTGCTGGATGCTGTATCCATTTTGATAATGTTAGTTGCAGCAATCCAAATTCATACAATTCGCTTTAAGAAATTTCTTCCTGAAAGGACAGAACATCGTTGACTACTAAGATCATATGGGTGGAATAGGTGTTTGGCACAAGTTAGGTGTTTGCATCAAAGATGTTGTTCACAAGTTAATTTACACCAGATAACAAATATGAATGACGCTCCCACGTAATTTGTGTTACAGCACTGTGTACCCACTTTAAAGGTCTATCAGGAAATCACATTGTAGTGATTGTAGGTATAACCTTTCCTACTGCCTTTAGGGGTCATGTGATCATACTGACGAATCGGCTCTAAGCACTGGTAACCTTAGGGATGGAGCTTTCCAGTCGTGGACCTAGTTCAAGCATGTAGCTTCTACCAGAGCTCTGTAAATAAAGTTACTGGTTTCAAGTAAGAAACCTGTCCAGTATTCTACGTTTATTACAATTGGCGACAAGGATAAATAAATCCAACGCTGCACCTCGGTCGTGTGAATGTGAGTACATAATTCTTAAGGAAAGAAAGAAAAGTATACTCACCAGCCATGCCACTCTTCGGCAGAATCGACCCTTATGACTCATCCGTGTAAGAGTACATAGAGCGCCTAGGTTTTTATTTCATAGTGAATAAAATAACAGTGGAGGAGAAGCAAAAAGCAATTCTTTCAAGTGTCTGCCGGGGCAAGACATATAACCTCATCCATTATCTGATGGCCACGAACACGCCCAATTCTAAATCTTTTAATGAGCTGGTAGACCTCATGAAGACACATTTTCAGCCAAAGCCATCAGTAATTATGCATCATAGATATTCCAAGCCCCTCACTACTGAAGATTACTTAGATGACCTTCCAAAAATTAGTCATGTCCTTATATTATGATCTACAAGCCGTTTTTCTGGTTTGTCATCTTGTTTGTCTTTCGATGCATTTCATCAGATGTCTGATCTAAGTAAATATTCATATGAAGACATGAGGCATTTTCCCAGTGTATGTTGTTTAGGAGCATTGTGCCAAGATGGAATGTTGCTCACTATGCTTGAGAGATACTAATAACAGTTCTAATATAAGAAAATGATTCATCACTTTCTTCAATTACAAAATGTCCTAATTAATGATAGCCCTGAGTTTTGTGATAACTAGAGTGAAGAATTGTTAAGTATAGGTCCCTGTGATGTCAGGTGACATAAAGACTTCCTGAAGTAATTACTTATGTAATCTAATCATTGCATCTATTTATATATATACACATATACATAGTAATATATGAGGTACTAAATAGTAGAACACCTCCTCTAGATGATCTAAAGTACTGAGTAAAGTCCTAGTTGGAAGATTATTGGAGTAACAGTGAAGCCTTCAGGACTCAATATAAAGTGGCAGTTACTCAATGCAATGAAACATGCAGGGAAGTCTTGGTCATTCCTTCACAAGTCTCCAAAATCAAATTCACATTATTAGAAATATTTGATGGGTTTAGTAGCATTCTGCCATCCGTTCACACATGTTAGAACTTATTGAAAAGCTTCATAATAAAGTTTCCAATGTTTCTTGTGGACATTTTTTTAACTTTGATAAATTTTAACCCTGTTCCCTATATATGACTATAGGGAATAACAGTACACTTTATTTTCATTGCTACAATTCCAGAGGTGGCCCCCTATCTAAGCTGCATTGTTGCTGAACTATTTATTTCCTTCTTTCGAGAAATTCCTCACATCAAGGCAGTGGCTAGTATTGAACCTCCAGCAGGAAAACGAAGGAACAGTAAACATGATAACCCGCAGGGAATACACTATGGCGTGATCAAATCATAGTCACCTGGTCTGATTCCTGAAGCCTTGCCACTTTAGCAATATTTCTCTTGCATCTAGTGGCACCTCCCTTATATTGGACTCAGTCCATTACATTTTCTGCATTTTGGGTAAAACTCCAGGTTTCTCATGCAACAACTTAAGGAGGCTTTGTCACACTGAGTCAGGAGAACCTTGCCTATGTACCAGTCTTTTATATTCAGTCCAGGTTTGAGCTTCCAGAAGTAAGTTAGGGCTCTGCTTTTACATGGAAGCCCAAAGGGAGCAGATGAACTGTTGAGATCCCAGTATTTGTGTCACTGATCCTGGTGCTCTTACTCAAAGGCAACATCATAGGTTCACATTTTGGTAGATCTACAATTGTGTTCGGGATAAGGAAGTCAAGTTTGTAGCATAGGCAAGTGAGTGAGCCCAGACATCTAGCCACTTACACTCCTTAAGTATAAAAGCATTTATCTTTTTCAATAATAACTCCCACTTGTTCTCAAAACATTATTATTAGATTGGAATAGAAAATTTTAAAAGTGCATTCCCGTCAATCTCAAGGACCATCAGAATCTCAATGTTTTACAGTAATAGCCAATCTGTAATTTGAGGTGATTCTGTTGCAGGCAAAGTGCTTCTTTTAAAAACAGATTGACACTGAAATGTAAATAATGGACATTAGCAGTTCTTAGGGAGGTCACGACTGTTATTTCCAAAGATTTGATGTGAATTCACAGTTCCCATCGACTCAGTCAACTACCCTGTACTGACATTTTTAACGAATTATTTTATTAGACTAAGAACCTTCAATCATTATTTTAACAAACTTAAGAGGAAGGGTACAGCAAAGTGCACAGTTTTACCTCTCAACTTGTGCACTCTTCAGAGAGAAACATGCATCAACATCCTAGTGCTTCATTTCTTCTGTCTAATTCAAATATCATCCGAAGAATTTCTTTCTCGATAACTTTCAGGTTTGCTTGCACCACTTTTTGGACCACAGATTGCCTCTCTGAGTCCTTTATAGTAGAAAAAGCCTGATAAAGTCACCAATATGAGTTGTGCGAGAGAGTGATACTTATCTGTGATTGGAATTCTCTTGTTGCTGTTTTTCTTACCATAGCCCCACTCAGGAGATATCAGTAATAGCTCAAAGTGAAATATCTCCAAGTTTGGTTATATATTTTCCTTTAACATAAATCATATCGACTCTAACAATATTCGAAGGCAATATTTCACATTCATAAGGAACGGGGTAGGGAAAGTAGAAGCACCTGGAGATGGGGATGCAGAAGATTTGGGCGCGTGGACTAGTAGGCAAAACAACAATAACTTGCATTTATGTAGTACCTTTGAAATTGAAAAAAAAAACCCAAGGTACTTCAGAGGTGCATTGTTAACAAAATTTGATACCAAGCTACAAAGGAGATAGTTTGAGCAAAGATATAGGTTTTAACCATTGTCTTAAAGGAAGAAAGAGAGGCAGAAAAGTTCAAGAAGGGAATTCCAAAGCTTTGGGTCATGGCAACTGAAGGAGTGGATGTCAATGATGAAGTGTTTAAAATTGGTGATGCTCAAGAGGCCAGCAGAAACCGTGGCTGAATTTTGCCCTCTTTATCCCAAGCTGCCAACTGTCTAACACTGTTTTGGATGAATATGATTAATTTAGTATAAACTGTGAAACTGACATACGACCTACCTGACTATATGACTCACTTATACATTTTATGGTGCTTCTACCCATTCCTTATTTGTAGTATTGATTGCTTCTGGTGTATGCAGGGGATGCCCATATAAGTGACCTTCTCAAGAGAGTATGTCACACAGGGTATGTCAGAAGCAAGTGGCCTTGATATAAATTTCGCACCTAGAATTGCTATTGCTACTCTCAACACTCCAACTCAATACTGACAGAGTTGGGAGAGGGATTGAGTGGGGTTGGGGGGAGGGTGGTTGGGGTGGGGGGGGCGGGGTGCAAAGTGAGCAACACATGAAACTGGCAGTTACAATGGCACCAGGTGGAAAAAGCACAGCATTGAGATGGTAATTATGCCAGCCCAAGTTCAGCCCCTTATATGCCCCATTGCCATGTGGTTTGTGCTAAAATCAATTTCAACAAATCAGCAAGTGCTAATGTTGCAAACCTGTCATGACAAAGTACATGCTATAGTTGTGAATAAGAGCACCTGTTACTAACTGGGGAAAGGTTAGGGCATTATTCTTAAGTATATATAAGAACCAGTTTCCACCTATGTCGGGGGAGGAAAAGGGAGTCTGTGCCCGCATTCTCTACCATTTGTTTCAGACTCATGATATCAATTCTTAATCTCTTCTTATTTGCATGCTTAGTGGAGTGCACATTATCCCAAAGGGAACGATTGTCTATATAACATTCTATTGGTCCCATTTCTTCTGCATCTCCCTGATGCAGAATTTCCCCTGATATCTTTGGTAGAAAGAATGCCCTGCCAACTGCTTTGGCAAGAGCAAGAGTCTCAGAAGCCAGGGTACTTTTTACTATTCTCCTTAATTTCTTGACTTCCCAAGGCAAGAAGCAACATTTCCCATTTCCTCCCATAAGAAATATAAAACAGGCTGTGCTTGAAAACCTGTCACAAAAATTTTCAGGAGAGGTATCACTAAAAACAATCAATTTTATATTCTAGGGTTACCCAGAGATGGAAATTTCAGCGCAAGTAAGGAATGCTGACCAAAGACAAGGCTTAACAATGTTAAATCCTAGAGATAATGCTCCCTATCCCCCAAGCGTCTGAAAATGTTCATTTTTGACACTTCATTCAGTGCATTTTATTGAATCTTGGAATGTACTGTGGTTCAACCATTGAAGCTAAAAATAATCTATTCTGGAAGATTTACTGATGTATTAATATTTCAATAAAATAGTCACTACTAACTTCAGAATATCTTCAATTTGCAATTCAAATTATGAAACTGCACAAGGCTGTAAGTTAGCCTGCTTGCCCAGATAAATTATTAAAATGCAAGTGACCTTTTGGGACATCCCAGGAATTAAAATGCAACAGACCTTTCTTGTGGATTTAATGGCTGCTATTTTCCAAATACTTGCAGAAACTAGAGAACAATGGCCCTGCAGAACAAAAACAGAACTACCTGGAAAAACTCAGCAGGTCTGGCAGCATCGGTGGAGAAGAAATCAGTTAACGTTTCGAGTCTTCATGACCCTTCGGCAGAACGGTCATGAAGACTCGAAACGTTAACTGATTTCTTCTCCACCGATGCTGCCAGACCTGCTGAGTTTTTCCAGGTAGTTCTGTTTTTGTTTTGGATTTCCAGCATCCGCAGTAGCTTTTAGCTTTTTGTTTTTATATTAATGCCCCTGCAGACCTTGGTGCAGAATGGAATACCACAAAATGTTGGTAAGGATAAACCCATTCTATCATAAGGAGATGCAAGTGGATGAAACTCAGACCCTATTATGTGTCAATGCTTAAGTCATCAGGGACCATTTGCGTGGACAATGGGAAATAGATACTCTGGTCACCTGACAGAAACTAGGTTGCAATAAGGAACATATATTAATGTACATCTTTGAGAGCAGTCTCAGTCAGTCTGGGAGACAAGGAGACGCAGAGGGAAGAGATCCAGCCCAGCAAAAGAAGGACCCTGCTCAGGATCTACTAATAGGCTGTGAAGTGGGGCTAGCCTTTAACCTATTGATTTGAAGAACCTAGTTAGAGCATCGCTACAGCGGCTCATTGCACCCCGACTGAAGCAAAATTTATGGATGATACGAAGCTTGGGAGTGTTGTAAACTGTGAGGAGGACAGTGTAGAACTTCAAAAGGACATAGACAAGTTGGTGGAATGGGCAGAGAGTTGGCAGATGAAGTTCAATGGAGAGAAGTGTGAGGTGATGCATTTTGGTAGGAGGAACATGGACAGACAATATAAAATAAGGTGCGAAATTTTGAAGGGGGTGCAGGAGCAGAAAGACCTGGGTGTATATGTGCATAGATCGTTGAAGGTGGCAAGACAGGTGGAAAGGGCAGTTAATAAAACATATAGTATCCTGGACTTAATTAATAGGGGCTTAGAGTACAAGAGCAAGGAGCAAGGAATTTATATAAGATACTCGTTAGACCACAGCTGGAGTATTGTGTACATTTCTGGGTGCCACATTATAGGAAGGATGCGACACATTGGTGGGAGTGCAGAAGATGCTTACAAGAATGGTTCCAGGGATGAGAAACTTCAGTTATAAGGATAGATTGGAGAGGGGGTTGGGACTGTTCTCCTTGGAGGGAAGAAGGCCGAGAGGAGATTTGATAGAGATGTTCAAAATCATGACGGGGCTGGACAGAGTAGTTATGGAGAAGCTATTCCTGCTCCTAAAAAGATCAAGAACGAGAGGGCACAGATTTAAAATGATTTGCAAAAGAAGCAAATATGACCTGAGAAAAAACATTTTCACACAACAAGTGGTTCGGGTCTGGAATGCACTGCCTGGAAGTGTGGTGGAGGCAGGTTCAATCGAGGCATTCAAGAGGGCATTAGATGACTATTTGAATGGAAACAATGTGCAGGGGTGTGAGGAAAAGACAGGGAAATGGCACTAGGTTATAATGCTTATTTGGAGAGCCAGTGCAGACACGATGGGCCAAATGGCCTCCTCTTGTGGCATTAAAATTGTATGATTCTGTATGGATCAAGTACATGGATATGGTGCATGGATCTTGGGCATGGAACATATATATGGACTCTGTGTGTGGATCCTGTGAGTGGATCCTCTGTATGGCCTCTGCATGGGTCTCATACATGGATCCTGCCTATGGATCCCGTGTACGCACCTGCCTTTGGATCCTGAGCATGGATCTGCATACAGATCCTGTGCAAGGATTCTGCATATGGAACCTGTGCATGGAGCTGGAGCATGGATCTTGTGCACAAGACATTCAGAAAGACTTCTGGGTGGCTAGCCACGTGGGAAGGAAGGTAATACTGTAATTAGTTGCAAAGCCAAATAGGATTAAGAAAGGCAAAACATCAACTGAAAACATCATTTGCAAATAGCAATTCCATCATGGACTCCACAGTTCAGTTTCAAAATTAAAATGAATGATTTTTTTTATGGAACAACTTTCATTCCTCAATTGAATTTTAGTTGTAAAACAATTATGTCATTATAATTCATGAGCTCCAGATAATAACTAAGATTTTCTAAGCAGCCTTGATGATATCAGTGCACCAATTAAAAAAATAGTTTCTGCAATAAAAAAAACAAACATAAATATCAGGGCTTTTCTCAGTGCCTTCAGTTATGGGTTCAAGTTCTGCTCCAGGAACTTGGGCCAGGATTTTTCCCTTGTCAGGCAGGCTTGGCGGCGGCGGGCGGGTGGGAGCAGTCAGGAAGCTGACCGTCACCCATGATGGGGGCCGGACCGGATGTTTGCAGGTCAATTAAGGCCCACTCAGCATGAAACGCACGCTGCAGCGCTCAGCGCTGCCTGTGTGGCGGGTTGGGAGGGCAAGAGTGCAAGTTCGTGTATGTGCACGGGTATGTGCTGGTAAAACTCCCTGAGGCACAGATCTGCATCAGGGAGATGAAGAGTTTTGAACATTAAAAATAAAGATTTTTAAAATGTTATGAAACATGTCGCCTCATGTGACAGAGTCACATGAGCAGGGACATGTTATTAATGAAATGTTAATATTTTTATTTCACTTTTATTTGCTGTTGGAAACCTCATCCTGCCTGTGGATGAGGTTTCCTGAAAAATGGAAAGGCCGCTTGGCCTTTTCGCCTGCCCGTCAACCGTAAGGTTGGGCCGGTAGTGAAGAATTTCTTTCAATTATAACTTCAATGGCCTTAATAGGCCTTTTAATTGTTGGCGGGTGCGCTGCTGACTCCCGCACTCCCCTTGCCGACTGAAGTAGCACGCAAGTGCCCAATGACGTCAGGATGCTCACCCAACGTCATCGCGTGTCATTTTACACACGGTCAGGTCGGGCACACATCTGCCCGATGAGCATTATATTCTGCCCTTGATACCAAAATCTATCCTGACGTTCTAATGCAGTAGTGAAGGAGTGCAGCACTGTAGGAAGTGCGTCATTTGGATGAGACATTAAAGTGAGACATTATCTGCCCTCCCTGGTGGACACAAAAGATCCCATGATACCATTTCAAAGAAGAACATGGGAGTTATTACCTGTATACTGGCCAATCTTTATCCCTCAAAGTACTGCAAATGCTGAAAATCTGAAATAAAAGCAGAAAGTGCTGGGCCAGGATGTTTTAGACGGCGGAGTTTATTCCCACCCACCCTGCCATCGAGAAAGTTGGCAGGGACCGCATCCTCACCAAGGTTGCAACCATTGGCTTGAAATGGGACTTCTGCCCCTTGCTCGGAAGCAAGTCCCACCTCAGAGAGGTGCTGGCCAATCAGATTAGCTGGCAGCTCTATAGTCCCAGCAGTGTTACTGGAGGCAGTGGCCACTGTTGGGGCTATACCTAGTCCCACGAGTCTAGGGGCAGAATTGTCTGGTCCTGTTGGGCATCATGGTGGGTGGGGGGACAATATGGTGAGAGGGCCAAAAATCGGCTTTATGCCATCGTGAAACCAGTTTGCGATTGTCCGCTCCGCCCATCAATGGCAGACCGCATTTCCTACTGCCACACTTTAGCATCGCATTATAAACCCTGCTTGCTGGAATCATCACCCCACGTCGATTTTACCGCCCACGTTGGCGTGACTTCAGAACGGCGTGCTTCACAGTTGCCTTTGAAAGGTGTGCACCTGCTGAGTTGAACTTCGAGAGGAACCCGGAGGCGAGTGCACACAACATTGCGCAGCACTCGTGAACATCACCCATAGACCATCAAGCGTGAGGAACCACACATTGGGGGGTGGGGCTTACAGGCAAGTCGCTTTTTCCCCGGCTGGCTTTCGGTGCGGTGCCAGGGCAAGGGCTCCAGTATGGGTCAGGCTGGGGGGCTGGGGACAAGGCAGCGCAGACTGAAGAAAGTACACAAGCACAAGTTGGGGGGGGTGGTGGGGGCGGGGGGTGTGGCTAGGGAGTACAGACTGAAGGAACGACACCAGCACATGTTGGGAGGGGTGGTGGCTGTGGGGGGTGTAACTAGGGAGTACAGACTGAAGGAAGGACACCAGCACATGTCGGGGGCAGTAGGGTGGTGTGGGGGTGTGGGGAGGTGGGGTGGTGAGGGAAGGGGCTTGGAATAGCTTGTCAAAAGTGAGCATTTTTCTGCAGCTGAGGCCGTCCAGCTGCAGCTCCATTGACCTGCTTGGAGTCGGACCTCTGAAGCTTTTCTGTCCACTCAAGCAACGCAAAAACATGAAAGTGCCACCAAGTTCTCCAGAACTTTTCTCTCCCTCGGGCACAGACTGCAGATTAATGTGCGTTTTAGGGGGCAGCAGAACAATTGGCTGACAGGGCAAGTTGCAGGAATCCCTTGGGAAAGATGGCCATGGCACAGTCACTGATGGAGGTGCTCAGAGCCCCTTGCAATGTCTTTATTAAGGTTTGGACCAGTATCCATCATGGTTCAAGCTAACAGCGCAGCCTTGCAGTGCAGGTTAGGAGAATGTCTGCATCTGAGCTGAGAACACAGTATGTAGTCCAGTGGTCAATGCTGCTGCTAATCAGTCAAGTGGAGTGGGTAGGGGTGGGTGGGGTTTCAGACAGCCAACGAGCGTACTACACATTGGCCTTCCAAGTGGTGGTTAGCACTCTCATGCATGTGCGAAGAGGCCTTCAGACTTAACAAAGAGATGTTCTCAGGACACATATGCTAACCCCACGTGTCTCTCTCTTTGACCCTACAGGAGCCTGGTGATTTAGTTGGATGCTGCATGGCTTACAGAGAGCAGAGAAGAAGAAGAGTGTGGTGGAGGCGCCTGGCTCAGTAAAGGGAGAAGAACCCCCTCAAGATGAAAAGGTGGCAGGACCTGCTGTACACGCAGCTGAGTATCCACAGAGAGCCGTCACTCGTAGGCACTTCGCTAGACCCAGGGTCTATAGACAGAACCTGTCATTCCTGCAGATGACTAAGAACCACTGTCACCGAAAACTGCGGATGTCTAGGGAACTGATTGGTCACATATGCCAACTGCTGCTGGATTTGGCGCCATGGGGCCAAGGAGGGCATCCGCTGCCAGTGGCCACGAAAGTGATCATGGCACTCAATTTTTACAGCAGTGGCTTCTTCCATGGCTCCATGGGTGACCTGTGCGGGATTTCACAAGCCTCCATGCACAAATGTATCCAGGAGGTTATGGATGCCATCTTCGTGAAGGCACAGAACTTTGTGCATTTCGCCTGGGATCAGGAAAGCCAGGAAGCAAGAGCGCTGGGATTTGCGCAGATCTCTGGTTTTCCACAGGTGCAGGGTGCCATTGGCTGCACTCACATGGTGCTTAGATCTCCGTGGCAACAAGCAGTCAACTAATGCAAGGGCTTCCACTTACTGAATCTTCAGCTGGTATGCAACCACCACAAATTGGTGATGGCGTAGTGGTATTGTTGCTGGACTAGTAATCCAGAGACCCAGGTAATGCTCTGGAACCCTGGGTTTGAATCCCACCACTGCAGATGGTGGAATTTGAATTCAATAAATATCTGGAATTAAAAGTCCAATGATGACCATGAAACCATTGTCAATTGTAAAACCCCATCTGGTTCACTAATGCCCTTTAGGGAAGGAAATCTGCTGTCCTTACCTGGTCTGGCCTACATGTGACTCCAAACCCACAGCAATGTGGTTGACTCTGAAATGGCCTAGCAAGCCACTCAGTTGTAACAAACCGCTACAAAGCTCCAAAAAGGAAATGAAACTGGACAGACGACCTGAGCACCGGAAATGACAATGGCAATCGCAGCCCTGTTGACCCTGCAAAGTCCTCCTTACTAACATCTGGGGGTTAGTGCCAAAATTGAGAGAGCTGTCTCACAGACTAGTCAAGCAACAGCCTGACATAGTCATCCTCACGGAATCATACCTGACAGATAATGTCCCAGACACCACCACCACCATCCCTGGGTATGTCCATGACAGTATCGGTAGGAGTGACCACCGCACAGTCATTGTGGAGGCAGCAGAAGTGTACTCAAATACAATCTGTAACCTCATGACCCAGCATATCCCCCACTCTACCATTACTACCAAGCCAGGGGATCAACCCTGGCTCAATGAAGAGTGCAGGAATGCATGCAGGAGCAGCACTAGGCATAACTAAAATTGAAGTGTCAACCTGATGAAGATATACCACAGGTCTACTTGCGTGCCAAACAGCATAAGCAGCAAGTGATAGACAGAGCTAAGCGATCCCAAACCAACGAATCAGTTCTAAGCTCTGCAGTCCAGCCACATCCATTCGTGAATGGTGATGGACAATTAAAGAACTCACTGGAGGATGAGGCTCAACAAATATCCCCATCCTGAATGATGGGGGAGCCCAGCACATCAATGCAAAAGATAAGGCTGAAGCATTTGCTACAATCTTCAGCCAGAAGTGCCGATTGGATGATCCATCTCAGCCTCCTCCAGAGGTCCCCAGCATCACAGATGCCAGTCTTAAGCCTATTCAATTCACTCCACTTGATATCAAGAAACGGCTGATGGCATGGGATAGTGCAAAGGCTATGGGCCCTGACAATATTCCGGCAATAGTACTGAAGACTTGTGCTCCAGAACGTGCAGCGCCCCTAGCCAAGCTATCCCAGTACAGCTACAATACAGAACTATATGGAAAATTACCCAGGTATGCCCTGGAAACAAAAAGCAGGACAAGTCCAACCTGGCTAATTACTGCCCCATCAGTCTATTCTCAATAATCAGTAAAGTAATGAAAGAGGTTATCAACAGTGCTAGCAAGTGGCACTTGCTTACCAATAACCTGCTCACTGATGCCCAGTTTGGGTTTCACCAGGGCCACTCAGCTCCTGACCTCATTACAGCCTTGGTTCAAACATGAACGAAAGAGCTGAACTCCCAAGGTGAGGTGAGAGTGACTGCCCTTGACATCAAGGTCACATTTGACCGAATGTGGCATCAAGGAGCCCTAGCAAAACAGGAGTCACTGGGAATCAGGTGGAAAACTCTCCACTGGTTGGAGTCATACCTGGCACAAAGAAAGATGACTGTGGTTGTTGGAGGTCAGTCCTCTCATTTCCAGGACATCATTGCAGGAGTTCCTCAGGGTAGTGTCCTTAGCCAAACCATCTTCAGCTACTTCAATGACCTTCCTTCCATCATAAGGTCAGAAGTGTTGATGTTTGCCAATGATTGCACAATGTTCAGCAGCACCCGCGACTCCTCTGAAACAGGCCATATCCTAATGCAGCAAAGCCTGGGCTGACAAGTGGCAAGGAACATTCACACAACCCAAGTGGCAGGCAATGACTATCTCCAAAAAGAGAGAATTTAACCTTCGCCCCTTGACGTTCAATGACATTACCATCACTGATGAGGGTTACCATTGACGAGAAACTAATCCGGAATAGCCATATAAATACTGTGGCTACAAGAGCAGGTCAGAGGCTAGGAATCCAGCAATGAGTAACTAACCTCCTGACTCACCAAAGCCTGCCCACCATCTACAAGGCACAAGTCAGGAGAGTGATGGAATATTCCCCACTTACCTGGATAAGTTCAGCTCCCACAACACTCAAGAAGCTTGACACCATCCAGGACAAAGCAGCCCACCTGATTGGCACCATGTCTACAAGCATTCACTCCCTCCACCAGCGACATACAGTAGCAGCAGTGTGTACCATCTGCAAGATGCACACAGGAGCTCACCAAAGCTCCTTCGACAGCACCTTCCAAACCCATGACTATCTAGAAGAACAAGGGCAGTAGATACATGGGAATACCACCACCTGGAAGTTCCCCTCCAAGTCACTCACCGCCCTAACTTGGAAATATATTGCCATTCTTTCATTGCCCCGGATCAAAATCCTGGAACTCCCTTCCTAACAGTGGGTGTACCTAAACCTCATGGATTGCAGCAGTTCAAGAAGGCAGCTCACCGCCATCTTCTCAAGAGCAACTAGGGATGGGCAATAAATGCTGGCCTAGCCAGTGAAGCCCATACCCCATGAATGAATAGAAGAAAAGTGTTTCATTCAGTGCTTGAGTACAATGTTCAAATTTTGTACTCAGTTGCAAAGATTTGCCAATGTCACCTGGAAGAGAGACGTTTCAAGAATTATTCCTTTAGCTTTCTACTGCAGTCTCACATCATCTTCTTATTAAGCTGCCGCATTGCTAACTCCATGGACTGCAGATCACCTCCCAGGTCTCAAGGCTTATGATTAACATACAGTTATGTTTACATTCAAGAGTACAGATGATTTCAATTAAATGAACAGCAGATAAGGGCACAATCTTCCCAAGCTAATAAACTTTATATCATTCCTTATCAACGCCCACACTTGTGGCGCCTACTAAACTCAATGCTGTGTTTCTTCAAGTACCTTGAAAGGGCAGCAATAGAGATCGTTAAAAACTCATCAGTGGTTTGCATCTAGAGCATGTGGTGCTCTACATTACCTCTTGCTCCTGTGCAGGTGAACCTAAAGCATGTGGCAAGCTAAAATTGATCAGTTTTTTAATGAAGTAGATTTGTTACCCATTTGAAGGGTGAAGTTTGTGTTGGTGCTCCTGGATATATATTACCATTTGCGTCAATGCAGAAGGAATGAGGTAGCATTGAGTAAATGTTTTTCAAAAAAAATAATTAGTATGTGGAAGGAATGCAGTCATAAGTGGTGTTGAGATCCCTTAGGGCTGATCACTGCAGTGATATCCGAATATGAAGAGATAGGTTGATATTGAACTTTCCAGAGACTATTCCCTTCCGGTTCCTTCAGAAAATAAAATATCTGGACACTGTTAGATCATTAGAAATCGTGGAGTTGGAATCATTATTTTTGATAAGTCCCTGCTGAATGTGGATGTTAACTGGCTTATTTCTGGAAAAGCAAAATGTTCCCACAGGGAACAGAGCAGCACTGGGAATACCTCGACCACATCTTGTAAAATAGGCAACTAAAAACCTGCCAGCTGCTCTAGGATGAAATACTAATGCGAGAGCTCAGATGATGGGGAACTTAATCCCACAGCCTGACCCTGGTTGTTACTTAGTATAAAATCAGAGAGGCAGGTCATGGCCCAGATTTCGCTATGACGCAGAGGCCCCCATTGTGGCGGAAATCCCTGAAGTGGATGGAAATTCCAAGTCCCACCCTTGAACACAGCATTTCTCATTTCCGAGGGGAAGGGAATGGAGTTGGGATGGGGTTCATGCATGCATGGTTTATGGGCGCAGCTGGCCATTTAAATCACCATCTGCTTTGGCTGGAGTGAGATTCTGGTAGACCAGGAGTGTGAAATCCAGAGTGTGAAGATTAAACCAGGCAAGAGGAGGTCTGAACTTGGTGGATTTGTCTGGATAGCCTGGATACCCTTTTGGAAAGGTAAGGTACCACTTCATATATGGCCCTGGGCCACATTTGGGAGAGGTAAGGCACCCTTTGGGATTATTAACAGTGAACATGATTGTGCCTAAAAAGTGGATAAATTCATTGGAGCTGTCAAACTGTCAAGGAACTGTCAGACAACAGCGAGGATGTAAAAGAACTGTCAAAGTTGTCAAGGAACTGTCAAACCGGTAAAAGAACTGTGAAGCTGTCAAAGAACTGTCAAAGGTTTCTAGGTCAGTTGGCATAGCATACATAGAATGCCTAGGTTTTTATTCATTGTGAATGAAATAACAGCAGAGGAGTTCTTTTAAGTATCTGCAGGAGCAAGGCATATGACCTCATCTGACGGCCCTGAATGCGCCCAATTCTAAATCTTTTAATGAGCTGGTAGACCTCATAAAGACACATTTTAGCCAAAGCCATCGGTAAATATGCAGAGATTTAAGTTCAACTCCAGAGTAAGAGAAAAGCAAAATACTGCAGATGCTGGGAATCTGAAATAAAAATTGAAAATGCTGGAAAAACTGAGCAGGTTCGGCAGCATCTGTGGAGAGAGAAACAGGGTTAATGTTTTGAGTCTGTATAACTCTTCTTCAGAGCTTCACAGTGCGCATCAGGCTTTTCGAAGATGAAAATGCTTGCACAAAGCTATATCTGGTGGCCAGGTATAGACAGTGATATAGAAAAAAATGGTTAAACACTGTCTCCAGTGTCAGCAACAACAGAAGTTGCTCGTTTCAGCTCCACTGCATCCATGGAATGGCCTGGTCGACCCTGGGTTAGACTACATATAGACTATATAGGTCCATTTTTAGGTACCATATTTCTATTGATAATCGATGCACATTCTAAGTGGATGGATGTGTATGAAGTTAGATCACTGACATCATGTGCAATTATTGAAAGACTGCTCCAATGCTTTAGTACACATGGCTTACCGGAAGTTTTGTTTTGGATAGCGGCCTTGCCTTCACTAGTAGGGAATTCTAGCGATTCATGAGTTTAAATTGAATTAAACATATTAAAACAGCACCATATCATCCCTCATCCCTCATCCAATGGATTAGCAGAAAGAGCACTGCAAAATTTCAAATCAGGAATGAAGAAGTTATCCGAAGAAACGTTAGAAACTTCAATTTCACGTTTTTTTCTCAATTATCATACGACTCCTCATGCAACTATGGGTTCAACACCGTCTAAATTACTGATGAAATGCCTTCATACAAGGTTAAGTCTGATGTTTCCAAACTTAGAGGGGAAGGTGGAGAAGAACCAGAGTAGTTAGAAAGTGATATTAGTCGTCAGAATGCAAAGCTCGAGAATTTACTGTGGGAGAGACAGTTTCCGTGCGAAATTTTGGAAATGGACATAGTTGGGTTCCTGGTATAATTGCCTCTGAAACTGAACCTTTGTCATACCAAGTGGAAGTAGAAGACTGGATTGTTCGAAAACATGTGGATCATTTAAGAATAGAGAGAGATTCAAACAGCCAATTATTCCACCTGTAATTGATGTTGAACCTTTAATCCTTGAGGTGCCAGATTGACCTAGAATAGACATATCTGATGTCTCTGTTGAGTTACCTAATTCTGAGCTGCCATTTTGTAAGGATATCTCTATGCTGCAGTTCCTGATCATGTCGATCCAGTGGGAGAATCTCAAGTCGTAGAGCTATGTCGCTCTAACCGAATTAGGAAACCACCTCAGAGACTTAATCTATAAGCGTATGACCTATGTATATGTATATATGTATATGTTGTGGATTAAGTATTCTTGTAAATAAGAAATGTAAAAAAAAACTAAAGGGGGAGGAATTTAGTGACTGTGGGTAAAACTTTTCCTATTGCCTTTAGGGGTCTGTGATTGTACAGACCGAAGTGTGGGTAACCTTAGGGGCAGAGATTTCTAGTCATGGACCTGGTTCAAGCATGTAGCTTCTACACAAGCTCTGAAAATAAAGTTATCAGTTTCAAGTAAGAAACTTGTCTCGGTACATCAAGTTTATTACATTAGCCTTTCCTCTGAGTCAGAAGGTTTCACTTCCAGTCCAAAGCACAAAATCTAAGCTGACATTCCAGTGTGGTACTGAGAGAGTGCTGCATTGTTAGAGGTGCCACCTTTTGGATGAGGCCCTATCTGCTCTTTGCAAAAGATCCCATGGCACTATTTCAAAGAAGAGCAAGGGACTTCTCCCCAGTGCCCTTTTTTTATCCGCAGTGCAGTTAGGGAGGGTGTTCCAGGATTTTGACCATAGCATCTGCTGTATCCAATGCACATACTTGCTTCTCGGTCTGATGTGCAGCGATTTGAATTCACTGATGATTGACATCTGTGGTGGCAGATAGCTCAGGGGTAGGCAAAATAGATCATCTATTTGGCACTTCTGGCTGAAGATAACTGTAAATGTCTTAGCCAATATTTATTCCTCAACCAATACCAAAAACAGATGCCCTTGCCCTTATCCCAGTGCTACTTGTGGGACTTCGCTTTGTGCAAATTGGCTGCTGTGTTTCCTCTATTTTTACAATTAATTCATTTCAAAATAGTTAATTGGCTGTAAAGCACTTTAGGACATCCTGAGGTCATGAAAGGCACTATATAAATGCAAACCTTTACATAAACTGTGAAGGCACCAGAAGAGTAGGAAGCTGACAGTTCTTGAATACTCTTCATTAGGTGGAAACAGCCCATCCTCACCCCAGTTGAGGCCCTTAAGTGGCCAATTATTGGCAAGTCACCCTACTTGGGCCTTGGGTAAGAAGGGAGGTTTGCCTCACTCAAGGGAGGCAGTTTACTTCCTGTCCACATAAAGTCCTCCACCTTCCCGGTCTTCCTCCACTGGGAGCTCCTTCCCTCTCTGGCCTGTCTGTCAAAAACCCACCCCCCCTCAACCTATCCCAACCCCGGTCTCATTTCCTTTCCCCGCTGTGAGACCCCATGCACATAGCTGGTCTGGGATTTAAAACCCAGCCACTGCTGCCACTGGCACTGCTGGAACTACAAAGCTGCCAGCCAATCAAGCTCTCTGAGGTGTGACTTCCACTCAAGTGAGAGGCAGAAGCTCTGTCTTCAGCCAATTATAGCTCCTTGAAACATTAAATGGCTGCGGGGCTGCTGCGATTGGCTGGGAAGCATTAAATACTGACTGAGCAGGTGGCGGAGTGGGAAACCCCACGACCCAAAAAGTCCTGCCCATGGATAAAATGGAGTGAAAATAAAGTAAATAAATTTGAGGTGAAGAACAAATTAGATAGGCTCAGATCCTGTGGTCAGTGAAGTTATGATATTTGCCACTGAAGTCAAAGAAAGTTCCCCACAAAGATCTAACTATCTGGCAACAGTGATGTCATCAAGCAGGCTGGAGGGCCAATCACATTGAAGAGTTCTCACAGACAGCAAACCACAAACTCAAAAGCACTGTTCATCCTTCACTTTTTAATCATTTTACAGAGACTGAAATAAAGATTGGGACATGCACATGGAATGAAGGTCAAAGCTAAACTTATGTAAACAAACTTATTTTTTTATTATTAGTTTTAAAAGTTTATGGATTTTTATTCAAAATGGTGAAATTTGGCAATCCACAAATATCAAATTAGTTTTTCAGGGTCAAAGAGGTTTTTCAACTATAATTATGACTTAGCATTCTGTTAAAGCACCAGTTACACCACATTCAACAGGACTTAACTTTTTCAAGTTACTTTACAGTGTGACTAATAGCAGAAAAAAATGAAATTTCAGCCTAGACCATAAGTTCTAGAAATCCCCTCCCCAAAACCTCTCTGCCTCACTTTCTTCCTTTAGGACATTCCTTAAGTCCTGCCTCTTTGACCAAGCTTTTGGTCGTCTGACCTAATATTTCCTTCTGTGGATCAGTGGCATATAATATTTGGATTGGTCCTCTGAAATGCCTGCGGGGATTTTACTATGTTGAAGGTGCTACATAAATAAAAGTGGCTGTTGCTATAAATTCATGTGAAGGGTTCTAACCCTTCCATTTGCGAGGAATTAACACCGCACCATATGGAGGAGGGGGGTGGAAATCACTAAAAGCAGTCCTGGATTTCTTCCCTTAACTATGCACGTGCGGATGCCAGATGTTGCTGTCAGGTTCACAGTGTAAGGATGGCGAGCACTGACAATTATGCCACCTCTACAACTGCAAATTCAAGGCCGTATTCTACACTAGCTCCAGCTCACTTGTTCAATGTGCGACTTCACACTTTAAAAAAAAATATCCAGCCATGGGCTGTGGGCTTCGCTGGCTGGGCCAGCATTTATTGCCCATCCCTAGTTGCCCTTGAGAAGGTGGTGGTGAGCTGCCTTCTTGAACCGTTGCAGTCCATGTGGTGTAGATACACCCACAGTGCTGTTAGGAAGGGAGTTCCAGGATTTTGACCCAGCGACAGTGATTGAATGGCGATATAATTCCAAGTCAGGATGGTGAGTGACTTGGAGGGGAAATTCCAGGTGGTGGAGTTCCCATCAATCTGCTGCCCTTGTCCTTCTAGGTGGTAGTGGTTGTGGGCTCGGAAGGTGCTGTTGAAGAAGCCTTGGTGAATTCCTACAGTGTATTTTGTAGTTGGTACACACTGCTGCTACTGTGTGTCAGTGTTGGAGGGAGTGAATGTTTTTGGATGTGGTGCCAATCAAATGGCTGCTTTGTCCTGGGTGGTGTCAAGCCTCTCGAGTGTTGTTGGAGCTGCACTCATCCAGGCAAGTGGAGAGTATTCCATCACACTCCTGGCTTGTGCCTTGTAGATGGTGGACAGGCTTTGGGGAGTCAGGAGGTGAGTTACTCGTCACATGATTCCTAGCCTCTGACCTGCTCTTGTAGCCACAGTATTTATATGGCTAGTCCAGTTCTGTTTCTGGTCAACGGTAACCCCCAGGATGTTGATAGTGGAGGATTCAGTGATGGTAATGCCATTGAATGATGGTTGGATTCTCTCTTATTGGAGATAGACATTGCCTGGCACTTGTGTGGCGCAAAGTTACTTGGCATTTGTCAGCCCAAGCCTAGATATTGTCCAGGACTTGCTGCAATGGATTATATTTACCTTTTCTCCGAGTTCCAAATTATGCAGCGTGTGTTTTCTCCCTCCTAAGCCAGACCTTCAAGCCCTACTGAAAATATGATCTTCGATTGCGTCTGGGTGGTTTGCTTGCAGCAAAATAGTTTACCTGCTGAAAGCTGTATCAGCAGCTTGCATGCTTTCCCGTGCCATCCAATTGTTCCAAAAATATTTCTTTTACTCTCCCTGCTCTGTCTAAAAATTACAGATCCAGTTTCCATATTCTGCCAACCAACCATCTGAAGGCAGAGTGGCTGCGGTAATTATAATAAGCACCCGGTACTGTTGATTGATAAAATGAGCATATCATGGAAGAAGGGGTTCATTAAATATTTGCATTACTCAACCATGAACGTGGAACACCCAAGATTCGCCACTCAATGGTTTGTGAACAACTTCTTTGCCTGGGATTTTACGCATCCCACCACCGACCACCCACCCCGCCCTCTCCCCGGGGGGTGGGGGGGGGGGCTAGCAGGCAGGGGAAGGGCATGTGAAATTGGGTGGCATGATGGGATCACCTTGCCTTTTTCCTACCCAACTCCACTGTTATTTTACCAGCAGCGGTGCAGGTGTCAGGCAGCCCAGCTTGGGCCATTTGAGGCCCTTAAATGGCTAATTAATGGTCATTTAAGGGTCTCTTCCCACCACTGCTGGTACTTTATTACTTCTTGGGTTAGCCATGCGATGTGGCGAAGCTGCCAGGTAAACCATGGCAAGCTGGTTGCGGGCTCTATATTAGGGAGAGTTCACCCGGTTCGGGCACCGTGTGTCTCATGGAGAGCCCCATGGAGAGGGCACGAATCACAGCTGCTTGTCTGCGTGTCCCCCAGCCTCTGGATTACCACCTTTCCCCACCCTCGCCAGCACCTGCATGACTGGTTCTGGCAAAACCGCCCCACTTACCTGTTTATCCGGCCTCTATTATTGTTCCTCACTGGGAACTGACTGCAGTCCCAGCAATGGCCACTGCTCCCAGTGGCGCTGCTGGGCCTGGAGAGCTACCGGCCACCTGATTGCTGGAAGCACTTGGAAATGGGACAATCATCTACGTGGGGGCAGAAATCACAACCTTAGATGGTTAGCTGCTTGAGGACTGTGAAACCCAGTCATGGCTTCCTGAGCTGGTGGAGGGAGGCTCACCCCTGACTTTTCAGTTCGGAGTTAGGTCTTTGAGTCTTAATTTTGTAGGAGTTCCATTGTTCAAATCCTGTGGGTCTTGTCATTGTTCTTTAAGCAACGCTTTCACGTCTAAAAAAAATTAAAAGGCAAGAGACAATGCCTATCTCTAACTACAATACAGGCAGGAAATAGGCATCCAACCCAGACAATTACAACCCTATCAGTCTACTCTCGATCATTAGTAAAATGATGGAAGGGGTCATCAACAGTGCCGTCAATCAGCACTTGCACAGAAATAACCTGCTTACTGACATTCAGTTTGGGATTCGCCAGGATCACTCAGCTCCTGATCTCATTGCAGCCTTGGTTCAAATATGGACAAAAGAGCTGAACTCCCAAGGTGAGGTGATAGTGACTGCCCTTGACATCAAGGCCGCATTTGACTGAGTGTGGCATCAAGGAGCCCTAGCAAAACTCGAGTCAATGGGAATCAGGGAGAAAATTCTCCACTGGTTGGAGTCATTCTTAGCACAAAGGAAGATGATTGTGGTTGTTGGGGGTCAATCATCTCAGTTCCAGGACATCACTGCAAGAGTTCCTCAGGGTACTGTCCTAGGCCCAACCATCTTCAGCTACTTCATCAATGACCTTCCTTCCATCTTAGGGCTCGAAGCGGAAATGTTCATTGATGATTGCACAATGTTCAGCACCATGGGCGACTTCTCAGACCCTGAAGCAGTAAATGTCCAAATGCAACAAGATATGGACAATACCCAGGCTTGAGCTGACAAGTGGCAAGTAACACTCGTGCCACACAACTGCCAGGCAATGACCATCTCCATCAAGAGAAAATCTAGCCATCGCCCTTGACATTCAATGGCATTATCATGGTTGAAACTCCACTATCAACATCCTGGGTGTTACCATTGACCAGAAACTGAACTAGACTAGCCATATAAATACTGTGGCTATAAGAGCAGGTCAGAGGTTAGGGATCCTGAGATGATTAGCTCACCTCCTACATTTCCACCATCTACAAGGCATAAGTCAGGAGTGTGATGGAATACTCTCCACTTGTCTGAATGAGTGCAGCTCCAACAGCACTCAAGAAGCTCAACAACATCCAGGGCAAAACAGCCCGCTTGATTGGCATCCAATCCACAAACATTCACTCCCTCCGCCATCAACGCACAGTGGCAGCAGTGTGTACAAGAAGCACTGTAGGAACACACCAAGACTCCTCCGACAGCACCTTCCAAACACACAACCACTACTATCTAGAGGGACAAGGGCAGCAGATGCATGGGAACACGGCCACCTGGAAATTCCTCTCCAAGCCACTCACCATCCTGACTTGGAAATATATCACCATTCCTTCACTGTCGCTGGGTCAAAATGCTGGAACTCCCTCTCTAACAGTACTGTGGGCATACCTACACCACAGTACCTGCAACAGTTCAAGAAGGCAGCTCACCATCAACCTCTCAAGGGCACTTAGAGATGAACAATAAATGCTGGCCTGGCCAGTGAACCCCACATCTCTTGAATGAATTTTTAAAAAATTATTATTTTAAGTAGTAAGGTAGTGTATAAGGCTCAGGTGCTTTATAATGTAAACACTGTACATTTCAAGTACAGCAGATACATGTTCAATTCTGTTGGGCAAGCATACTTTAGAAAGTACTGATCTCATATCAAACAGAGTTAATGGTTAGCTTAAGAGCTTAAACACATTGGAGAATACAATTCATTTCAGAGTTTGTTTTTGGATTTTATTCAGAAACCAGAAGATTAAACAGAGAAAACTGGAAGTACACAGCAGATCAGAAGTATTTGTAGAAAGCAAAAACACATTGCTATTTCGAGTATAAATCTTGATGAGAACTTTGCAGATATTTGAGTAGAGGATTGTTCTATTCCAGTGTCTGATCCAGCAGAAGATGCATTTACAGGGGATCTTTGGCATCTATGAGCAGGGCAAGAAACCATGAGGCTCTTCAACCAATCAGGCTGAAGAATCCTCATTGAGATGCACAGAGTCTAAACCAGGAAGTATAAAGCCAGCCGTTGCTGACTTATAAAAAATCATGTAGAGAATGTGAAAGAAAGATTATAAAAAAACATAGGATTAAGAAGGAGAGAGAGAGATGAGAAAAAGTTTTAATTTGAAATCATCAACACTGATGTACTTCTGCAGGAATGAGACTACACACTTGTAAAATTAAATTTTCAGAGCCATAGAGGTTGTTTGGTAGCAATTATCACTCTTAAGTTGCTAAAAATCCACTTACTCCTGATTGCAGTAACTGAAACTTTTTCTCATGTCTTTTGTGGGCAACGAATGGATAAGTTTGTATAGAGGGCCCATCTTGCATCTGTTGTTGTTTAGTGATACATGCATTTATCCAGTGTGGCCTAAACTGAGTATCTTGGCATTGCCTCAGCCAGTTGGGCTGCATGACGTCAGGGTAACATTCCTTCACAGACTTCTGGCGCATGCTGGAGATGCCCACACATGTCACATTGGCCGTGTTGGACGAGGCAAATCTGTTCTAGGCTTCCTAATGGAGATAAATCTGTGATCTTTCATGGTAGCTCTAATATAGGGGGGAAAACTATTGATTTTTTAATAGGGTAAAAATATTGGTTTAGAAGTTTGCTATGAAGATGCCAAATATTAATTGTCATCAAAATTCACCTATCAAATGTAATTTCTAGTCTGTTGATTTTCAAACAAATTTCATCTCTACTGTCATCTGGGTCCTGTTGAATCTATATTTACCATTGTTTGTCTCCTCTTCGATTGTTATCACAGTTTGCCATACTGTTACTATTTTGATAGGAAGAATATAGGGGTTATATACTCATTGGAAAATGAGTGTCTCAATAGGGTAGCGGAGTCAAGAGATTTGGGACCGCAGATACAGAAATCATCAGAAGTAGTAACTCAGATTAAGTCCATTAAGAATAGCAAACAAAGATCTTGGGTTCATTTCTAGGCAACTGGAGCAAAGGAGAAGGGGTAGTAAATTAGTATACAAACTGGGAGACCACACTTGGAGTATTGTGAACAGTCTCGTCTCTGTATTGTAAAAAAGATATAGAGCCACAGGAGAATTGCAAGAGGGATTTTCTTAGGTAATACCAGAACTTAGGGCTAGAAGTTACCATCCCCGTTGGCGTCGGGCGTCATGGCGAGCATGAGTGGACAATATGGCAAGAAAGCCAAAAATAAGCTTCATGATGTCGTGAAACCAATTTGTGATCGTCCATTCCACCTGTCTATGGTGGGCTGTGTTTCCCGTCGCCAAACCATGGGAATGTAATTTTAATACATCTGCATGTAATTAAAAGCCCTGCTCACTGGAATCATCCCCCCACGTTGGATCATCCGGGCACATCAGCGTGATTGCACGCCGATGTGTTTCACAACAGCGTTTAACAGGCTTGCACCTGACGAGCTGAATTTTGAGCTTTTTTGATAGACATCTGCCAGTAATTAAAATAAAAACAAATTTAGAGAAAAAAAAGCTTATTTGAGAACCACTGGAATAAACAGATGTGGAAGAATCTCCTTTTCATCACAAATTTATGCAACTTTTGTGCTTCTTGTGTTTGTCTCATAACTCATTCAAAATGTAAAGGCTATATCTAGAAGGGACTTGTGGTGTACCCTCTGTCCATTCACAACTTAAGGCTTCTGTACAGCTCTACATGGATTTCACTTGATAGCCAAGGTCACCTTTGCTCAGCTCATTGTAATCCCAAATGTACCTTTTGTGTGGCATTCTGCAGGGAGCATTTAAACAGTTGAGATTCAGTGCAATCAAACCTGTCACACAATTAGAATTCCAGCGAATAACCAAAGTGAAATGCATACTCAGTATCGGTACGGTTGGGATTTAGTACAAGCACATAATGGAGTGACTGTAAATGGAAAAAGACAGGATATCAATATGTTCAGGGTGAAGTGTTGGCAAAAGGGACAATTCTGACAGCAGTACTGAGCCTTGTAGCTTGAGTAGAGAGCAGAGAAACTGCACTGCTACACGTATAGACCAGTATATATCACTAGGGATAGAGTGAAAAGACACAGCCTTGCGGTTGGGCATTCAGCCAATATTGACATAAACTTCTGCGCCAAGAATGTGACATCATCTTCAAATGTAATGGAGCATCATAAAACTCAGCTTGTAACTGAAGGTGTTATAGAGCAACAGCCTCAGTTTTAATCTTGGGTCGATTGGGTGTGGACAGAGGTTGAGGGTGAGGATGAGGATGGGGTTGGCCAAGAGTGCAGCAGGAGCCATTTTAACTCCCACTCCTCATTTCAATACCCCAGATCTGTCTCCTGCTTGAAGCTTGTGTGAATGACTTCAGGGTTGAATGGATTCAACAATCACCCATAATGCAGCAGCCAGAACTGCATCCAACACTTCAATGTTAACCTAAACAATATATTATACATGGTGGATCTTACATTCTACAATGTCCAGGTATCTCCTTATGTAGAATTAAACCCCAAATCTCTCTCCTATATACAGTAGGTTTCACCTTTGTGCAATAGTATGAAACAGAAAATAGTGAATCAATAGCCTATTTTACATCTCTCCTGATTTTTATTGTCATTCAATTCACCTGGCTGAAAGGGCCAGTAACTTTGTTTTAAGATATATACTATTCAATATGCAGGAATATAGGCAGTTACCAAAATTATAGAAATTTCTGAAATTACAACAAAACCGAACAGTTGAATTATTGTGTCTGTGACTCTGCTAATTGTAGATATCAGGTTTCATTTGGTTTGTCAGAGCTCTGGAGTGGTGCAAGTGAGAAATTGGGTTGGATTTCGTGTTCCCCCTACTGGCGGGTTTGAACGTGGCACATAAAATCCAGCGGATGGCTTTCTTGCCACCTTTACACCCCCCGCAACCTTTGCCCCAACTGGGCAGCCGATCACCCTTGGGCTTTTTGAGGACTTTATGTGGCCAATTAATGGCCACTTAATGGACTCATCTCACTGTTGGCATATTTACCCGTAGTGCGGGGAGGCCCATGCCATGTGGGAAGCCTGGCAGATTTAGCTGCGTGGGCTGGTGTTGGGCAAGGGTTCTACATCAGCTTTTGTTGTCACAGTATTAATACTTTATCACTATGTAAATGATTAAACCAATCTCTGCTATTTTTGAGCCAGGCTGGGTCTTTGCATACATCTTTGTCCATTACCTGCTCCCAACT
Organism: Cetorhinus maximus; assembly: GCF_964194155.1. Classification (NCBI taxonomy): domain Eukaryota; kingdom Metazoa; phylum Chordata; class Chondrichthyes; order Lamniformes; family Cetorhinidae; genus Cetorhinus; species Cetorhinus maximus. The sequence continues at coordinate 123,123,925 of NC_135888.1, forward strand.
ATTTTCTTACATTTGGAAGTCCAGTGCAAGGGGAACAATGTAACCAAAACAAAATGTACAGATGCATTTCATTTTGCGTGCCTCCTGAGCCCCAGGTTTACCTGGCTCCTTAGCAGTGGGAATTGCTTGTAGTCCCAGCAGTGGCCACTACTCCTGGCTGGCGCTGCTGGGGCTGCCAAGATGCTCCAAGATCCTCCCAAAAAAGGGGTGGAAGCCTCGCTTTAGGGCAATTAATGCTGCTCCTGTTAAATTGCTGTAGGGCAGCCATTGGGAAGTTGGGTGGGCACCTCCTCCCACAACTTTTTAGCTGGGTAAGGGCGCAGGGATCACGGCACCCTGTAAAATTCAGCTCTTTGGGTGGGGAGATGTTACCTTGGATCTGTTCCCATTTTAGATGGTCTACCTGCTGTAGTTTGAAGTGTCCTTCTCTCTTAGAAACTTATCCAGATCCTTTTTGAAGTTACATAGGAAACCTATACTTACCACAACTTCCTTTTGTTATGATCCGGTTAGGGACCAGTAACTTTTTGTTTAAAATAGGCAAAGTTTGATATCTCACGTACTTACTGAGAGAATAAAGCCGCAAGATTCCAGTTTTTAAACAAGCAAAATAAATTTTATTATATAAATTCAGAAAAGTAAGACAATTTACAATGTCTATCTTACACTCTTAATGTTCAGAATTAACATGAGGTACATGTGAATTAACAGGTAAACTGTGGTCAAACACGCTACATTGCACAATAAATGGCAAATGTGACCAAGACAGATCCCATGGATTTCTCAGCAAACCACCCAGATGTCATAGAACCGTAGAACCATAGAAAAGTTACAGCACAGAAGGAGGCCATTTGGCCATCTTGTCCATACCAGCCCGAGGACACCCAGGTGCCCTTCCTAATCCCACCTTCCTGCACCCGGCCCATAGCCCTGCAGTTTGCAGCACTTTAGGTGCAGATCCAGGCACTTTTTAAAAGATTTTAAAGTTTCTGCCTCTATCACCAACTGCGTCCACTGCGAGTTACACAATTCCGTTAAAAGGAATTTCAAGTCTTCATTTTCGAAGATCTAGCCTCTGAAGTCCCTCAAAGGTCATTCCAACTCAGACTACCTCAATGATTGCTCACTTTCTGATGGTTCAAACTCTTCTTTTGAGACTACGTTTCACTGGCTTCCCAAGACCGCACTCCAGCACCAACTCACGGACACAACTTCAGCTCTTCAGCAAATTAAGGACCATTGGGGTAATCTGTGTGTGGACCAGGAAGACGTGGGTACAACCCTCAATGAATGCCTTGCGTTGGTCTTCACAATGGAAAAGGACGACGTGGGTTTAGACATCAGGGTGGAGGACTGTGAAATATTAGAGGAAATTAACATAGAGAGAGAGGTATTAGTTTTTAGAGGCCTTAAAAGTGGATAAATCTGCAGGCCCTAAAAATCCCAGGCTGTTGAGGGAGGCAAGGGAAGAGATATCAGTGGCCCTGGCAGTAATTTTCAAATCCTTTCTGGCTACAGGTGAAAGGACTGGAGGACTGTTAATGCAGTCCCATTATTTAAAAAGGGAGGAAGAGATAGACCAGAAAATTACTGTTCCAAAAGGTTACCTTTGCCCCAACTGCCTGGACTATGAAGTCACCAACCTTCTGCTTCTCTCTTTAGCTCTATGGAGTTTCCCCCAAGCCCTCACTACCTCCATCCTTCCAATAACAGCACTTTTGCTTCTTGGAGCCTCTTTCTTTGCTCTTCTCCCCAGTGATTTCTCTCACCAGTGATCTCCTCCTCTGGGTGGTCTCCTCCCAAGGTTTTCTTTCCTGGTATAAAGTCCAAATCAGGGTGTTAAATCATGGAGCCTTGAAGGAGAAATACTTGTTTGCAGACAAGACATGGGAAGACTAGGTAGGCTGCAGGTAAATATGTTCACAGAGATTAATAAGTGAGGAGTTATTGGCTAAAGTGCTATCAGGTTGTCAGAGAGTCAATGTATCCTACATTATTCACAGTATTACTTCACTCAGATTTTGTTTTAGAGCCCTGTGCTGCATAGACTGAGACCGGAAAGGAAAGTATCAGACTGTATCAGAGCAGTGGGAGGCATTCAAGGAGGAAATAGAGTAAAGGGCAAATAAGTTCCTGTAAAGACAAAGGAGGGGACCAAGTCCGGAGAACTCAAGGGACATAAAGGTTAGGATTAAGAAGAAAAGGGAAGCTTATGGCTCAATGTGGCAGAGTCTCGAGAAGAGTATAAAAAGTGCAGGGAACTTAAAAAGGAAATTAAGAAACCTAAGAGAGTGCATGTGAAAGCATTGGTGGATAGAATAATGGAAAACCCAAAGGGGTTTGTTAAATATATAAAGAGCAAGAACCATAGAACCATAGAACACTACAGCACGGAAAACAGGCCATTCGGCCCTTCTAGTCTGTGCCGAAATATTATTCTGCTAGTCCCATTGACCTGCACCTATTTCATAACCCTCCAGACCTCTCCCATCCATGTATCTATCTAATTTATTCTTAAAACTTAAGAGTGAGCCCGCATTTACCACGTCAGATGGTAGCTCGTTCCACACTCTCACCACTCTCTGAGTAAAGAAGTTCCCCCTAATGTTCCCCCTAAACCTTTCCCCTTTCACAAGAGAATAACTAGAAAAAGAGTAGGGCCAATTAGGGACCATAGAGGTAATCTGTCTGTGGACCCGGAAGACATGGGTACAGTCCTCAATGAATACTTTGCGTCACAACCGTAAAGGACGACGCAGGTAAAGACATCAGGTGAGGTGCCAGAGGACTGAAGGACTGTTGACATTGTCCCATTATTAAAAAAGGGAGGAAGACATAGGCCAGGAATTTACAGGCCAGTCAGTCTAACCTCAGCAGTGGGGAAGTTACTAGAAAGAATTCTGAGGGACAGAATATATCTGCACTTGGAGAGACAAGGATTAATCAGGGATAGTCAGCGTGGATTTGTTAAGGGTAGGTCCTGTTTGACAAATTTGATTGAATTTTTTGAGGAGGTAACCAGGAGTGTTGATGAGGGTAAGGCATTTGATGTGGTCTACATGGACTTTAGCAAGGCTTTTGATAAGGTCCCTCATGGCAGACTGGTCAAGAAAGTAAGAGCCCATGGGATCCAAGGCAAATTGGCACATTGGATCCAAAATTAGCTGAGAGGCAGGAAGCAGAGGGTGATGGTAGACGGATGCTTCTGTGACTGGAAGTCTGTTTCCAGTGGGGTTCCGCAGGGCTCGGTGCTGGGGCCCTTGCTGTTCATGGTGTACATAAATGATTTGGACTTAACTGTACGGGGTATGATCAAGAAGTTTATGGATGACACGAAAATTGGGAGGGTGGTAAATAGTGAGGAGGATAGCCCTAAACTGCAGGAGGATATCAATGGACTGGTCAAGTGGGCAGAGCAGTGGCAAATGGAATTCAACCCGGAAAAGTGTGAGGTAATACACTTGGGGAGGGCTAACAAGGCAAAGGATTACACTATGAATGGTAGGACCCTGGAAAGTACTGAAGATCAGAGGGGACTTGGTGTGCATGTCCACAGATCCATGAAGGTAGCAGGGCAAGTAGATAAGGCGGTTAACAGGGCATATGGATACTTGCCTTCATTAGCCCAAGCATAGAATACAAGAGCAGGGAGGTTATGCTGGAACTGTATAAAACGCTGGTTAGGCCAGAGTATTGTGTGCAGTTCTGGTCACCATGTTATAGGAAGGATGTGATTGCACTGGAGTGGGTGCAGAGGAGATTTACCAGGATGCTGCCTGGGCTGGGGGTCTGAGCTATGAGGAAAGATGAGATAGGCTGGGGTTGTTTTCCTTGGAGCAGTGAAGGTTGAGAGGGAACCTGATAAAGGTGTATAAGATTATGAGGGGCATAGATAGGGTGGATAAGAAGGCACTTTTTCCATTAGTAGAGAGGTCAATAACCAGGGGGCATAGATTTAAGGTAAGAGGTAGCAGTCTAAGAGGGGAGTTGAAGAGAAATCTTTTCACCCAGAGGGTGGTGGGAGTCTGGAACTCACTGCCTGAAAGGGTGGTTGAGTCAGAAACTCTCGTAAAATTTAAGAAGTATTTAGATATTCACTTGCGTTGCCATAACCTCCAGGGCTATGGGCCAAGCGCTGGAAAATGGGATTATTGTAGTCAGATCCTTGTTGACCGGTGCGGACACGACGGGCTGAATGGCCTCTTTCTGTGCTGTAAACGTCTATGAGTCTATGAGTATTGGAACTATGAGGGAATAAAAGAGCTGATTGATCACTGTTACCTACTGACTATGTAGAAATGAAAAGAACTTTAGGATTGTAGGATTACAAGGAATCAGACCATGTCTAAATGCGACTGCTGATCCGAATCTCAAAGGTTCACTCAATATTTAACTTGATTCCCAAATCATAAACTCAAGGTGTTGACAACAGTTTTATATCAGTGAAAGTATAAATGTTATATCTGATTGGGTACATCCATATCAAAATCCTTTAACCATCCATGGAAAACTGACTTCATTCAGACTTCTAATAATAATCCATCAAAAACATTTCTTTCAAGGTTGTACACCAGCTTTTGTTGTCAGTATTAATAGTTTATCGTTATGTACATGATTAAACCAATCTCTGCTATTTTTCAGGCACCTCGGTCTCTGCATACACCTTTGTCCATTACCTGCTCCCAACTATTCCCTCACGTTTAGAGGTCCAAAGTAAGGGGAACAATGTAAACAAAACAAAATGTACAGATGCATTTCATTTTTTTTGCCGAGTGGATCTTAAATCTGGCTTCAAAATATTGCCCATCTCTGAACACCTGGGGCAGAATTTTTCGCTTGGCAGGTGGGCGCACAACTGACTTGCTCGAGTGTAAAATAACATGTGTTGATGTCAGCGTTGATGTCTCATGATATTTCGCTTGGTGGGTGCGCGCTGGAGATGGATGTGCACCCACCATTAGTTAAGAGGCCAGTTAAGGCCCTTCACACACCAATTGTTACCGATTTTACGTAACCCGTGTGATTTTTCGGCCATCACACGGGCAAAACGGGCAGGCGGGCAGACCACAATTTGCAAAAGCTCATCCACGGGCGGGATAAGAAGGGTCAGCAGCATTGTCAATGTGAGTAGTGAGGAGTTTTGGAGGTTGTGTGCTGCTGATTGATTTTGTGAACTGGATAGCTTCATCTCGCATCAGAGCTGCATTCTGAGCATTTCTAGGCTTCATTTCAGGACTCATTATTGTCTTCCAGGCCCTCGGAGGATTCAGACTGTATGGGCCCTTCCAGGTATCAGACAGCCTTCCATAACCCTGGTAATGGGGATTGTTGTTTCTGCTGGATACACTTCCTCTGAGGAGGAAGAGAGGGGTAGAAGGGAGAGGAGACCAGGTGTACCAATGCAGCTTCCAGGAGAGCAACCTGTGGGAGGAGAGGTGCAGGCACAAGGGGCGCAGGGACAGCTGGCAGTCCAAGGCAGAAGGGGCCACAGAAGACCGCACTATCCTGCTGCCAGGGTTTACAGGCGGCAATGCAGCTACCTCAAGGTCCGAGGTGCAATGCCGAAGGAGGCTCTGCCTCTCAAGGGAGACCATGACCTCCATCTGTCAGGTGATTGGGCCTGAGATCAGCTCCGACTGTGTGGGTGGACACCCCATGCCAATGGCTATGAAGGTCACAGTGACCCTCAAATTCTATGCCTCCGGCTCTTTCCAGGGGTCAGTGGGGGATCTGTGTGGAGTGTCCCAATCAGCTGTCCACAGTCGTGTCAAGCGGGTGATAGAAGCTCTGTTCAGGTGTGCATTGACATTAATTCATTTCCGCACGGACGAGGCCAGCCAGGCTGAGCAAGCCAGAGACTTCGCAGTGATTGCTGGGATCCCCCGCGTCCAGGGTGCCATCGACTACACACATGTGGCCATCAAGGCATCAGCGGGTCAGCCGGGTGCCTTCGTCAACAGGAAGGGCTTCCACTCCATGAACGTGCAAATAGTGTGTGACCACAAGATGCAGATTCAGCAAGTCTGTGCAAAGTACCCAGGCAGCTCCCATGACGTGTACATCCTGAGACACTCCCAGGTGCCGAGCCCGACTAGATGGATGGTTGCTTGCTGACAAGGGCTATCCCCTGAAAAAGTGGCTTATGACGCCACTCTGACACCCAAGAACAGAGGCCGAGCAGTGGTACAATAGGAGCCATGCCTCCACAAGGGCAGTGATAGAGAGGACCATTGGTCTTCTCAAGATGTGCTTCTGATGCCTGGACTGTTCAGGTGGCGCACTGCAATACCCCCCAGAGCAAGTGTCACTAATGGTGGTGACATGCTGCGCTCTCCACAATCTGGCACTGGCAAGGGGAAACCCAGTAGAGGAAGAGGATCTTGATGCAGCAGCACAGGCAACAGATGATGAGCCCAGTAATGAGTCCGAGGATGAGCACAGTGAGGAGAACAGTGAGGGCGTGGACGCAGACCTGGGTAACCTCCAGGGAGGCAGGGAGACCCAGGATGCTTTGATCCAACACTCCTTCAGCTGGGCTATCAAATAAGAATCACCACCACATGCCAGGGCTGCAACCTCCATACTCGATCCCAGAGAGGAACATTTCCTTGGCCACCAACATACACTCTGTGCCCGTCCAATAAAGTTTCAGAAGGCACACGTCCATCATTACATAATGGCCTACCCTGCACCTACAGAACAACTGAAGCATACTCAGGCCAATAGCACAAAATAAAATCTAATCTAACGTTGCATGTGACACATAGCTGAACTAAACATTAACCAGTGTTGTTTATCACACCATTATAAACTCAAAGCAAAATGTGGGAACAAAATATCACCCATGATAAGCCCGTCTTGTGCTTAAGATGCTTTAAATTTACGTTTGCAGGTGCTAAGTCTAGGTGCTCCCCCTCGCTGGCATTGGCATTGGAGACAGCCTGCTGACTCTGCTGTCTTGTTGGCCTTGATGGCCTTGGCGGTTGTCCTTTTCCCCGTCTGGTCCCGCCTGGGAGGGAGTGCCCAGTGCCACGGCTGGCATCTCCCCAGTCATTGCAGCCTCATCAGATGCGACAGTCACTGGCAGAGGGGTGGAGGAGCTGCTGCCGTCTTCCGGAGCACCCTGAGAGGAGCCTGCAGAGACGACAGGCAGCTCATGCGTCGATCTGAGGTTTCCCTGGACCTCTATGCTCACCATTGATGGACGGGCACCTAGCTGGGATACTGGGTGCCCAATCCATCTCCCACACGGACACTGACCAGCTGAGGTCATTGCCTGTGTGTGGGCTTGCAGGTCCGAGTGCAACCCCAGGAACCCTTTGTTATGACAGCAGTTGGTAAAAGGCTGAGTTATTTAAAATCCCAGAGGGGAACTTTTAACAACTGTCATAACCTAAGTTTTCAATTGGTATGTTTGAGCTCTGAATTCAGGAATAAATACCACCAGGCCTTGAGAGATTTTCTTATATAAATTAAATAAAATATTTATTAACTTAACAATTTTAAACACATACACTTGTCTACAAATTACTGCCATAATAACTATTAAACAAATCCCCAAATTAATCACTCCCAGGTAATCTTTACCAAGGCAACAATAACCCATAGGCTTAAACAGACACCAGGCAAGGTACATTTTATCTTACGAATTCAAAAGGACGTCCCTTGCAATTTGGTTCCTTCACACAGTTGCAGGCTTAAAGGCGGCATGCCTCTGACTTCCACACACAAAACTCTTCTGTATATACCTAGCCTTCCCTCTGAATGCAAATACACACACATACACAAACCCCCCTCCCCCCACCCCACTTCAAGTTCAAATACATTAATATCTTCAAGACACCCTGATTGTGTTCCTGGAGTAGCCTCTCCATGAGAGCCGCCACTCCCTCCATGGAGGAGGCATTGTGCTTGGCCATGAGGGTCAACGCAGTGGTCATGCTCTGCAGGGACTCCTTGACAACGGACACCATGACACGCATTCCCTCATGTATCTCCGCCAGACCCTCCCGCACACCCCGCTGGACTTCCAGAATCTGCTGCCTAATGGACGACTCCAGAAGCCCATCATCAACCATCGACTGAGCATTGTTCTGGTCTCAAGCAGTCCTCCAACTGCCGGCACCCTGGGCACTCTCTACCTCCGCCTGCTCCTCAAGCGAGTGTGAAGTGCCCTCATTGCTGTGCACTGAGATACTATGTGGCAATCTAATGCCCACTGAGGTGCTGGTATCTGCACTGGTGCCTGCTTGACAGAGTGGGTGTGATGCAGGTGGGTGTGGAGCATGGTGGTCCTCCAGGGTCAGGGGTGGCCCTTCTGGGTCATCAGTGCAAACGCCTGCTGGTGATCCTAAATGAGAGAAGAAGAACATGTCATTAGTGAGAGTCATCACACTGTCATTGCGCACACCAGGCACTCTGGTGAGACAACGGAGATCTACATCAGGGTGCCCTTGTCTTTCGATTATCAATGGGGACTGCAGGTTCAAGGCTCACATCAATATAGTTACTACACTAGAATGGGTGCATTATCCGAAACTCTCACCTCAGTGCACTGCACTCTTACTATCGTCACCCACCCCCCTACCACCCCCAACCTCACTGTGGCCGGTTGATCGAGGTGCATGTCGCCTCTCGAGCTCCAGGGCCTCCTGCTCATAGCAGGTGAGGATGAGGAGATGTGGGGGTCCCCCACCAGCCCTCAACCTCTCAATATTGTTTGGGGCTGTCTTCTCCTGAAAGGACAGAGGAGCATTGATTAGTCCACTCTCTACCTGCAGCGCCATTGCAGCCTGGCCAACCCCACCTGAGGAGCACCTGGCATGCCACATCCGATTCGTGGCCCTCGACCCGCGAGGCACTCAGTCCAAGCAGCCAGGGCTCACCCCCTTGCCCAGCTCCGGCATCATTGACAGGTGCCACTCAGCCTTTAGCACCCTGAGCTCCAAGGTGGGGATGGCCAGCCGTTAACTGCTCTTCACACTGACCCATGCCAACTCGGTACTCACCCTTCCTGATCGCAGCAGATCATTGAAGCGCTTCCGGCACTGCACCCATGTGCGCCTCACCACGTCGTGGCTGCTCACCCAGGATGCCATCTCCTCTCATGCCCTCTTGGTGAGCTGCAGTGACCTCCTCCTCCCATCTCTAGGGACAAAGGTGTCCATTCTGGCAGATACCTCCTCCAGGAGGGCTGCAGAGCATTCGTCGGAGAAACGCGGGGCCGACTGCCCCACCGACCTCACCACCCACATGGATTCTCCTTCGCGGATTGCTGCCACGTTGCTGCTGCAAGTCCGACACAGGCAGCCTCCCTGGGGCTGCCTGGGCCGCTTTTGAATCGGCCACCGGGTCACCATTGGACCCGGCAGGTAATATGCGCCCCCCCCACCCCCCCCCCCAACCCCCCTGCCCATGCCTGCCCCTTCCCGGAGCTTCCCCGGCCGCCTTTCACGCTGGGTGGGCCTTAATCGGCCCACCAGTGTGAAAATCGCCTTCTGGACCCGATCGCGGGCGGCATCGCAACCGTCCCTGCCAGGCTCGCCCGCCAAGGGAAAGATTCTGCCCTTGGAGCCCACCAAAAATCTGTATAATGCAACCTGAAGGATTGCTGTGGTTCAAGGAGAAGATTTCTACAGTATAAGAGTGTTCAGCAGAGCAAGGGTTAACGTGCGACTGGGGAGACAGCGTTGCCAAATAGTGATGTAGAGAGTCACATGACAGCAGAGTGAGTACAGTAGTGGACAAGCAGAAGCCAGCAAGGAGACAGCAAGCATACAGCGCTGTACCCTGGAGATGTATATAGTTATGAATTATTGATAAACACTTAATTTTCAACCAGACTTCTCCGAACCATCTTCACAACAGTTTCAACCACAGAGAAATTGAGAGAGACTCTGTTCAGCATCAGGCAAGAGGACAGAGAGAAGAGATACCCTCATGAGGCATATAAAGGGAGATCCTGTTGAAATGAGAGAACAAAAGAGATATTCTGTTGCAGGGTGTTGGGCGTCAACTGCTTGGACTTAGCAGGGCCACATTGCAAAACATCAAATCCTCCAAATTATTGGCAACATAATTTTTTTATTATTAATTCATGGGATGTGGGTGTCACTGGCTGGGCCAACATTTATTGCCCATCCCTTATTGCCCTCGAGAACTATGTGGCTTGCTAAGCCATTTCAGAGTACATTTAAGAGTCAACCACATTGCTGTGGGTCTGGAGTCACATGTAGGTCACACCAGGTAAGGATGGCAGATTTCCTTCCCTAAAGGCCATTCGTGAACCGGACGGGTTTTTACGACAATTGGCAATGGCTTCATGGTCATCATTAGACTTATAATCCCAGGTTTTTTATTAAATTCAAATTTCACCATGTGCCGTGGTCCTCAGAACATTACTCTGGATATCTGGAGTACTAGCCCAGTGACAATACCACTACACCACCGCCGCCTCCCCTAATGTTTTCCTATTAATACATAGAGAAAAACAAATGTTTGGTCTTCTTTCAAAAATACAAGAAAAATATTAATGACCAATATGGTCAAAAATGTTTCATTCCAAATGGATGTCAAAGATTACTATAAAACAAATACTAAATACAGAATATGTCAACACCACACGTGTAATGAAACCACGGAAATCTAGTAAAGTACTTATAAAAGTATTATTCACAGTCACCTTGCAAGCTAAAAATATCAGTATATCCAACTCCGATGAAATGGAAAAACATTACTCAATCTCAATATGAGGATAGCATTTACTTGAAATGAGGTGAGCACTAAGCTATATTGTCATAATTTTTGATTTCTGAAACCAGCTAAACGGACTGCAATTCTTTTCTGTATGCTCCAGTGCTTCTACCTTTCCTGGAAGATCATTGGATCTTGGCTGTTGATTTTTTCATGTTAGGTGGCTTATGTGTTAAATAAAAGACAGGTACAATAAACTGGCCCTCACTGCCGGCATTCACATGAATACAACAAGCTTCAATTTGCTGGCAGATAGAGAAACAAACATGAAAAATCAGCCTATTTTCTTTGAAGACTTATCAACAACTTTAGAGTAACTCCATAAATTTCCTAATGTGCAATGTATACATGATATTGGAAAGATTTATATAGATTCTGGTTCAGTATAAACAAAATCTATTGATTAGTATCCAAGATTTATTCACATGGAAGAAACAGAATAGCCATGTTGTTTGTCAGTGACTTTTAGCCACTGGTTTAATAAGATTGGGGATAATTGACACACTCCATGATCTTGATAAGTATTTTTAAAAAATTAACAAAAGCTTGCTCTTTGTTGTTTAATAGAATAAATGCTAGGTAGAGAAAAAAATAGTTATTTCACAAAAACTTCATGTAAATAACCTTGTTAGGACACACAGAAAGTTCAGCTCCCAAGAGTCTTGTTTAAATGATACTTATTCAGTTCTTTTTAAGACCCATCTTCTCTTGAAGCCTTAAATGCACTGTGCACAGTTAAAGAGGAAACATTCAATTAATATATTTAATGGAATATAAAATATGTTTATGTCATTTGTTACACATGTGGCATAACACCATTTGGTCAGTAACTCTAACTAATAATGTGGTACTGTTTATATGTGACAGGTGCTGAATTTTGCTTGGTGGCCAAGTTAAATTGTCATGCGTAACAGCATTGTAAGTGTGTTTGTGTAAAGCATAAAAGTTTTTTCAAAAAATATTCACTGGAAATAGACTTGACTATTCAACATTCTCCTACCAGCCTCCCATCTTCTACCTCTACAAATCTGAGATCATCCAAAACTGTGCTAACTTGCATCAAGTCCTATTCACCCATCACTCCTGTGCTCTCTTACCAACATTGGCTCCAGGTTAAGTAACACCTTTGTGTTAAAATTTTGATCTCAAATCCCTCCATGGACATGCCCTTCCCTATCTCTGCAGCCTCCTACAACTTTCCGAGCTGTCTGAGCTCTTCAGTTTCAATGTCTTGACTATCTTTGACTTTAAGCAATCCACAATTGGTGGCTGTGCCTTCAGCTGACATGATACTAAGCTCTGTGATTCCCTCCGTAAACCTCTCCATCCCTCTACGTCACTTTCCTCCATTAAGACACTCCTTAACAACTTTGCTTTGACCAAGCTATTGGTTATCTGCCCTCATACCTCCTCAGTGTCAAATTTTGTATGATAGGGCTCCTATCAAGTGCTTTGGGACATTTTAATATATTAAAGATGCTATACAAAAACAAGTTGTTTTTGAGGTGAGATCTGCACAGATACATTTATTGTATAACTTGGCATAGCAAACAGGGAGAAACCTTACTGTAATATTTTAATTGCTTAAGCATCTCTTCCCTACATATCTAACGTCCTAGTTAATAGAATAAAATGCTTCCTGTTCATTTTACCTGTTGGTCCTTTACTGCACAAATTCAAGCGTTGTTTGTCACATTTAAAAGGCATCTCAAAGTGTTGCCATTAATATTTTATTACAGATGTTATCAGTAAAGTACTCGGTGCTTACCAAGAAATAATGTCACTTTCTTGTGCTGTGACACATTCCTTTAGAGCCAAGAAATATGCATCGAGCATCATTATTTAATTAGCCAGTAATTACCACTGCAGCATCCCTCGGGTGCAGATATAATAGTCAATACTGTCATTAGACATTCTGTCTGTTTACTGATAGCTGCGAGCACACTGTGTTAAGACAACGAATGTAAACAACATTTCAATGCTCTTCAATGCTGTGTTACACACTGGATAATATTTTGCCAGCTATATTTTCAAAACTTCTTTGTATCTTGCATTTAGACAGTTAATTTGAAATAATTTGCAAATTATCAAAACATCAATAACTGAGTTAGTAAAATCAGGATGTAAGTGTTTCCTAAAGACAAGAATGCCCCAGTTTTCGATTCCCAGTCAATGCCATGCGAGGCATTACAATTTATGTCATCTAAGGCTTGTCTGACTCCCAATTTTGATTCCTACGGGAAGAAGGATATTATGTAGGTGTTGGGTGAAAACAGTCAGATGTAGTTGTGAAGCCACCCAGAGTTGAATAGTCCATCATGCGACCTGAATTCATATTTTAAGAATAACAATTCTAAGAATCACACAGTCTCTATGAAACCTTACTAAGGAGGATCAGTACCTTCTCAAGATGTAAGGAGAAAGATGAGAATTAAAAAGAAAGTTATTAATTTCGCTTAATCTATAGGCTATGGCAAATAATTGCAATAAAAGAGGCCTTAAAAGGGCTAAGTATAAATTAGTGAAATGATTATAGCTTGGCATTTTACCAGCAGTTTTTAATCCATGCAGAATTAAACTACCAATAAAAGTATACTACTAAAATAATAAAGATTTGGTGCAGGCCATGAGAACTTCAAATATCTTCTCCAGAGTACGGGCAGAACCGTCCGTGCCCGCTGGCATCGGTGGCGTGAGCGGGCACTATGGCAAGAAGGCCAAAGATCGGTTTCATGACGTTGTGAAACCAGTTTGTGATCGTCCACACCGCCTGCCGACGGTGGGTCAGGTTTCCCGCCATCGGGCCTCTGGAACCTCACTGTAATACATCAGCATATCATTGTAAGCCCAGCCTGCAGGAATCATCTGCCCCCTGCTGGATTGTCTGCAATCACACCGACGTGTTTCACAACAGCATATAAAAAGCGTGCACTTGGCAGGCTGCACTTTGAGGGCAATTCCGAGATGAGTACATGGTAACATTGCATATGTAGGCTTGGGTCGCTTATTGGCCTTCAAGGTTGAGGCGTGTTCCGGAAGGGGAGAGGGGTAGTGGGGAGAGGCAACTTGAGGGGGGGTGTGTAAGCGCTGCCCTGCAGTTGAGGCAACTTGCGTCGGGTGCAAGAGCTGCCCTGCGGTTGAAAGTAGCTTACAAGCACTTGTGGGGTGGGATGGAGGGGGCGGGGTGGGTAGATGAGGGAAATGGCCACGCACTGGGGAAGCCTTGTCTAAAGTGACCATTCCTCTGCAGCTGAAACAGTTCATGCGCAGCCACATTGATACGACTGGAGTTGGGCCTCTGGCATCTCTGCCCACTCTAGCAACGCAGAGGCATCAAAGTGCCACCAAGTGCTCCAGAGTTATTCACCCCTTGGGCACAGACTGCAAACTGATTAGCATTTTAGAGGATGGCACAACAGTTGGATGACTGGGCACGTTGTACAATCTCCTTTCTAAAGCTGGCCAGGGTGCAGTCACTGGTGGAGACGCTCACAGCCCCTTGCCAATGCCGTCATCCCGGTTTGGACCAGTATCCCCCATGGTTCAGGCTAACAGTGCAGCCTTGCACTGCAGGTTGGGAGAATGCCTGCACTGAGCTGAAAGCACAGCATGCAATCCAATGGGCAAAGCTGCCACCAGTTGGTTGGGTGGAGTGGGGCGGAGGTGGGTGGGGTTTCGGGCAGCCATGCAGCACACTAATGTCTCGCCATCCAAGTGGTGGCCAGCAGTCTCTGGGACGTGCTAAGGACCCTTCAGACTCAACCAAGGGAGGTTCTTAGAATACCCATGCTAACCCACGCATCTCCCTATTTCATCCTTCAGGAGGAGTACATCAGCATCATGGAGCCTGATGACCTAGCTGTATGACTCATGGCTTACAGAGAACGAAGACAACTGAGAAGGGTCTATAGATGCTGCCTTTCATTCCTGCAGATGACCGAGAACCAGTGTCGCTGAAGACTGTGCATGTCTAGGGAACTGGTTGGTCATATCTGCCACTTACTGCAGGATTTGGCGCCACAGGGACATAGAGGGCATCCACTGCCTGTGGAGCTCAATTTCTACACCATTGGCTCCTCTTAAGGCTCCACAGGTGACCTCTGTGGGATTTCACAAGCCTCCACTCACAAATGCATCCTTGAGGTCATAGGTGCCATTGTCGCAAATGCACAAAACTTTGCGCATTTCGCTCGGGATCAGGATAGCCAAGGTGCAACAGTGATTGGATTTGCCCAGGTCTCGGGTTTCCCACAGGTGCAGGGCGCCATCAACTGTACTCAGATGGTGCTCAGATCTCCGCCGCAACACGCAATCAACTATGTCAACCGCAAGGGATTCCATTCGCTGAATGTGCAGCTGGTGTGCAATCACCACAATTGTATCCTGCAGGTCTGCGCACAGTTTCCAGGGAGTATGCACGATTCCTACACTCTCAGTTGGTCACAGATCCCTGACATCTTGCAGGGTCCACAGAAGCTGCAGGGTTAGCTCATTGGGAACAAGGGCCACCCACAGAGGACATGGCTGATGACGCTGTGCAGCAGCCTCAGACGGCAGCAGAATGAAGGTGTGATAAGGCTCATGCTGCAACTTGCAACTTGTTGGAGCAAACCATCAGAATGCTGAAAATGAGGTTCTGGTGCCTGAACCGGTCTAATGGAGCCCTGTAATATAGTTTGCAGAGGGTATTGCGCATCGTCATCGTCTGCTAAGCCCTTTACAGCCTGGCGCTGAAGCGGGGAGAGGAGCTGGCTGAGGAGGAGATGAAGGATCTGGAGCTCTCCTCTAATGAGGAGGACATCAATGGGGGATGAGGGTGAGGAGGTCCTCGAAGGCGACGATGAAGGCAATAAGGCCCTTGCACTAGTCAGACAAGGCAGGCGCGTTCGGGAAGCCCTCATGGCTGCTAGATTTGTGGAGGATGATGACGACATGCAGTGCGAGACACCGTAGATCCTCACTTTGCATCTGTGAACATTTGATTCCAGTCTGGCTTATGGCAGCTCACATACCCTCTGTGACAACGCTCCTGTCATGGAGACACAGTGGAGGCCCTAATAGTCACTCGATTGCAGGAGTATGATGACGGCATGCAGTGAGGACACTCCATAGATCTTCACATTACCTCTGAGTATTTCTGACTCCTGTCTGGCTGAGGGCAGCTCACTTGCGCTGTGATCAGGGTTACATCATGGAGACGCAGCTGTGAAACTTTAATAGTATCTGATCCTTTGTCCAACTTCAGCACCTGATCCCTTCGGGATCACAGTGTCACTGGTCACAGATGCTGAAGAGATGGAGGCCAGCCCCACCTTAAAGTTGCTGAGAGCACAAAGAGAGAATGATGGTACTCTGTGATGAGTGCCCACAACTTTCTGGTAGCAATAACAAGCACCATCGAGATACAGGCATCAGTAATATGTCCAGGGAGTGTGTGATGCCGGACCATCACTTTGGTCTGAAGGCTGCACACAGCATAGGGAAGAGGCCCTGGACTGAGATACCTGCCTTTTATCTTGTGCAGAAAGGTTTCACATCTGAGTGACAAGAACACTGCTCATCAGAACAAGGAACCATAGGCAGGGAAACATTCTTGGGAGTTTACTGACAACAGTGAACAGTATGTAAAAGTGATTAACACCCATGCTCAGGCTGTGCAACGACAGCTTCTTAACTTTCCTAACACTGCCACTATGTCTTGATGCTCCCTGGCCATCCTCAGCGGAGATAGAGGCAGCCTGTTGACTGCTACGCCCTGCCTGTGATAACCTTGGCGGGGGTCCTCTAGAGGGCCGAGACCTGGAGGACCCTGGTCTGCTTTTGGAGTCCTGCTGTGCAGCAGTGGCACCCTGCTCGGCCTGTGGAGCTGAGGTCACAGGATGAGGGGGTTTGGATAGGCCAGACACTCCTGGAGTCACCTGGATGGATGGCCTTGGGGGGTGGGGGGGGTGGGGGGTGAGGGGGGGTACACCTGCTGATCTTCCCCCCTATAGGTACCCAAGAGCCCCTGGCTGGCTCCTTGAGGAAAAGGGGTAGCTGAAGTGAGATCAAGCTGCCCAGCACCCCTCTCGCATACACACTGTTGCAGGCCAACTATGGTGTCAGCAATGGAGTTCAGCCAGCGCAGCAGTGCGGGAGCAACATCCAGGACAAAGGTCTCCTTGGCGGCTGCCATCCTACCATTGTTGACCTCAGTGCATTGGCATGCCAGCGCTATCACCTCAGCTTGAAGGTAGACAGAATCCTCCATCATGCCTTGCAATCTGAGGATTACAGCGGACATCCCTTCCTGATTTTCACGAACTTGCCTTTACAGCTCCAGCAACTGAGACATGACTGAGTCCAGAGGCTTGTCATTAGACTTGGATTCAGCAACATTCTGGCCTCCAGCAGTCCACTGAGTACCGCCTGTTGTGGATCAGACAGTGTGATGTGCTCACCAGATTGTGATCCTGATGATGCTATAAAACTAGGTCCCTCTGAGGTGAGTGTCTCTGCACTGGTGGAGGGTGTGGGTGAGCACTGTGACAGGACTTCAAGGAGGGTGGCTCCAGATTCCTCTTCAGAAGTTTCTTCGGGGCTTGATTGGAGGCCCTGGGTTGTGGACTCAGTCGGCTGTTTCCCAGACGTGCCTGCGGAAGCAAGGAGAGATAATTAGTGCATGGCAGTGGCCTGTGAAACAGGACACATCACTCACAGTATGGTTGTCTGATGGATGTTGCACTGCTGGACCCTCACTTGATACAGCACCGCCAACCTCACCGTCAACACAGGAATGGTCCAGATCATGGCCGGCCAGCTGGATGGCTCTGTTTTCAAAGTCCGTGACGGCCTTGATTTCAGGCATTCCTCCAACAGTCTGCGACCTCTCCCTCTACCAGGCCAGATGATACATGTACCTGGAATTTGTGGTTGGTGAATGGTCCCATGGATGGGGTGAGGGCAATGAAGGTATGTATGAGAGAGTGAATGGTGATGTCCCTTGAACTGGCAATGATTGAGATCCCTGTGGATGTGTGATGGGTTTGTGAGTGTATGTGAGTTGAGATTGATGAGAAGAGTGACTTACCCTGGCGGAATGGAGGAGATCATTCATCCTTTTGTGACACTGGGTGGCTGTCTTCTTTTGAAGGGCGCTGGCACTGACCACCACTGCCATCATCTCCCAAGCCAGGTTAGTGATGTTGCTGCCCATCCTGTGGCCAGAGCGGGGGTAGAGGACTTCACGGCGAGCATCCACTGTGTCCAAAAGGCACTCAAGGGATGCATCATTGAACCTGGGGGCTGCAGTCTTTTTGCCTTTCCGGGTCATGTCTTCTTTGCAGCAGCCGTGGGTTGGAAGCACTGAGAGGTGTGCGCACGGCTGGACTATAAATATGGCGCCTGGCGAAGTGATGACATGGCTGGCGAATGATGGCCCACCCACCACCGAAACGGTCCTTTTCCCCAGGAATGTATAATTAATGTGGCGGGTTTGGGGCGACATGGTGTGAAAAGCCACCATTGCGGCCGGCAGGTAAAACGTCGTTTTACCCACCCACTACAGTACTTAGTGCAAATCTGGGACGATTCCACTCTATGTGTTTTTTTGGAGCCCAATAAACTGCAAGGCTTCCTGAAATGATACTTGTACATGGGCTCAATGAGCACAAATTGGTCATGTTGTGTAGTAACACAATGACGACCATGTTCAACTGCACACAAAAATGATGCAAGGTCTCTAGACGAGTGGGTGAGGCACACGAACGATGGGCTGAATGTCCTCCTTATGTGTTATATCATTCTGTGAATTAACTGGTGTTTAATGAACAAGTCTTGGTTGGTTTTCCTCCACAGCCCTGTATTGCATTTGAAACTCAAAATTTACCAACAGTATATCCCTTAGAGCCACTGAAATATCAATCAAGGAGGATCAAAGGAGGCCTTTCACACTGAGTCAATTCTTTTGAAGAACCCATGGTGCTTTTTCAACAAGCTGATAATTTGAATGTTCA
This sequence comes from Cetorhinus maximus, assembly GCF_964194155.1. Lineage (NCBI taxonomy): Eukaryota > Metazoa > Chordata > Chondrichthyes > Lamniformes > Cetorhinidae > Cetorhinus > Cetorhinus maximus. Next base: position 123,142,671 of record NC_135888.1, read on the forward strand.
ACTAGCATGACACCTCATTTAACAGTTGAAACAGAGATGACTGGCTGCCACTAAAGACGCAGTGAAACACTTGCACATTTTATTCTTTCAACAAACTTGCTTGTAGCAAAACTTGGGTCGGCAAGTTTGGTCTCACTGACCAAAATAACGACTACTTCCAGTCAGTATTGTGTCTCGCTTAAACTCAGGTTCCCAGCAGCAAAGTTCCTTTTGGAGTACAGCAATAGGACTCCATTTTAACTTTATATGACAACCTGAAAATTCATGTCAAAAATATAATATTATAGTTGGAACTCAGATGAAGTTCTCTCAACATTGGAATTGGACTATCTAGCCCATTTAGGTCTGATGCATCCGGGTATAATACAGCACAAGTAGACCATCAGCTCAGCCCCAGCCTTGCAATCTCAGAGGAGAGGTAAAAACAGACCAATTAAAAAAAAATTCTGGTAAATTCATTTGCAACCCCTGAAGACAATCAAACAACTCTAAGAGACTGGAGTAACTCATGAGTATTGCTCAGCCCCATAGATTAAACCTGAAATGTCCTCTTCTCTCAGGAGCTTGTCCAGATCCTTTTTGAAGGTGTGCACGGAATTCATACATATCTTGTCGAGATGTCAATAACTCTGTGAAATTAAGTACCTCCTGTCATCTAAACTAACTCTTTGCTTTCATATTCCGTCAAAAAAACTATTCATTTGTGCAGCGTTGGTACAGCTTCTAATCTCTTTTACAAAGTTTACAAAAGTATGAGTGGCATGGACAGAGTAGATAGTCAGAAGCTTTTTCCCAGGGTGGAAGAGTCAATTACTAGGGGACATAGATTTAAGGTGAGAGGAGAAAACTATAGAGGAGACGTGCGGGGCAAGTTTTTTTACGCAGAGGGTAGTGAGCGTCTGGAATTCACTGCCAGAGGAGGTGGTGGAAGCAGGTACGATAGTGGTGTTTAAGAGGCAGCTTGACAAATACATGAATAGGATGGGAATAGAGGGATACGGACCCCGGAAGTGCAAAATGTTTTAGTTGACGGGCAATATGATCGGCGCAGGCTTGGAGGGCCAAAGGGCCTGTTCCTGTGCTGTACTTTTCTTTGTTCTTTGTTCTTTGTTCTCTGTATAATTTTAGAATGGTAACAGCACAGAAGGAGACCATTTGGCCCATGGAGTCTATGATAGCATTCTGCAAGGACAATTTAGCTAATCCCACTTCCACTGTTCCTTCCGGTAGCCCCAACCCTTCTCTTATTACCTTTCAATATTTATATGTTTGTGCCCTTACTCATACCAAAACCTATTTGCCCTTCATCCCTGTCCTTGCTGACCAACATTGGCTATAAATCAAGCAGCATCTTGGTTTTAAATTTCTCATTCATGCTTTCAAATCCCTCCATGGCTTGCCCCTCCCTATCTCTGTAATCCACTCCAGTCTCACAACCCTCCAAGATATGTACATTCTTCCCATTCTGCTCTCTTCAGCAATCCCAATTTTAGTTGCTCCAATATTACTAAAGTAATGGAAGGAGTCATCAACAGTGCTATCAAGCAGCAATTGCTTAGCAATAACCTGCTCACTGACGCCCAGTTTGGGGTCTGCCAGGGCCACTCAGCCTCTGAACTCATTACAGCCTTGGTTCAAACATGGACAAAAGAACTGGACTCCCGAGGTGAGGTGAGAGTGACTGCCCTTGACATCAAGGCAGCATTTGACTGAGTGTGGCATCAAGGAGCCCAAGCAAAAGTGGAGTCAATGGGAATCAGAGGAAAAACTCTCCACTGGTTGAAGTCATACCTAGCACAAAGGAAGATGGTTGTGGTTGTTGAAGGTCATTCATCTCAGCTCCAGGACATCACTGCAGGAGTTCCTCAGGGTAGTTTCCTCGGCCCAACCATCTTCAGCTGCTTCATCAATGACCTTCCTTCCATCATAAGGTCAGAAGTGGGGATATTCGCTAATGATTGTATAATGTTCAGCACCATTCACGACTCCTCAGATCCTGAAGCAGTCCATGTCCAAATGCAGCAAGACCTGGGCAATATCCAGGTTTGGGCGGCAAGTGGCAAATAACATTCCCACCACACAAGTGTCAGGCAATGACCACCTCCAACAAGAGAGAATCTAACCATCGCCCCTTGGCATTCAATGGCATTGCCATCACTGAATCCTCCACTATAAACATCCTGGAGGTTACCATTGACCAGTAACTGAACTGATACAAATACTGTGCCAACAAGAGCGGGTCTGAAGCTAGGAATCCTGCGACGAGTAACTCACCTCCTGACTCCCCAAAGCCTGTCCACCATCTACAAGGCACAAGTCAGGCATGTGATGGAACACTCCCCACTTGCCTGGATGAGTGCAGCTCCCATAACACTCAAGAAGCTGGACACCGTCTAGGACAAAGCAGCCTGCTTCATTGGCACCACATCCACAGACATTCACTCCCTCCACCACCGATGCACAGTAGCAGCAGTGTGTACCATCTACAAGATGCACTGCAGGAATTCACCAAGACTCCATAGACAGCACCTTCCAAACCCACGACCGCGACCATCGTGAAGGGCAAGGGCAGCAGAGAGATGGGAACACCACCAGCTGGAAGTTCCCCTCCAAGTCACTCACCATCCTGACTTATCACCGTTCCTTCACTGTCGCTGGGTCAAAATCCTGGAACTCCCTTCCTAACAGCACTGTGGGTGTACCTACACCACATGGATTGCAGCGGTTCAAGAAGGCAGCTGACCGTCACCTTCTCAAGGACAAGTAAGGATGGGCAATAAATGCTGGCCCAGCCAGCGAAGCCCACATCCTGTGAATGAATTTTTTTAAAAGAGCAGCTATGCCTTTAGCTGCTTAGGCCTGAAGCTCTGGAATTTTCTGAGTGCTGGGAGCATTCCTTCAGTCCCCGGTTGCGGCATCTATTGGCTGACATTGTATTCTTGCTTGTAGGCCAGTGACTGCAATTTCCACTGGGTGCAGGTGTAAGATTGTAAAATCTGTCAGACATCATGCTGCCAAGATCAGGGCTGTTTGCCAACTACCTCAGTCTCTGCCTACATGACAGTCACCCCAAATTAAAATTGGGGTGGCTGTATTCCCAGGTTTACATTAAACTGCTCTAGTAATTCCTGCTTTGCATCTTTTGGTGGGTGCCGCTGCATAATTTGCACATAATTGGTCCTGCTCAGATCCAAAATCATCACACTGCATGTATTCAAAATGAAGGATATCAGCACCCAGACCCGGTTCTCCAACACACCCTTGTCTTTACCAAAGAAGAGGATGCTACCCAGGCCATAGTGAAAGAGAGAGAATTCAGATATTAAAAGGGTTTAAAATTGATAAGGAGGAGGTATTAGATAGGCTGTCTGTACTTAAAGTGGACAAGGCACCAGGATCAGATGAAATACATCCAAGGATACTGAGGGAAGTGAGAGTGGAAATTGCAGAGGCACTGGCCACACTTTTTCAGTCTTGCTTAGACTCGGGTTGGTGCCAGGGGACTGGGGAATGGGTAAATGTTACACCCTTATTCAAACAATGGTGTAAAGGATAAGTCCAGCAGCTGCTGGTCAGTTAGTTTAACTGCGCTGCTGGAGAAACTTCTAGAAACAATAATTCGGGGCAAAATTAATAGTCACATGGACAAATGTGGGTTAATTAAAGAAAGCCAGCATGGATTTCTTAAGGGAAAATCGTGTTTAACTAACTTACTGGAGTTTTTTGAAGAGGTAACAGAGAGGTTTGTTAAGGGTAATGTAGTTGATGTGGTGTACATGGACTTCCAAAAGGCATTTGGTACAATGCCGCACAATAGAGTTATAGCTCATGGAATAAAAGGGACAGTAGCAACATGGATTCAGAATTGGCTGAGTGACAGGAAGCAGAGAGCAGTGGTTAATGGAGGTTTTGTGGGCTGGAGGTAGTGGAATTCCCAGGGGTCAGTGTTGGGGCCCTTGCTTTTGCAGACATATATAATGACCTAGACCTTGCTGTAAAAGGGACGATTTCAAAGTTTGCGGATGATATGAAACTTGGAAGCATTGTGAACTGTGAGGAGGATAGTGTAGAAACATAGAAACATAGGAACAAGAGTAGGTCATTCGGCCCTTCGAGCCTGCTCCACCATTCAATATGATCATGGCTGATCCTCTATCTCAATGCCATACTCCCGTTCTCTCTCCATACTCCTTGACACCTTTAGAGTCTAGAAACCTATCTATTTCCTTCCTAAATATATTCAGTGACTTGGCCTCCACAGCCTTCTGTGGTAGAGAATTCCACAGGTTCACTGCCTTCTGAGTGAAGAAATTTCTCCTCATCTCAGCGCTAAATGGCCTACCCCATATCCTGAGGTTGTGACCCCTTGTTCTAGGGATAAAGAATATCAAAAAGGACATAGACAAGTTGGCTGAATGGGCGGACAGATGGCAGATGAAGTTCAATGCAGAGAAATGTGAGGTGATTCACATTGGTAGGAAGAACATTGAGAGACAATATAACATAAAGGGTAGGATTCTAAAGGGGTGCAGGAGCAGAGGGGTCTGGGTGTATATGCGCATAAGTCATTGAAGGTGGCAGGACAGGTTGAGAGGGTGGTTAATAAGGCATGCAGTATTGTTAATGGTTCCTCTATCTTTACCCCAGGCAAGGTAAACCTACCCAGTCAAACTTATTGTTAGCTTAAAACCTCAACTAAGAGAAATTTCAGATTATTAAAGGAACTTAGTCGTCTTTACCAGCTATAGACTGGATCCTGAAATGAAATGTCCTTCCTCCTAGGAGTTTTCATACCAGCAAAATTATCTCAGTTACATTATAGCAGAAACAACTCTTATTAAGTTTACCAATATCAGCACTTAGAACCCTAACTTAAGAATTCTAGGATATTGTTATAGAATGATAGAAAAGTTATGGCACAGAGATAAGCCATTCAGCCCATCAAGAACATCTATGTTGACCGAAAAACAAAAAATAACAAAACTAGCCGCCTATTCTAATCCTACCTTCCAGCATCTGGCCCATAGCCTTGCAGGTTACAGCACTTCAGGTACAGATCCAGGTACATTTTGAATGAGTTGAGGGTTTCTGCCTCCACCACCAAACCAGGCAGCAAGTTCCAGACATCCAACACCTTCTGAGTAAAGAGGTTTTTCCTCATGTACCCTCTAATCCGTCTACCAATCACCTTAAATCTGTGCCCCCTGGTAATTGACCTCTCTGCTAGGGGAAACAGGTCTTTCCGATTTGCACTATCTAGGTCCCCCATAATCTTGTACACCTCAATTAAGTCACCCCTCAGCCTCCTCTGTTCTAAGGAAAACAACCATAGCCTACCCAATGTTTCCTCATAGCTGGAATTTTCAAGCCCTGGCAACATTCTGGTAAATCTCCTCTGTACTCTCTCAGAGCAATTATATCCTTCCTATAATGTGGCAACCAGAACTGTACACAAAATTCCAGTTGTGTCCTAACCATGAAGGCATAAGTATGAGTCTACAATTCTTTCATACTTGTTAATGAATATCTATTATAAGAATCAATTATAGATTACATTATAGTAATGAAGTCTATATCATAGAATAAATTGTAATTAAAGCTAGTCATAGCACGACAATTCTACTTTAGATTACGTACAATTTTAAATCCATCTTAATAAGCAATTTGGATAACCAAACAAATATTGATTTGAAGAAGATTGTACTTACAATACAGTATCATTTCTTAAAATAAGATGGAGTGTCTTTGTCTCGATCGTTTTTAGGGGAATTCTTTTCAGAACTTAACCCTCTGTGTCATAAAGATGGCTGACCTAGGTTTCTGTGTGCGCGTGTCTGTGTGCTGGCTTTTTAAGAAATTGCCTCTGTAGCTCCCTGTACACGTTGACATTATTCATTGTATTCTACAAAAACATTTTTTTTGAAGTCTTATCAATCTTTTGTAACTGTAAATCTTTGAGGATCAGTTGTTTACTGTCTAGCTGCTTCCAGGTGTTTGGCTGCTCTCCAACACCAAGGCATTCAAGAGTCTTTTCCAAGTTTCCGGGCTTTCTTGGTCTTGACTAGCTTTTTGGCAATAGTTCAAATGCTGCATAACGTGGTTTAATTTTTTACTTCATTAATCCAATTAATATCTCAATTTTTTCATGAAACTGTCACTTACTTTAAAGCATCCTAGGCTTTATTAATAGAAGCAGAGAATACAGGGGTAAGGAGAACAAAAACAGAATTGCCTGGAAAAACTCAGCAGGTCTGGCAGCATCGGCGGAGAAGAAAAGAGTTGACGTTTCGAGTCCTTATGACCCTTCAGCAGAACTGAGTAAAGTTAGGAGAGGGGTGAAATATAAGCTGGTTTAAGGTGGGGGGTGGGGTGGGGGGAGAGAAGTTGGGGGGGTGGTGGGTGGTAGTAGGGACAAGCAAGCAGTGATAGGAGCAGATAATCAAAAGATGTCACAGACAAAGGAACAAAGATGTGTTTAGGTGGTGTTATTATCTAAGAGAATGTGCTAATTAAGAATGGATGGCAGGACACTCAAGTTACAGCTCTAGTGGGGGTGGGGTGGAAAGACTGACAGGGCATTACAGGTATAGATTTAAAAATAATGGAAATAGGTGGGAAAAGAAAAATCTATATAAGTTATTGGAAAAAACAAAAGGGAGGGGGAAGAAACAGAAAGGGGGTGGGGATGGAGGAGGGAGTTCAAGATCTAAAGTTGTTGAATTCAATATTCAGTCCGGAAGGCTGTAAAGTGCCTAGTCGGAAGATGAGGTGCTGTTCCTCCAGTTTGCGTTGGGCTTCACTGGAAAAATGCAGCAAGCCAAGGACAGACATGTGGGCAAGAGAGCAGGGTGGAGTGTTAAAATGGCAAGCGACAGGGAGGTTTGGGTCTTTCTTGCGGACAGACCGCAGGTGTTCTGCAAAGCGGTCGCCGAGTTTACGTTTGGTCTCTCCAATGTAGAGGAGACCGCATTGGGAGCAACGAATGCAGTAGACTAAGTTAGGGGAAATGCAAGTGAAATGCTGCTTCACTTGAAAGAAGTGTTTGGGCCCTTGGACGGTGAGGAGAGAGGAAGTGAAGGGGCAGGTGTTGCATCTTCTGCGTGGGCATGAGGAGGTGCCATAGGTGGGGGTTGAGGAGTAAGGGGTGATGGAGGAGTGGACAAGGGTGTCCTGGAGGGAACGATCCCTACGGAATGCCACCAGAGGGGGTGAAGGGAAGATGTGTTTGGTGGTGGCATCATGCTAGAGTTGACGGAAATGGCGGAGGATGATCCTTTGAATGTGGAGGCTGGTGGGGTGATAAGTGAAGACAAGGGGGACCCTATTATGTTTCTGGGAGGGAGGAGAAAGCGTGAGGGCGGATGCGCGGGAGATGGGCCGGACACGGTTGAGGGCCCTTCCCTTCCTTGACCTCTCTGTCTCAATTTCTGGTGATAGACTGTCCACCAATATCCATTACAAGCCTACTGACTCCCACAGCTACCTCGACTACAGCTCCTCACACCCCGCTTCCTGTAAGGACTCCATCCCATTCTCTCAGTTCCTTCGCCTCCGTCGCATCTGTTCTGATGATGCTACCTTCAAAAACAGTTCCTCTGACATGTCCTCCTTCTTCCTTAACTGAGGTTTTCCACCCACGGTCGTTGACAGGGCCCTCAACCAATTCACTATCCATCATAAAATCTCATTCAATAAGATTCAACTCAATAACCATCAATGCTGCAGTTTACTGAAGGCTTTCTGGTAATCAAAGTATGAAACACCCAACTGTTTCTTTGAAGAATTCAATCATTCCATTCTGGGATTATCAAATAACTGCAAATCTTTCTAAGTTATTATATATCATGTCCCTAATAATGCCATCCAGCGTCATCCCTACAACTGACATCAAACAAATTGGCAAATAATTCAAAGGATCTGATTCTCTCCCTTTCTTAAATAGTAAAAACATCTGAGGCAGCCTCCAGTCTATTGGAACAATTCTGGACCTCAAAGGGCTTTTCAATACATAAGCCAGTGGTTTGCACAGTATGTGTTCTTTCCTTCAGCACTAGGCTGAATCTTATTCAGCAGGCCAATTGGCCTTCAAAGCCTTTTACCCTAACCAAGACCATTTTCACACTAAATCTTATTGAATTGGTTATGGAAGCCTGCTTATTTGGCACTACTAGCACCTTGGCCTCATCTTCAACGGTGAAAACAGATGCAAGATAAGCACCTTCTTTAGTCTTCACTACTACCGTTAACACTCCCTTTGTCTTGTGTCCAAGACATCTTTGTCAATCTCTCCTTAACTCCCACCTATCTCTGACCTCCTATCCTGCTCCACCTGCTCCATCCCCTCTTAAACAGTATAAAGTCCATTACATTTCTACTTCTCTTCAGTCTGAAGAAGTCATACAGACTCGCAACGTTAACTCTATTTCTCGCTCCACAGATGTTGCCAAGCCTGCTGAGTTTTTCCAGCATTTTTTTGTTTTTATCTCATGTAAGCTAGTTGGGTTACACATTACTGTGCATCCTCTTTTTTATCTAAGGGGTTTCCAGCTGCCTTCACAACACATTACACACTTTCCTGCCTGTCTTCAAACTGTTAAGGAAAAAATGAGGATAATAACAGGCAAACACCTAGGTCTTGAAGCAGATCAAAATCAGTTCAATAGTTACATTCATTGAGATAGAAATGATAGATCAAAATCATAGAAGTGGGAAATTATACAATTATGGACTAATGGAAGCATGGGAATAAGTTACACAACTGTAACCATGGATACTCAAAAGTGAGTTAGGATGCTGTGACCTAGTCATGGGGTTCAGGTGATGACACTTGTTGTAAACAGTTTATATGTTATTTGAACTCCAACAATTAAACCACACTTCTAACATATTCACTTTTCAATATAACTTTAGATAGGAGTTGTGTTGATTCAATTACCCCTGTGTTCTCGGCCATCTTTCAAAGATTGATTCCCCCAAAAATTTACAGATTATCAGTCTGAAGAAAATGTTTTATCTCCTAACTAACTTCATTGATTACAAAGCTTGAACCGTCAGTAACATGCTGAATCTTTCTGCTCCTATGCATTAATCTTACTTGTAAATAAATTGATTAATTTTGGCCCGGCTAGTCCACCAGTTTAGTAGTTGCCGCCTTTCAGAGTTCACAGTGAGCAGAGTGGGGGACCTATGTTGTTTCTAGTGTATTTTACTATAGGTAACTGGTAGCCCCATGTTATTCAACTCACAGTGCTCATGAAGGTTGCAGGTTTCCATTCACAGCAGCCTCAATTTGCTTCTTATCTTTTGATGTGGACACAGTATTCGGAGAGCTGGACCCCACACAGGTGATAGGTCCAATACCATACCTTTGTGAATCTTCTTAGACATAAGACATAGGAGCAGAAATTAGGCCATTCGGCCCATCGAGTCTGCTCCGCCATTCAATCATGGCTGATAAGTTTCTCAACCCCATTCTCCCGCCTTCTCCCCGGAACCTTTGATCCTCTTACCAATCAAGAACCTATCTATCTCGGTCTTAAATACACTCAATGACCTGGCCTCCACAGGCTTCTGTGGCAATGAATTCCATAGATTCACCACTCTCTGGCTAAAGAAGTTTCTTCTCATCTCTGTTGCAAAAGGTCATCCCTTTACTCTGAGGTTGTGCCCTCGGGTCCTAGTCTCTCCTACTAATGGAAACATCTCCCCCACATCTACTCTATCCAGGCCTTTCAGCATTTTGTAAGTTTCAATCAGATCCCCCCTCATCCTTCTAAACTCCATCGTCATGGAACACACCATTACTGCATGCAATTCACTCCCTAAAAATATTCTAAAGTTAACAACTTGGTTTTCTGTAATCATTTGAGAGATTTAGAAAATCCTTGTTGACAAATTTGATAGAATTTTCTATTCTGTATTTGAAGGCACTTGACGATTTTCTGAACTGTTTTTCAAGCGCGGATAAAACAAATGTGGGAAAACTTAGGTTTGAACTCCATGTTTGCTGTGGATGTTATTTTCTTCTGTTTGTTATCAGTGAGGGCGAATAAAATATTTTACCCTGGTCAAGTAGCCTATTATTGGTGCCTAATGAGGTAACTTATGTTTTTAAGTTAACTTTTTTTGCCTCTTTCTTTTCCTCCACTTTATTTACAGCACAGAAACTGGCCATTCAGCAAACCTCGTCCATGCCAGTGTTTATGCTCCACGTGAGCCTTCTTGTATCCTACTACATCTCACATTATCAGCACACGCTTCTATTTCTTATTCCCACAAGTGCTTATCTAGCTTTGCCTTAAATGCATCTATACCGTTTGCCTCAGTTACTCCTTGTGGTAGCAAATTCTACATTCTCAGCATTCTGTGGGTCAAGCAGTTTTTCCTGAATTTCATATTGGATTTACAAGCAACAATCTCATAAGTACGACCCCCAGTTTTGGACTCCTCAACAAGTTGAAACACCATGCGGGACACATCATAAATGCAAGAAGCAGTTTCAAAACCTGGAAAAGCTTTTGTGGTCTCAGAAATCAAGGTGTGCTGAGTGAGTGAATGTCTTCATCGTACTCAAAAAAATAGACTAATTTGCTATTTAATCATTGAAAAATTGTCATTGTCGGTGCTATAATAAAAAGTCAGATGCTTACCTACAAGTTCCAAAGTTTTTCACACTCTAATATTCGGTAGGAGTTTTGTGAAGAAATTGATTCTTGCTGGGTTACAGTTTCCTGAATGCCAATTACTCCTGGTCGTACCTGGCCCAGATGTTCATCTTCTTGTGCACCAGGATGGCAAATGCTGGCAGGCTATCTGACTGCTAGAGGCATCACAGGAAAGCCCCAATCTGATTCTCACTCAATGTCTGCAGACACACATTTTTCAGCATGGGTTGCTGGTGATCAGTGGGGAGACGGTGGCAAACTGGTAACGTCGCTGAACTAGTAATCCAGAAGCCCAGGCTTATGCTCTGGGGACATGGGTTCACATCCCACCATAGCAGCTGGTGGAATTTGAATCCAATTAATAAAAATCTAGAATATAAAGCTAGTCTCAGTGATGAGGATCATGACAACTATATTCGATTGTTGTTAAAAAAAACCCATCTGGTTCACTTGTGCCCCTTTAGGGAAGGAAATCTGGTATGGTCTACATGGGACTCCAGATCCACAGTAATGTGGTTGACTATTAACTGCCCTCTGCAATGGCCTGGCACTATGTTCGAGGGGTAAAATTAGGAATGGGCAACAAATGCTGGCCTTGCCAGTGATGCTCACATCTAATGAAAGAATAAAAACAATGCGGGGCAATGAAGCCAATGATACCTACAACAAAAAAAATTGACCAACAGTAAAAGACCAGCTGGTCCATCAAGCCTGTCCACACCATGATGTCTGGAGCACCATGACTAAATATTTCCTCCCTTACTCACACTATCACCTCACAGCCATGTAATCTCCAATGTAAAAATACAGCGACAAATCCCAGTGCTGATGAGGGAAAACTGCTCTGTAAATCTTCCCTCCCACCTCTCAGGTGATCGAAACCTGTCCAGGAGATCATCCAGCTGTTATCTATAAAGACACTTACCATCCACATGATGCCATCTCTGCCCCAGTCAAGAATCAGTCCAGCTCCTTCCTGAAGGCGTGAATCCACCTTGAAGCACCTGTCCTGTCATCCGAGCTGAGGTCTGATAACTCAGTACCATCTGGGAACCTGGAATTCTCAGGCCAGCATGCCTCAGGTAAAACTCTTCATTTTACCAGCTGAGCAAAGCGGGGAGCAATGCTGATGAGCTTCAATGGTCAGAACTGAATTCTGTCTGGGTGTCTTTACCATTGCTGTCAGAAGCACTTTTTCTTGGCTGCCTTTATGTCACGGTGGTGAACGATTCAACAGAATATGCCAGATGGATGTAACCAAAAATACTCTGTGTCTGCAAATAGAAGGAGAACTGCAGTTAGTTCCATACAGAACAATACAAGTGAACTTCTTGAACTAAATATATGGCTTCCACCTTGTGTATGGAAATGTCTGAGGGTTCTGAACTGCTTCAACCCCAGTTTAACAAATATGCAATCAAATGACAGCTTTTTATTTATCCAGAGGAATTTGGTTAACTTTAAGTGATGCTTACTTTTAATATATTCTAAATAGGAGCAAGATGCTCCTCCGAATTATCTGGCTTCCAGTCGCAGAATCGAAAATTCAGTTGATCCAATCATTGTCAAAACTAAAAGAATGATATTTCTCAACCATCATATCCCACATTGTCTAGGACAGTAACTATAATCATAGTGTAAAAATAGCACCCAAGTCATTCTCCGATTAAATAAATCAATGTTCCACTCTAGCTGTTTTTCATACTGAACTCATAAATCAGCTGAATCTGGCATTCATATTCATAGATTTTTATAAGACAAGCATTGCATGTCAGAGTGCATGTATAGAATAAAAAGCCACTTATTCCTTGTTATGTATTTCCCTCATTAAGTTGTTTGTGTTGCTGCATTAATCCAGATATTGTTTGCGTAGTTAATTTAAAATCCTTCTCCAATCAGTTTGTTCAATTCAATCAGGTCCCTTCCTTATTACTTGTAGGGCATGTCTCTTTCATGCACTTTATTAGACTAACAAATCTGAATTTAGCTACAATAAATCTTTTGGTACATTATTTTTTTGCCTTGGTACCTAATTTTTTTGCCCAAAAGGCGTATTCAAAGTAGGGTTGCATATTGTATGTTGATACTAACATGAAAATCATTTTCAAGAGATTGAGGAACATTACACTGCTTGAAATGCAGAACATGAGCTAAGTCAGTGCAACTACAATCGCAAGAGGAAATCTTGGGACACACCGGGCAACTCTATTGCCTTACACTTTAATGTACAACTGTTTTAAGCTTCTCTCCTATCCTGTAGCTCTTTGGTTGAATACATTCTAGTCAAATATATACAGATACAGATTCTTGCTATTCATTTAGATTTAAAAAAAAATGAAATTTGCAGGTGTCAGTAATGGGGTGAAAATGCAACAGACCAGCTACCAGCTCTGGTCTTCCCTTTCAACAGATATCAAGGTCACGGTGTCACAAGTGTCCTTTGAGGCCATTGCAGGCTTTACCTTGGCTTTTTCCAGACTGGGCTTAACTAGCATCCTAATTACAGTGTGTCCGCTGAGTCTGTTGCCATGTCTAATCCTGGTGACAAATACTGCTGATATTTGCGGTATAAGTTCAAAGAGGGCGCAAGAATGGGGAGACCTCGGGATTTATATGCACAGATCTTTGCAGGTGGCAGAACAAGTCACTAGCCTGATAAAAAAGGAAAACAAGTTCCTTATAAACAGCGGCATTAACAAAAAAGCAAGGAAGTTACACTAAACTTTTATAAATCCCTGATTAGGCCTCAGCTAAAGAACTGTAAACTCTGACATCACGTTTAGAAGGGATGTCAAGGCCTTGGAGAAGGTACAGAGAGATTTACTAGAATGGTACCGGGGCTAAGGGACTTCAGTTAAGTGGAGAGACTGGGGTTGTTCTCCTTAGATCAGAGAGGGGAGATTTAATAGAAGTGTTCAAAATTATGAGGAGTTTTGATAGAGTAAATGCTGACAGGGTTAGGTGAAGTGGGATGGGAGGCAGCTCACATGGAGCTCAAATAAGTTGGACTGATTTCTGTGCTGTACATTCTATGCAATGTACTATAAGTTATACCTGGATACAATGTTTTTTCCCCCCTAAAGTTCACAGTCTAAAGAAAAAGTGATGCATATTATATACAAGAACCCCGGAATTCCTGGTGTCCCACTCTACCAGCAGTAGTACAGAATAGTACCGTCTGCCATCATCCATTGCCGTGGGCCCTGTCCTAAATTGTGGAGACAGAATTGTTTAAACACTACATGCAGGTGAACCATATCAATAATGGCACATCAGAGGTACCAACAAATCACTAAGAAAATTGGGATGGTCATATGCCACACAAATTGCAGAGCTGAGGCCCAGGAAGGGCCGAAGATGACTTGACATTTCTCCTGCTCCTGAGAGAGCAGGTAGGCATGGTCCCTCCAGGATTTGTTATCCTAGATCTGGATATAAGCTGGCGGCCTATACGAAGCCCTCAATGAAAAGCCGGCACCAGTTGTCAGCTATTACCAGAGTTCTGTTGAACCTAACAAAAGCACAAGGGCAGAATTGTGAGGTAACTAGCAACTTCCCCATAAATGGTCCCAAGTTGCAAGAAGGGCAGGCAGATAAAACTCACCTCATACCTCCTGCTAATGTTAATAACCTTAAATAAGGGAGGAAATGGAGATCCAGGCTCTGCCCCAAATTGTAACCTCCCAGTAAGTGATCCACACCTGATCTATACCCATCCCATCCATCAGAAATTTCGCTGAGAGATATATTATATTCAATAATGTGCAGCCACTCATATCACCTCGATACTTTAATTTTACAGGATATTGTTTCATATATCAACCAATGCCATTCTTTAAAAAAAAATTAGATCTATGTTACTTTTTCAGATAGATTTGTGGTGGTAATATCACAAATGATTTTAGATACTGCAGTGTTTGAAAAAGTACCCTGTTTGCAAGTTTGAATGCCAAAACATTATTGGAGACTCATATGCATTACTCTTCAGTCAGAAGATTGTTTTGTTGATAGAGTGAGTCATCTGTTAATAAGAGAAAGAACAGGGCTTCTAACCTTTTCGATTATCTCATTGAGCCTAGCTACACTGTGATGCTTGCGGAGTTATGGAATAAGAGCAGCAGAGTGGGACTAAATAGACAGCTCTTTCAAAGAACCAGCATATTTGCAATTGGTAGAATGGCCTCCATCTGTGTTGCATGATTCTATGATATTCATGAATAGAGGACAATGGGCATAATTGGCTCAAATTGTAGATGAATAAGTTGGAATCAAAACTATGATATGAAGTGGAGCACATTGGGCTGGATTTTACCAGCTGTTAAAAGCTGGGAGTTGGACCCTCAACCACCCCAATGATCACCAGGGCCAACTTGCCTTCAGCATTGAGGCATTTTGGTAATCTGATGTGTCATATACCTTTAAGAGGAATGTTATAATGGAAGATCACATGATCTTAGTATCTAATAAAAGTGTAGCGCGGGCTACCTCAGTAGTCAGTAGTCTATAGTTAGAGTCTGTAGTGTGGAGACAGAGTTTGAGTTGTAAGCACACAAATATAGCTATTGAATACCTTTGTAAATAAACAGAATGTGTTTCACCGAAGAAGTGCCCACTGACCTACTCTGTCTATCATACCAACTCGGCCATCCCAAAACAAGCGTGCAACCTGAATCCAGGATTCCCAACAAACTGGTGACCAGGATCCAACAGGCAACCTTCCCCTTCATCCTGCAGCCTCAGACTGGAGTTGGGCAATCAAACCAATTAATTGATCAACTAATAACCACTTCCCAACCTATCAGAATTTTATTGGCATTGAGACGGGCTCTCGTCAGGTGGCGAGATCACCATGTAAACTATAGTGACCTTCTAGCTGGTTCCCAATAGGTGGAACCTTCCTTTATGGCCGCTACATGGCCCATGGTAGGCTTCGTTAGCAGCTACCCCCATGCCTCTGACAATGCCCCTGGAGGGTTCATCCCTCCGATCACTGGGGTCTGCCTGCTTGCTTGCCCCCGACACATTAAAATAAAAAGCTTACCCGGCCTTCAAGGCCACCTCAAGATGAAACCACTCTCTTCTTCCAGCAGCCTCAGCAGTGGCCTCCTCTTTCGGTGGCGCTTCTGAATCTGTCGCGCCGCCAGCCCTCTGATTGGCCTGGCAGCTCTGAGCGGAAGGAAGCTGTCCTCAGTTGAATGGCAGCCTATGAATTGGTTGCCGCTGGTAATATCACAGAATCACAGTGTAGAAGAGGCCCTTCGGCCCATCGAGTCTGCACCGACACGTGAGAAACACCTGACCTACCTACCTAATCCCATTTACCAGCACTTGGCCCATAGCCTTGAATGTTATGACGTGCCAAGTGCTCATCCAGATACTTTTTAAAGGATGTGAAGCAACCCGCCTCCACCACCCTCCCAGGTAGTGCATTCCAGACCGTCACCACCCTTTGGGTAAAAAAGTTTTTCCTCACATCCCCCCCTAAACTTCCTGCCCCTCACCTTGAACTTATGCCCCCTTGTGACTGACCCTTCAACTAAGGGGAACAGCTGCTCCCTATCCACCCTGTCCATGCCCTACATAATATCCCACCTGGGTTCCTGGTGCCTGTCCACACAGGCGCTGGGCCAGCCTTTGATCCAGATGGTGGGACAACCTGGGATTTGGGAAAATTCAGCTCAGTGTCTCTCCTCATTCTCCCTGCCAAAATGCAGCATTTCACACGTCTCTGCGTTAAATTGGCCCTCCTAATTTCTTTGCTGACTTTTCAGTTTGAATCACTCCCATTCTCTTTAAACATTTGTCCTGCAAAGCTCCCTCCAGTGTACTTCCGTCTCCTCACTCCATTCCCACTTGCTGCACCATCGATCATTATGGGCTAAATTTGGCTTGATATTCCACTTGACATAAAAGGTTGGCTTGGCACAGAGTAATGAGGAAAATCAAGTGGCAGAGACTGTAATGCAACCTGCTGAATTTTCCATTTAAATGTAATGAAAAATTAGATAGCTTCTCTTACAGGCAATCATCTCATCCGATTTGTATTGTGCTTTATCCAGACGCAATACGAAGAAAATTTATTAGCTCTCACTTCAAATGCTTCCCCTTCCTATGCCGGCACAGGCACAGAGGTACTACTATATTCTTTGCTCTGTTACAGCCAAGCAATAAGGCCTTCCAAACCCACGAGCTCTATCACCGAGAAGGACAAGGGCCGCAGATGCATGGGAACAGCACCACCTGCAGGTTCCCCTCCAAGTCACACACCATCCTGACTTGGAACCATATCGCCGTTCCTTCACTGTCGCTAGGTCAAGATTCTGGAACTCCCTTCTGACAGCACTGTGGGCGTATCAACATCACATGGACTATAGTGACTCATGGAGGAAGCTCACCATCACCTTCTCAAGGGAAATTAAGGGATAGGCAACAAATGCTAGCCTAGGCAGCGATGCCCACATCCCACGAATATAAGCAGTGGTAGAATGGCTCCCTTCTCTTTTTGCCTCTTGGTTGACCACAACAGGTGTTTTAAAAATAACCCGCTTGTCAATTTACTGAGTATTTAAATGTTTAACTGCTGTGGCTGTAATAGACATGCACAGACAAGTTTTCTTGTAAGGTTTAAAAGAGAAGGAAATAGTGTTAATTCCCTTAATAAACAATAGAAAAAAAAATTAAAATGCACACATGCACGCTAGAGAATCTGACACACACAGAAGTGGATTATAAGGAGGGAGGGTAGGTTAAATTGTTTAAAAGTGTCCAAAAGAAAGCCAGTCATATACGGATCCTGTAGGTTGATGTTTTTGGATGGTTTCACACTGTGTTTGGTGATTTCTCTGGATTCTGCGCAGAAACGATCTAAAGTCTTGACAGGTGATCTCTGTCTTTTCCCCTGAAGTCAGCAGCTGTTTGGTTTACATTAAGGACGCTGCCTGTGGTGTTCAGCTGTTCAAATACAGACAGGAAACACGCTTGCAGCATGGCTGGAGAAAGAGGGACCACAAGTGCTCTTCTCACTGTGACCCACTCAGCTGTCTGGAAAAAGCAGTTTCTTTTTTAACACAAATGGCTAGCCTGCTATCACATGACCTCCAGTCGCAAACTAACCAGCTAGTAAATATGGTCACAGCAAGCTGGGGCGCCCTCATTCCAGGTCCATTGTTTAAAGTGATTAGATTAAATGATTGGCTGAGCATCCCCCCGCCACCCTAAGCCGGAGTTCATTGTACAAAGTGATTGAATTCAATGGCTCAGTTCGCACCCACCTGAATATACAGATTATGTTTGGATGTCCGAGTAATTCAGGCAAAGTAACAATAACACTTGTTTAAGCTGGTTGTCCTGGCGGACTAGGAACATAGGAGCAGGAGTAGGCTATTCAGCCTCTCAAGCCTGTTCCACAATTCAACAAGATCATGGCTGATCTTCTACCTCAATGCTATCTTCCCACACAATCCCCGTATCCCTTGACATCATTGGTATCTATGTATGCTGACCGCCCAACTTCTGTTCCTGGCTCACTTGTTAACTGATAATGTTCATGGCTCTCTCCGCTCAGTTACTAAGCCCTTCTCCCTCCAATCTGTCATCACCCCAAAAAAAAACCTTCGACCCCTCCTCCGTCCTTGCAAACTACCATCCCATCTCCAAACTCCCTTTCTTCTTCAAATCCCTTGAACATGCTGTCACCTCCAAAATCTGTGCCCATCTTTTCCTGAACTCCATTTCTGAATTGCTTCAATCAGATACACCCTCCCTCCACCGCAGTCCAGAAACGACTCTTATCAAAGTCACAAATGAGATCTTATGCAACTGTGACAAAGATAATCCGTCCCTCCCCTTCAGAAAAAAAAAGACAAAGTTAAACTGGATTTAATCAAAAGTAAAAGATTATGCCTCCCTGCTTGAGTGCTGCAAGATTAGCTTTCTCCTTCAGCAGTAATGGGTAAATGCCTTTGCGTGATCAGGAGCAGTAATGTAGAACAACATTTGGGCGTTTTCTGTCTTTGAAAATATGGGTGGAATAATGTTTAGCTGCTCAAATATGGACATTGAAACAGAATAGTACCTATTTCTTATCCTGGAATGGTAGAACTTCACAGCATTTACTCGATTTAGTGAGAACAGCAATGTATAACACTATTAACTTTTAAAAATGAAGGCATTAGGAGAAAGCAGCATTTGCCTGCTTGAAAGGGAAAAGTGAAAATAGAAACTGAGAAAGCTCATGCCAGTTTACAGTTTAGGCTACTACAGAGAAAAGGATTTAGCTGCTTGGGGACAGTGAGGCAGAATAGCATTTACCTACTCGAATGAAGCTGGTATCAAACTTGCCCAAGAAAATTGAATCTAGCCAATTCCAGCAGGGAAATGATGCACAAAGCCAATGGAAAGGCAACATAAGATGACACAATAAGGACAATTTTCACAGATGGTACAGAGAGCACAGTTGGGCATCACTGACATGGTTGGTTTGGTTACCATGTTTGTCATCGCAGACTCCGTATGTAGTTGCTAGAGGATGCCACAACTTTTCTCTTATCAAAGTCAGTGTTGGCATATTTCATACTCATACTCATCAGATTGTTAAAGGACTCCAATGGGCAGCAAAACAAGGCGTGATTTCATTGAAATGAACATTCGGGCTGCAGATTTGAAAATGAAAAATGAGTAAGGTAGCAGATGACATGAAAGCTGGATATATTTTATAGTGCTTTTTTTTATATATGTGTGTGCTATGTAAACATATTTGGAAGTGAAATTCACCTTGGGTGGTTGCCCAAGATGGGAGCTAACACATCAGCAGCACATTCTACAATCCACTGGTGGATTTCCTGCACAGTTGACTTCAGTTGTGAGGAAAATTATGTGGACTGTAAAACTGGTTGCCTGTTTTGTGCTTCAGCCCAAGATGAGTTTCACTCTCTGTCTGAGTATAGTTAGGAGAGAGGTGAAATATAAGCTGGTCTGAGGTGGGGGGGCGGGGGGAGAGAGAAGTTGAGGGTGGGTGGTTGTAGGGATAAGCAAGCAGTGATAGGAGCAGATAATCAGAAGATGTCACAGACAAAAGGATCAAAGAGGTGTTGAAGGTGGTGATATTATCTAAGAAAAGTACTAATTAAGAATGGAAGGCAGGATACTCAAGGTACAGCTCTAGTGGGGGTGGGGTGGAAAGACTAACAAAGTTTTAGTTTTAGATTTAAAAATAATGGAAATAGGTGGGAAAAGAAGAATTTATATAAATTATTGAAAAAAAAGGGAAGGGGGAGAAACGGGGTGGGGATGGGGGGAGGGGGCGTTTAAGATCTAAAGTTGTTGAATTCAATATTCAGCCCAGAAGGCTGTAAAGTGCCTAGTCAGAAGATGAGGTGCTGTTCCTCCAGTTTGCGTTGGGCTTCACTGGAACAATGCAGCAAGCCAAGGACAGACATGTGGGCAAGAGAACAGGGTGGAGTGTTAAAATGGCAAGCGACAGGGAGGTTTATTATATAATTTATATAGATTCTTCTTTTCCCACCTATTTCCATTATTTTTAAATCTAAAACTAAAACTTTGTTAGTCTTTCCACCCCACCCCCACTAGAGCTGTACCTTGAGTATCCTGCCTTCCATTCTTAATTAGCACTTTTCTTAGATAATATCACCACCTTCAACACCTCTTTGATCCTTTTGCCTGTGACATCTTTTGATTATCTGCTCCTATCACTGCTTGCTTATCCCCACAATCACCCCACCCTCAACTTCTCTCTCCCCCCGCCCCCCCCACCTCAGACCAGCTTATATTTCACCTCTCTCCTAACTATACTCAGTTCTGCCGAAGGGTCATGTGGACTCGAAACGTTAACTGATTTCTTCTCCACCGATGCTGCCAGACTTGCTGAGTTTTTCCAGGTAATTCTGTTTTTGTTTTGGATTTCCAGCATCCGCTGTAGTTTTTAGCTTTTTGTTTTTTTCACTCTCTGTCTACCTGATTACTTACACAAATATATTCATCTGACTCAGTTTCTCTGCCACCATATTTTCTTGATCAAAAGATGACCTAGGAGAGAATTTTCCCCCCATTGCAGGGGGGGTGTGGGGGGGGCGGGCGCAGGCGGGTGTGGACCCGAACGGCACCCTGATCGGGTCCGTGCTGCCATTTTACGTGGGTGGGCCAATGAAAGCCTGTCCAGCGTGATGCGTACCTGGAAGCGCTGTGCGTTCCCTGTGTGGGCAGGGTGGGGCTCCCTGAGTCGGGAGTGCGCTCTTTCATGAATGCTGCAAAAGAGCGCAGAAGTTTTAAGTTTTAAAAATTTTAATAAAGAAAAATAACTTAAGACAGTGTCACATGAGCTGGGACATGTCAATGAACTTTAATGAAAAAATGTTATTAATAAACCCTTCATGAATCCTCATCCCGCCAGTGGATGAGGTTCCATGAAAAATGCAAAGACCGCCTGGGCTCTTCACCTGCCCGACAACCTTAGGGTTGGACGGGCAGCTTTCTCATTAGGCTTAATTGGTTAATTAATGTCCTTAACAGGCCTTGGACAGTTCGGCGGGCGCACAGCTGAGTCGGCTGCACACCCACCGAACTGAAAATCTAAATGACGCACGGTGACGTCGGGATGCATGCCCGACGTCGTCCTGTAACATTTTACGCCTCGGCGAGCGGACCCTAGTGTTAATATTGTAATCTTACTCAGGGTCTTCATCTCTTTGTGGGTTTTTTTCTTGTTGCATTTTTTGAGATGAAGGACATTAGTGCCAGAGAGTGATTTTCACTTTCCCAAACCAGCCATTCTGCTTCATAACCAGTTGGCAAAATACTTGGTCTTATCCTCTCAAATTCACCTACCGTGGTAGCAAACTGAACATGGGAAACACTCTGCTGTATTTTGTCAGCATCTTTGTTTTTGAACTTTGTTCCTTTCCAGTATCTCCTCTTGACCTGGGTTGCTGTCGCCTATAGAACCATAGAACACTACAGTACAGAAAACAGGCCATTCGGCCCTTCTAGTCTGTGCCGAAATATTATTCCACTAGTCCCATTGACCTGCACCTAGTCCATAACCCTCCAGACCTCTCCCATCCATGTATCTATCTAATTTATTCTTAAAATTTAAGAGTGAGCCCGCATTTACCACGTCAGATGGTAGCTTGTTCCACACTCTCACCACTCTGAGTGAAGAAGTTCCTCCTAATGTTCCCCCTAAACCTTTCCCCTTTCACCCTAAAGCCATGTCCTCTCGTGTTTATTTCTCCTAATCTAAGTGGAAAGAGCCTACTCGTATTTACTCTGTCTATACCCCTCACAATATCATCCATATATTTTTCTGTAGTCCAGCTACTGTTGTAGTGTAATCTACAAATCAATCGCTCTGCCAGTAAATATTTCCCTTTGATTGGAAAAATGTCTTTCATTACTTTTTGCACTTTAACATGTGCTGAATTCCAATGAGGCTTCAAAAGGTGCTCTGAGTTGAGAATTTTATTTCCTTTCTTCTGTCTTCACTTCTTTTCTTTAAGAGAAAGAGGTTGAGGGGAAGGTGGTGGAGGGTAGGTGCTGGTCGTTTTGTGTTCATCAAGATGAGAGATGCCAGGGAATGGAGCATTTGCTTTCCAATGACAACTCTTGGGAGGCAAGGCTCCTGTGCAGAACCTCGGGTCAGTGGGAGTGTATCTCAGAGAGTCAGGCACTGAGGTCAGTGCAGTCGATTTGGGCTTATTCCTAAATTTTCACTCATGCATTTTTATCTGAGTCCTCCATCAAGCTAGACTCGACCCCGGGATTTTGTGAAGCATCACAAAATTTACCATTAGATGTCTGGGCTAAGCAGTCCAAGATCAGGTTGGATGCAGACCAAAGTTCCTTATGCTCCTAACAAAGTACTATCATCCCAGAAAAGAGTGCCTTATTATTTGAGGTCGCCAAATCTGTTTTATCAGTTATCCTTTAAGCCCTTTAGTGAAAATTGAATGAAATTATTGCCATTTTTGAAGTGGGAAATTGTACCCATTGGGGATTATGATGAGGCTGTCTAAACACTTGTCACTTAGAATCTGTATCACTGTAAGAAAATAATACGTCTGTGGAATCAAATTGTGCTGGGAGCAATTCCAGCTTCCATACAATACTATTATGCTGATATATCACCCGGTCTCCTCAACTCAGTACATACACGTAGAAACACTTAAACTACACTGTGTAGAATATACAGCTCTAGATGATGCCATTTGTATTAAAGTTCCATAAAAATGTCTTCTGACACAGCACGCTGCAGCATCAACACATTGGGCTGGATTTTCGTGGAGTCATGGGACTGAATAATAGTGTGTGGGCTTCCCTCTCCCATCTTGCTGTCCACGCTAAACACATTATGGCATGCGCAGTGTATTATCAGGGTCAATAGGCTTGATAACAAGCCTAATTGACCCTTACTTGTTCATTTAAACATGATGAGTGGGCTACCAATTTTGGCATGCGCCCATCACCTGTATTATGGAAGTGAGCACGGGGGGGTGGGTCGGAAGGTGGTGGGATGGGCGCTCACCCCATGTTACATGCCCCCCCATGGAAAATACGCCCGCTGAGGGCACTAAAATCGAGCCCTTGGAGACTCCAAGGACATTTTCAAATGGTGGGCGAGAAATGCATCTGGAAATTGTGACCCATTTCAAACAGATCCTATCTTTGCCGAGGGGATGTTGGCCTTTATTTCAAAAGGAATGGAGTATAAAGCTAGGGAAGTCTTGCTAAAACTATACAAGGCACTAGTTAGACCACACCTACAATACTGTGAACAATTTTGGTCCCCTTATCTAAGGAAAGATATACTGGCATTGGCGGCAGTCCAGAGAAGGTTCACTAGGTTGATCCTGGGTATGGAAGGATTTTCTTGAGGAGAGGTTGAGTAGGTTGGAGTTTAGAAGGATGAGAGGTGACCTTATTGAAACATATAAGATTCTTAGGGGGTTTGACAGGGTAGATGCTGAGAGGTTGTTTCCCCTTGTGGGAAAGTGTAGGACCAGAGGGCATAATCTCAGAGTAAGGGGGCACCCATTTAAAACAGAGATGAGGAGGAATTTCTGCTCTCAGATGGTAGTCAATCTGTGGAATTCTTTACCGCAGAGGGCTGTAGAGGCTGGGTCGTTAAGCATATTCAATGCTGAGGTAGACAGATTTTTAATCAGTAAGGGAATCAAGGGTTATGGGGAAAAGGCAGGAAAGTGGAGTTGAGGATTATCAGATCAACCATGATCTAACTGAATTGCAGAGCAGACGTGATGGGCTGAATGGCCTACTTCTGCTCCTATGTCTTATGGTCTTACAGTCTTATGGCAATGGGAACTGAGGGGTGACATGATTCGGGAAACTCAGTGCTGAGTTCAAATAGATCCCATTTTCACTGGAGCAAGGGCCTTATCCTGCAGTGTACAAGTTATAAATCTTTAGAGATGTCATAAATGCTCTTGAAGGGTAGATAAGGTCTGTAGAAATTTCTACTGTCAAATGTTTAAATGACTAGCCCTTATGAAATTGAAAAAGAAACTGCCTGCTTGTGGCTGTGGGAATTGAAAATAAATTTGTTCTAGCGGTTTCAATAGCTGTTTGTTGACATAACCCTAAGTGCTATCATTATAGCATTATTGATGGTTAGCTGCTTCCCACAATGTATCATTATCACAGTGTGGGTGGTGGTGGTTGTAAGGTCACAGTTTGACTGAAAGCTCAAAGAGGTTATTAAAGGATTAGCTGTCTTTGATGTGGGATTATGAATACAACTGTCTGTTTTTATAAAAGGTGTAGAATGTGAAGAAACTTAAATGTATTGAATAGGCTTTCATGATTCAGACTTTTTCTTATATACTGAACTCTGTAATAGATATTTAGAACTTTATTTTATTTTACCTCTGCATGGCTCCTGAGGTCTGCTTATGGTGAATACCGGGTGAGTTGGCATTGAGGGCGCCAGGGCAAAGGAACCATGGGTTGTCATGAATTAGCATTTATAGGCATGGGGAGTGAGTGGGATGAAGGGCTGTGAATGGTGAGGGATAGAGGGTCTACTATTTAACTAAAAAAAACTAGAACTAAAACCAGCCTTTTAAATAGTGGCCCTTGTCACTGCCTATGATCTGTACTTCTGAGTGGGAGGCCCGACTCCATTCTGCAATCCCACATCCCCCCAGAGTGAAATCGTACCATCTGGAGCATTTCTTTCCTGAGCTGGGAAATTTCCCAGTTCAAAACACCCACCTTGAGAGCAAAGATCCAGCTCATTGTGTGTTTTGTTTTTGTCCATAAATCCCTACATAGCCAAATGGAAACCAGATGCTTCTGGACAAGAACTGGGGGAAATCAGAGACACGGGGCAGAATTTTAACTGATAAGAGAGGGTAGGTTTGGATTCAGATGCAGAACATTAGTAAATCCAAAAAAATCCCAGCGTGTCAAAAACCCAACATGATCCCGCTCACTTTCATCATTTACCAGGTCGCATTTGAAGGCCGTGGGAAATCCCTGTGGAGATGTTGGCTCTCCAATTTAAATGCACTAAAAGCCCACTAATTCTGTCTTTAACCCAGCATCAACAGTCAGCATACATGTTCCTGAGTTGAGTGGAACTCATCTGGATCAACAAGGCGAGAGCACAGCAGGGATTCATTGCTCAGTGAAATTGATGGCCAGGTCATTACCCAAAATAAAATCAGTTCCTTCTATCGGGATTTTATGTACTACTCCAACTGCAACCTCTCCACTTACTAAATCACTCTTTAATCCAACTCTATATTATGGGATGAGTTTATAACCTCTGTGTATACGTCCAATGAATATTTTTCCTTCATGAGCTCCTCTGAAGCCGAATTTTATCATCAGCCAGCATCAGTGACTGACTTGCTCCTGTGTCTTGCAATATTTTTATTGGTTTGCCTCCTTGATAAGAAGAATAAGGTAACATCTCTCTTCTATAAGCAAAATCTTTAAACCTTCCCATAATTTACTTGTTTTGTTGGTGCAGTAATAGAAGAAAACTTTCTTGCCTATCCTAAGCCAAATCCTCCTCCCTAGTAGGTTATGAGGGAACATGTTTCACCTGTATCACTGTTACAGTTTTAGTATACATTTCCTTTCCTGGTACAGCCTTTTCTGAGGATTCCTTAAGCATTCCTAATACTGCAATAGGTCTCCCATTTAATTTCCAGCAATTAGCTTCCATATGTCCAGACTTATTACAATGGAAGCATATTATTTTCTTTATATCACTTTTAGGTGCTAACCTAAGTCCTTTATTATTTTGACAACCTTCTGTTTGTTTCCTAGAACTAGTACCTTTTCCATACCCAGATTTTCTATTCCTCCAGTTTCCTTGTTGATTTCCATATGACCATTTCCCCACATGTAACTGCCTGTCATAGGTATCAGCCAAAACCACTGCTTCTCTGATCTTTCACACTTGACGCTTATCTAAATAAGTTTGAATGGTTACTGGAATGCTATTTCAGAATTGTTCCATAATCATAATTACCTTCAAGTTCTTAAAAGTTTTTTCTAACTTCAGTGATTGAAGCCACTGATCCCATATCACTTTTTTTTTCTCTTGCAAATTCAACAAAGGTCTAATTTAAGTTTCTTTCTTATGCTCCTAAACTTTAAATGATAAGCTTCGGGGACAAGCATTGAGTATTGCCCTTTTGACTGCTTCATAGACTGCAGACTGTTCCTTGGACAAATTAGTGTACACATTCATAGCTGTACCTGGCAGGACACTTTGTAACATTAATACCCAAGCATATTATGGCCGCTTCAACTTCACAGCTATCTTTTCAAATGAGGTGAAATATCTTCCAACTCCATCCTCTGAAAATTTAGGCACTAAATGAAAATTTTTGGTTAAATCAAGTTCCTCAGTGGAATCAGGATCATCCTGTGAACTACTAGCTTCTTTTTCTTTCTTTACTCTAAACTTTTCTTTAGACAATTCGCACTATCTGGCTTATTTCTTTCTCTCTGGAGCTCCCTATCTCTTTCCTTACCTCATTCCTCCCTCGCTAACTTCTCTCTCTGGAGTTCAAGTTCAAACCTTTTTCATTTCCATTTCTTTTTCCTTTTCCAATTTGGGTTTAATTATTTCCATTTCTTTTTCTCTTCCTCTTCCTTTCTAATTCAAGTTTATTTTTTCATTTCTCTTTTTCGTTTTCCTCCAATTCAAGTTTTTTTCATCTTTTTCTTTTTCTATCTCAAGCTGCTTCATTTGCAGCTGAATTTTTGCTATCTCTGGCTAGGACACACCAATTTCAGCTGTCTCCTCTTTTAATTCTAAATGTTGTGTAATTACTTTGATCATATCATCCTTACGAAATCCTACTTTTATTTCTACCTTCAATTTATCTGCTAACTCTCTCAGTTTAGCCTTAGCCAAGGATTTCAAATAATCTACTGTTACATCTTCTACACCCCGAAAAGTCTTAGCAATAGTCAAAGCCACTTTAAAATTCCAACCCATATAATATACTTCACAGTAAATCCTGTTCCTATGCCCAGTACCTCCATGTGCTCGTTTATTTAAGGATTCAAAGGTCCCACCAAAATTCAAGGAGTTTTAATTCCACAGAAGTCCCGACTTTGTTATGATCCCAGCTGATGTTAACACTGGACAAGTCAGGTCCCAGAGTGAAACCTAGCTTGGTAGACCCGCAACTTCGTTTTGTTTTAGAAACCGTTGAGGTCAGTTACTGAACACATTCACAAGAATCGGCCAGTATACTGTCAACACAAAGAATAAAACATTTATTAAACAAGGAAAAAATGAACTAAGGCCAGAAATTTCCCCCTGTCGGGGGAGTTGTGTGGGGGCGGGCGGGCGGGCGCGAACCTGATCGGCACCCCTGATCGGGGACACGCCACCATTTTAGGTGGGCGGGCCAGTTAAGGCCCGCCCAGCATGACGCTCGCATGTGCGTGAAACAGCGCAGAGATCTCCCTGAGGCACAGAGGTGCCTCAGGGAGATTTGTTCCAGTGCTAATGTTTTAAATAAAGGTTATTAACACTCTTAAAACATGTCCCCTATGTGACACTATCACATGAGCTGGGACATGTCAAAGAATAAATGTATAAATTTTTATTAGATTTTAAAACACTTCATGAAACCTCGTCCCGCCCGTGGATGAGATTTCATGAAAAACGCAAAGGCCGCCTGGGATCTTCGCCTGCCCGCCAACCTTAAGGTTGGAAGGGCAGCTCATTGCATTGAATCAATTAGGTTTTAAATGGCCTTAGTAGGCCTTTGCCAGTTCAGCAGGCATGCAGCCAAGTCAGCTGCGCACCCGCCAAACTGAAAATCTAAATGACGCGCGGTGACATCGGGACACCTGCCCGACATCACCGCGCATCATTTTACACGTCGACGAGTGGGCCCCGCCCCCCCTGCTCACCAACGGGAAAATTCTTCCCTATGTTATATTAGACAAAAAGGTTGGAAAGATTTCAATAGAGATACCAGAATATGGTTCAAACTCACGCTATTCCTTTTATCCCAGCAAACCTTACAGGCATAAAACCCCAGTGAAGATTGACCACTGCCTCAACACCAAGGTTTCTTGCCTGGGTTAGCTCAGTTTCAAACAGTTTCCTTCCAACGGACTTCTAAGCATTCATTATATGCTTTTCTTCAGCTGATACCTCTCCCTGAATCACCCAGAAACCACAACATAAACTCACTATTACTTCAACTTCAGAGCAAACACATGAGTTCCCTAAACTCAGTTCCCAGCCGGCTTCCAGGGTTTCTTATTAGAGAGATTAGACATTTTGCCTGCACTCTCTGGTATACACACACTAATTGACAACAGTTTTTTTCTACTTTATGTTTTTTTTCACTTCACTATACTACTGACCTCTTGGTAACCCATCTGGAGAGCATGGGGTGTGGCAAGGGATGAAGATGGGGTGCATCTTGAGCGAAGTTCCTATTTCCATGCCTCCTTCACTATCTTCCCTTTCATGGCCCATCCGTACTTCTTTGCTAGCCAAAACCTGGAGAACACTTTGCCGCATATCAGTGAAGTGTTAAATGGCTAAGGAGAGGTTTTCCACCATTGTGTTTAAAGTGGCAAACTGGGTGTGCATTGTTGAGGGCCTGATCAGCATCTGATGCTCCATGAGGGTGGCCATCAGTGCAAATGCCTGAGGCATCATTGCACTCAGGTTTGAGACAAACTCCTCTATGCTTTCTCCAGGGACACCTTCTGCCTTGGGAAATGCTGACAGAACCTCACAAATTTCCTGCTGCTGTTGTAAGATAGTCCTCTTCGTTGCTGACCTCTGAGGTTCAGCGCTTGCGTCCAGCTGAGCAGAGCTCAGAATGTCCTGTGCACTCTGATAGACATGCTGCAGTACTGTCCCGTCTCCAACGCCTGCTCCTTCTCACTTGTGATCTGCGCTTCGTCATATGACAACCTAACTATCTCTCTTGGAGGCCCCACCTGTGTCTGAGCTGGTGAAGGGTATGCATGAGTCATGTGACAGTACTTCCTCAAAGTGTGTGACCTCCTCTGAGGACTCCTTGGTCTCCTACCTCTTCAGCTTTTGTGTTATGCTTGAAGAACCTGTAGGAGATGAAAGACGCAATTAGAACTGACCTGGAGAGAAGGGTAAAAAGTTTACTGTGCAGATGTTTGCATTTCAATGATGATATCAAATCAACATGAGTGACTGTTAAGTGCTGTTTGGCAACTTGAAATCTAATTCTGTCACCAGGTATCTGGGACAGCACCATCTCTTCATCTCCTATACATACATATATATATATGTGTATATTTATATATATATAATATAACATTTCTCCACCCTACCAATCTCCAGGGCCCCCTTCTCTGCAGTGACCAGGTGAATATCACAGGAGGGCCACCCTGGTTCTCTGTCTCTAGAGTTTGGCACTCTCTTCTGAAAAGAGAGAAAGCAGCGAGTTACGAGTGTGAGAATTGGATTGTGTGGTGAGGAGGGAATGAGAACATTTGTGGAGGGTGACTGAGAGATGTCAATCAGATGAAGGGGCTGTCAATGTTGGGTGTTCAGATGGGGATCTGAGGAGTTGCCACGAGAGAGAGGAATGAGAGGACATGGTGTGTCGGTTTGAAGAACGATCAGCAGGAAAATGCTGGGGAAGTCAAAAAATGTGGGGGTTGGCACCTGAAAGTTGGGCACCACTCACCTTTCCCGCCCTATGAGGTAACTGCAACCCTTGTGGCACTGAATCCAGGTTGGAGGGGCCACACTCCTGCTTGCTTCCTTGGCCACTTCCACCCATGTCTGCTTGGTTTGAGAGGTTGGCATCTTCCTCCAACCCCGGGGGATCGACAGTTCTCTGAGGGCCTGCAGCAAGACCTCCGGGGAAGAATCAGAGAATGGGGAGAGGGGAAAAGCCTCCCCTCATCTCACTTCCATTCTTAAGTTTTCTGAAGCCTCTGGAACCTACATAGAATGCAGTCATCCTGAGTCCTGTTGTGCACCTTGAAATAGAAATCATTCCATTGACAGGTGGCAGGTGGTCATTACCCCCAGACTCTGTGATTGGTCGGGAAATCTGAAGGTAGGATGCTAATACCGGACCACAGGGAAAAAACTGCTCCCGACACACTGCTGGCCCATTGCTGCAAGAAGGCCTGTAAGTTAAAAATTCAGCCCCGTGGGATTTTTGCAAGGGACTACATAGGATAGAAAGTATTTTGGATAATAACAACAAATAAACATTTAACATATTTGCGTGACATTTATTGCTCTGCTATTTCAGCAAAGATTTGAATCTATTTATTTTAA
This sequence comes from Cetorhinus maximus, assembly GCF_964194155.1. NCBI lineage: Eukaryota > Metazoa > Chordata > Chondrichthyes > Lamniformes > Cetorhinidae > Cetorhinus > Cetorhinus maximus. Next base: position 123,173,139 of record NC_135888.1, read on the forward strand.
GTAATGTTTCAACTAAAATATTGGACAAAGGGCCATTAAATAGACACATTAAGATTTATTTGCTGCAGCTAGTAATAATAATTTCTAGCCTGAAAGAGACAAAATAAACAAAGATTTAAAAGAGAAATGAATGAAATGACAATGTAGTATTCAAGGAGAATTGAATGGAATAGGTAGAAGAATGAGAATAATGTCAAGAAAAGGATACAAAAATAAAAAAAAAAATGGTAAAGACAAAAGTGCCAAGGTACTGGAAATCTATCCTTAAAGGGAAGGTAGAAAAGAAATAAAGGAGAATAAAGGTAGAAAGAACAAAGAAATCGAGAAAAAGAAAGAAAAGATTGAGCAGAAACAGAAGAATCAAGCCTGGTTCTCTTGTTTGTATGAAGCTCCTTACTCCTGACAGAAGTGCCTCAATTTAATAATAAATTCTCACACTCGGGTACGGTGTTAGTGCTGCACAGCAGCTTATTCTCATTGAATTTTGTGCCTACAATTGGATTATTTGAGTTAACAGATTATTGCTGTTTATCACTGGTTAAGATAGCTATTAAGTAATGCTGAGTATTTGATGACCTATTACTGCTCTATTTTATTAGTCAAAACATTTGTTGTTAACAGCGTTTATTCAAGATAAGATAAAATAATTTTAGGATAATGGAATGACTGGTTTTAAGAACCAGTATATTATGTGTTCATTAAGTCATCTTGTGACACAAAACAAATAGGTGCAATAAAAAAATCATCAGACATGTTAGAATTGAACATATCCCATCACCAGTAACTGACAGTAAATGGTAAATTTTTACAAGGCCCCAGATAAGAGGGAATATTGAAGAGGCATTGTGCATGTGCATGAGAATAGCTAGCTAATCAGAAACCAAGTGGAAATTAATACTGCTGTCAACACATCTTAAAGGACCAACTGATGCCCAGCAGCCACATAACCACAGTTATGCTCTTTGCCATAATTCTTCCAATGCCCAATTCATCAAAAGACTGGGACAGGGACACAAGGATAGTATACTCTCAGTATGATGTGATTTAAATATTAAGGTTTAAATATTTACAGACTGCATAACAATGAAATAGTATTAATTGTAACAATTGTGTCAGAAGTGGGAAATATTTTCCTCACTACAGCAAATCATTTTCTCTTCATCCTGCTTTGAACTACGTATCTGGCTCTTGGAATGAGTACAGATTGAAATCAATGCTCCCAAAATTGCATAGCAGAGTCCCGCTATTCCTCCAGCAGGGGGTCATGAACTCAGTCTGGACCTGAATGTGTCAAGTACAAGAGATGAGTGATAATTCAGGGATGGTGCCTTGGAGTGCAGCACCCATTAGAACATTGACTGGGTTGGAGGAGTCAAGGAGTTTCCACTCCAAGGCTTTCAATTGTGATGTGGTGCACAATTAGTGCAAGTAGACCTAGACTCACCATGCAGATGCCAAACAATGGCAGAAGATGAGGAAACCCAATTGGGATCCAGATCAGTTGGACTTGGACCCCTGAAGGTCAATAGCAACAACATTTCTGAGAGAGGATTTGAAACAGCCTTTTTTGTAAATACACCTTGATTGTGGGCCATTATGGGGGTATCCAGTACTCCCACCCTCACCACAACTTTCCGCTCCACAAGGCCAACTAGTTGTTTTTAGGATCTTTGGAGAAAGGGAAACAGATATACCTTCAAACCACTAAACCAGTCCTTGGTTTTGCAATAATAAATAACTTTTGCAAGGTCGGAGACATAATTCCATACCACTACTCCCAGGACAGTTGCTGAGATACTGCCCCCTTGGATTTTCTCGGTGAATGAACTGAACATCAAGATCATGACCAACAGCAACATCTCAAGTGTTGGTAGCAGATGAGATGACATCCCTGTTCATGGTTTAGATCAAATCTAAATTTCAGGATTGTCAATAATCTAATGTTTCAAACGGCTATGGTTTCCAAAATATTTGAATTAAACCTGTCAAGAGGACAATTAAATGCTCTCTCAAAAAGTCTGCTGATGTGTTTTATGGGATAACTAGTGCTGATGTGAAGGCAATAGTCACGGCCAAAATGATGTTGGGAATTCACAATTGTTCCCTCCGCCAGGCCTTCTTGATCTGCTGCAAGATGTTGTTGCTATCACCATTGTGAATGGACTTTTGAAAAGGTACCAGTGAGGTACAGCCTTGGAATGCATATGTACCTGCCTACAATGCAATATCAGTCCAGTATTAGGACCAGTGCTCTTATCAATATTTATGAGTGATCAGGCTTGGATCGTAAAGTACAGAATTTCAAAGTTTGCAGATGACACAAGAATTAGAAATGTTGTAAACAGGTAGGGGGATAATAACAGATTTCAAGAAGATACAGACTGGTGAAATAGGCAGACACACGGCAGATGCAATGTGTGAATTGACACACTTTGGTAGGAAGAATGGCTAAAGGCAATATATCAACAACAATTTCTATTTATACAGTGCCTTTAACATAGTAAGGCATCCCAGGAGGCTTCACAGGAAAGTTGGTTAGTGCAATGAGTCAACACTTAAAGCAGTAATGTGACACAGCAGGATTATTTTGCCTGTTTTCTTAAAAAAAATCATTTTTCCCACCAATTTCTTCCTCTCCCCACCTCCCCTGAAGGCTTTGGCCTCCTCTTCAGCTATGATTCAGGCCTTAGATTTTGATTTGAAGGCCAGAATTTTCTTAAAGCTGAGTTTTGCGGCCACCAGAACAGGAAGCGGGTCCCGACCCCATGCGGACAGATGGCGCAGAACATTGGGCAACATTTTACCGCCAGCAGCCAATTAAGAGACCGTTGCCCAATTGAGGGCGGTGGCCTGCCCCCCAGAACTGCTAGCCCAATTCGAGGCCTGGCAGTCAGCAGCCTCAGCAGCACCATCGATAGATCAAGCAAGCTGCTGCTGAGGCCGCAGGAAGAACAAGAGGGCATCTCCATGATGAGGCCCATACAAAGGCCAGATAGGCTTGTTAATTTAATGTGCCGGGGCCAGGCAGGTGGCTCCGGTGAACATAGGGGTGAACCCCCAATGGCAGCGCCATAACCACAGGCTGCCATTGTCACCAGCGGGCTTCTCCGTGGGCTATGAAGTGGCCATAAAGAAGGGCTCCCCAAGGAATCCATTGGGAGGCCACCAGCCTTTACATGGCAGTCTCCCCAGGTGGTGGCAGTCCCTCCTGATGCTGGTAAGATATTGGCGGGGGGCCCAGTTAAAAAGCTTAATGTACTGCCCACATCTGGCCACGCCATTAAGGTCTCCACCCTCATAACATCAGGTGGTGGAAGGAAGACATCGGGTTCTCATCCCAATGCCTTCCACCACCATTTGACAATGTCTCTCGCCTCCCAACCAGTCACCAGAGGGCTGGTAAAATCCAGCCCCTATTGGTCTCATTTATGCGCCCATTATTTTTATGTAGGCTTCAACACTCAGGATTGTAAAACTATGCAATACTAGGTAACACCACATGCTGTCCTGTAATGTCCAAACATGTGCACATCTAGTAGAACTCACTGCAATGCATTTAATAATGGGAACTTTCATCCTCGCTGAGATCGGCCAGCTCAGAATAGGCAAGGGACTGAAATTTGATTCATATTTTCATTGCATTGTTACAATGTTTCAGAAAGCTCCCACGTACTACTGCTCCTTCAGACCAAAGCAATTTAGGTACTAGCTGGTGTATGGGAATACATTATTGTGCTCAAGTAGGATCAAGAAAATTTCTTATTTTGAGGTCCCTTTGTTTCCGTTTGCTTTCAAAAAGTCAAACCTGTCTCTTGATGATGTTCTGCTACATAACAATTGGGATCAAAACAAAAACAGAAACAGAAATACCTGGAAAAACTCAGCAGGTCTGGCAGCATCGGCGGAGAAGAGCACAGTTGACGTTTCGAGTCCTCATGACCCTTCAACAGAACTAAGTAAAAATAGGAAAGGGGTGAAATATAAGCTGGTTTAAGGGGGGCTGGGGGAGGGGAAGGGGGGGTTGGGACAAGCAGCCAGAGATAGGAGGAGATAAACAAAAGATGTCACAGACAAAAGAACAAAGAGGTGTTGAAGGTGGTGATATTATCTAAAGGAATGTGCTAATTAAGAGTGGAGAGCAGGACAAGCAAGGTACAGATAGCTCTAGTGGGGATGGGGTGAAATAATACTAAAAGGGCATAAAGGGTATAGATAAACAATGGGTGGAAATACATTTAAAAATAATGGAAATAGGTGGGAAAAGAAAAATCTATATAAATTATTGGAAAAAACAAAAAGGAGGGGGAAGAAATGGAAAGGGAGTGGGAATGGAGGAGAGAGTTCAAGATCTAAAATTGTTGAACTCAATATTCAGTCCGGAAGGCTGTAAAGTGCCCAGTTGGAAGATGAGGTGCTGTTTCTCCAGTTTGCGTTGAGCTTCACTGGAACAATGCAGCAAGCCAAGGACAGACATGTGGGCAAGAGAGCAGGGTGGAGTGTTGAAATGGCAAGCGACAGGGAGGTTTGGGTAATGCTTGCGGACAGACCGAAGGTGTTCTGCAAAGCGGTCACCCAGTCTGCGTTTGGTCTCTCCAATGTAGAGAAAACCGCATTGGGAGCAACGAATGTAGTAGGCTAAGTTGAGGGAGGTGCAAGTGAAATGCTGCTTCACTTGAAAGGAGTGTTTGGGCCCTTGGACGGTGAGGAGAGAGGAAGTGAAGGGGCAGGTGTTACATCTGTACCTTGCTTGTCCTGATCTCTACTCTTAATTAGCACATTCCTTTAGATAATATCACCACCTTCAACACCTCTTTGTTCTTTTGCCTGTGACATCTTTTGTTTATCTCCTCCTATCACTGGCTGCTTGTCCCAACAACACCCCCTTCCCCCCCCACCCTTAAACCAGCTTATATTTCACCCCTTTCCTAATTTTACTTAGTTCTGTTGAAGGGTCATGAGGACTCGAAACGTCAACTGTGCTCTTCTCCGCTGATGCTGCCAGACCTGTTGAGTTTTTCCAGGTATTTCTGTTTCCGTTTTTGTTTTGGATTTCCAGCATCCGCAGTTCTTTGTTTTTATTCATAACAATTGGGCTATCTTACTGTAATGTGAGATTTTAAACATTCTTTCATAGGATGTGGGTATCACTGGCAAGACCAGTATTTGTCCATCCATAATTGCTCTTGAACTGAGTGGCTTGCTAGGGTATTTCAGAGAACAGTTAAGAGTCAACCACATTGCTATGGATCTGGAGCCACATGTAGACCAAAACCAGGTAAGGATGACAGATTTCCTTCCTTAACAGACATTAGTGAACTAGATTTACAACAATCAATGATAGTTTTCATGGTCACCATCACTGAGAGTAGCTTTATATCCCAGATTTATTAACTGAATTTAAATTCCACCAGCTGCCATGGTGGGATTTGAAACCACATCCCCAGAGCATTAGCCTTGGCCTTTGGATTGCTAGTCCAGTGACATTACCACAGACTGCACAAAGGTTAAAAAACAGGGTTCCTTTAATCCACTTGCATCAAAGCTGTATAACCTCTCAAAGGAGGGCTCAACTTCAAGGAACAAATCATATATAGTGAATATTCGCAGCCGATGCTCCAGTACCTTGCTGCTAACCTGCTCTCTCTCTCTCTCACTCTCACCTGCTCTCTCTCTCTCACTCTTTCTCTCTATCTCCATGAGGCTTCTCAGACTCAGGGGTGCTGCCAGGCACTCTGACTAGGAATCCAATTCCCCTTCCTGGCTCTAGCCACCGTCAGAGGCTTCAAACCGTGCTTTTCATGGCCTTGCCTCCCACCACACTGCAACTCACAAGTCCTGGACTTGTCCTTGCTGTTCTCTCCTTCACCTCATGGCATCTGGCTCCACCACACTCAGCTGGCGAAAGACACTGCTCCCCGCAGGGAAGGGCCCAAAGGGGCTGGCCAGATACCCTGCTCGGCTCCCTCCCCACCAACCCCATCAGCTGCCCCAGAGGCCCCACTACATTACCAAAACAAAAAGAAATGACTGCGAAGAGATGGAGGTGATCTATTCTCGAACAAGGCTGTCAGCGTTTAACCTGACCTTAATCTTGAGGGAAATCATTTGTTAAATTAGGTATAATCTGCCTGTTGTTTTCACATTGAAAGGATGGGAACTCAGTAGACGTTAAGATGCAGACAGCAGTCCAACAGCTCTCACTTCAAGACATTTAATCACCGCACTGGATTCAGTCTTTGGACAATGATTTGCTTTATCTGATACACGATTAGACAGAAAAGCTTTTCAAACACACATGGCTCTTCTTTTTAGTCTTTTTGAAAAGAAAACTAGCTTTTCACTTGGTCCTCCTAAAATGGGCCTGTTTCTGATCCCTCCTCCCAATAGCAGTACAGACCTGTCACACAACAAATCACATTTATATGGCACCTCTAATATAACAAAGCACCTTTAAGGCCCTTCACACAGGTGGATGTGTGAAACAGAACAGACGTCAAGCAGAAGTTAGATTTAGGAGGTTTTTAAGTAGATGGGAATAGATGTATATATGGATTAGGACGGACATTCAAGGACACAGGGCTGCCATCCTGTGCCAACATTGGTGGAAAGCAGAGCGAGAGAAGTGCACAATAGACAGGAATCAAAACAGTGAAGGGTGAAAGCTGGGATGTAGGCCTGCGGGAATAGAAGCAGAGTTCAGGAAGGAAATAGGGGTTTATAAATGAGGAACACAATTAGGAAGTCAAAGCATTGGGGGATAGAGAACCAATGGAGGTCAGCAAAAATAAAAGCAATAGGGGAGTGAGACAATAGTGGCAGGAAGCAGATGGCTTGGGTTTTGACAATTTGAAGATTCCTTCTCTTCAAGGCAATAAAAGCCTGTTGTTCACTATTTTTAAGGTTGTGCATTCAAGTCCCAGTCCAGAGACTTAAGACAATCTAGGCTGGTACTGAGGGGGTGCTGCACTGTCAGTGGTGCAGCCTTTCGGATGGGGCCATATTTACCCATTCAGGTAGACATGGAGGATTCCAGGGCACTACTTGAAGAAGGGTAGGGTTGTTCACCTGGCATCCTGGGTAAAAGTTATCCCTTAATCAGCAATCACAGCTGGGCAAATCCAAAAGATGTTGGAAATCGGAAATAAAAGCAGAAAATGTGGGAAATAATCAGCAGGTCTGGCAGCATCTTTGGAGAGAGAAACAACTAATGTGCTGGATTTTCATTCTGGAGGTGTGTTGCGGGAGTCAGGAAAGTTCCCCCTTGACGCATCCGCCTTGGGAGAAAGGTGGGATTTTTACAGGGGTGGGTGTTAACTGGAGTCAGGCATGCTGCCCCTTGAAAAGCTGGACCAACTCCATGAAAATTGCGGGGGGCTGGGAGATGCCTACCCCTGCAATGGAGCCGGCCAGGTCGGGAATGCAGGGTGCAGACCTGACCAGCTGGCATCCTTATCCCGAGCTGATGAAAACTGGTGGCGCTGGGAATGAGGTCGGGAATCCTGGAATTGGGTCCTGTCTGTCATTTTTAAAGGTCTATGGAATCTCCCCAACTCCATGAAAATCCAGCCTATCATTTCAGGTCGATAACCTCACTGTTGTTTACGAGGATTTGCTGTGCACCAATTAGCTGCTACATTTCTTACACTGTAATGCTTGACTACACTTTGTTTCACTCCCTTCCTCTCTCACTCTTTTCCTTCCCTCCCTTGCTCATTTATAAAGGACGAAAACTCATTGTTCGTTCTTCCCAATAAAAATACAGATGTTATACTCACTGCTGCCCCCATGTTGGCTTCTCCGCTTACCTTTGCAAAGCTTTCAGACGTGGCATTTACTGAACAGAATTGGAAAATATGTAGCAAGAAGTCGAGTAACTCAATTCTTATATTTCCCTTTTCTTCTCCTAAAAGGATAGAAGGTTTTTCACTGATTTACTCAAACTCAGTACTCCAAGTTTTGTCAGCTTAGGCTGAGTTTTAATTTCCATTTATTATTTCTTCACCATTGCACTACTCAATTCTTTAAAAATTGGAATCCACCACACGCCTACAAACTTGGGCACTCCCAGATGTCCAAGCTTTTCAATCCTTCCACACAATTTCAGGGTTGGATTCTTGGTGACAAAAGAGATGTCATACCTACCTGGAGATGGGAGGGTGGATGGTGATGTTGTGTCATATTTGTTTGAAACAAAAGAAAGAACAGGAGACACTGGATAGGTTAAAGTGGCAAAAGGGAGTGCATGTTGCTTTAATACACAAAAGTACAATAGCTCATGTAAGTACAAGCACATTAAAAGGAAGCGGAGAGCGGCAGGGACTTTAGTATGAAAAGGGCACAGAGGGCAGTGGGGACTTCAGTTTAAAAAGGAAGTGGAGAGCGGCGGGGACACTAGTTTATAAAGGAAGCGGAGAGTGGTGGGGACTTCAGTTTAAAAAGGACGCAGAGGGCGGTGAGGACATTAGTTTATAAAGGATGTGGAGAGCGGCGGGGACTTCAATTTAAAAAGGACACCGAGAGCGGCGGGGACTTCAGTTTAATTTCGGGAGAGGTTAAAACAGCGAGACTTTGGGAGGGAGAAGTTAAAACAGTGAGACTCAAGTAGGAGTAAGGGTAAAATAAAAGCAAGGGTCCATATTTTATTTAGTTAAGATATGTCTGGGGAGCTCAGTCCCATGATTTGCACATCCTGCACTATGTAGGAAATCTTAGACGCTCCTGGCAGTCTGGTTGACCATGTGTGCAGGAGATGCCTCCGACTGGAGCAACTCAAGCTCTGGCTTTTGGAGCTTGAGCGGCAACTGGGGGCACTATGGTGCATTCACGAGGCTGAGAGGTTTGTGGATAGCACGTTTCGGGACGTGGTCACCCTGAAGCTTAATGGAGTGCAAGCATGGAGGTAATGGGTGACTGCCAGACAAAAGAAGGGGATCCCTTGTGTGCATCTCACTCGCAAACCGTTTTTCAGCCTTGGAAAACAGTGTGAGTGATGGTTCCTCTGTGGAGGTCAACCAGAGCTAAGGCCATGGCAGTGTGGGTGGCCCAGCTGCTCAGGGGAGGAGGAAGAAGTGTGGAAGGGCAATAGTGGTAGGGGATTCCTTAGTGAGCAGAGTGGATAGGCATTTCTGCGGCCGTCAACATGACTCCAGGATGGCATGTTGCCTCCCGGGTGCCAGGGTCAAGGATGTCACGGAACAGCTGCAGGGCATTCCGAAGGGGGAGGGTCAGAAGCCAGAGGTCGTAGTCCATGCTGGGACCAATGACATGGGAAGAAAGAGAAATGAGGTCCTTCCAGCAGACTTTAGGGAGTTAGGTAGGAAATGGAAAAGCAGGACTTCAGAGGTAGTAATCTCCGCATTATTCCCGATTCACGGAGTAGTGAGTATAGGAACAGAAGGATAGAGCAGATGAATGTGCGGCTGGAGAGATGGTGCAGGAAGAGGGGCTTTAGATACCTGGGGCATTGGGACCGTTTCTGGGGCTGTTGGGATCTGTACAGGTTGGACTGGTTACATCTGAACAGAAACGGGACCAACATCCTCACGGGGAGGTTTGCTAATGCTTTTGGGGTGGATTTAAACTAAATTGGCAGGGAGATGTGATCCTGAAATGTAGTTCAGAGGGGAGAGAAGCTGAAATGTAATTAGAAGTTAAAACGCTAGTAAGTGAGCCTGGAGGGCAGAGGCAGCGTAGGCTGGATAAGAAAGAAGTGAGTTTAGCAAGGCTAAATGAAATGAATTTTAATGCAACCTAATATTCGGAAATGAGCCTGGGCAGGTGGAAGGTGTATCAGTCGTGGAGTATTTTGGAGATAGTGACCATAACTCAGTTAGATTTAGGATAGTTATGGAAAAGGATAAGGTTGGGCCAGGAATAAAAGCTCTAAACTAGGGAAAGGCTAATTTTACTAAGATGAGATACAATTTGGCCCAAGTGGACTGGGAGCAGCTACTTGTAGATAAAACTGTGTCAGAGCAGTGGGAGGCATTCAAGGAGGTAATAGCGAGTGTACAGGGCAAATATGTTCCTGTAAAGACAAAGGGGGGAGGGAGGGGGGACCAAGTCCAGAGAACCCTGGATGTCAAGGGATATAAAGGTTAGGATTAAGAAAAAAAGAGAAGCTTATGGCAGATACCGAGAGTTTGACATGGCAGAGTCTCTAGAGGATTATAAAAGATGCAGGGGGGAACTTAAGAAGGAAATTAGGAAAGCTAGCAATGGGAGTCACTTTATGGCTCCCCACTGGGCATCTTTTTGGTGGGAGAGGGTATGTAAAATATGTCTGGTGCCCGGCCCACTGCGACTTGTGCCCCAGAATATGGGGGTGGGTAAGTCACCCAATAGGCCACCTGCCCTTAGGCCTATTGAGGCCCTTACCTGCCCAATTAATTGTCAGTTAAGGGCCTCAATCTGCCTCCACTGGCATAAAATGCAGGGCAGCGTCAGGCGGGCCAATGTGTGAAATCATTATTGAAACAGCTACTCTGAAAAGACAGGAAGAGTCTTCAATCATGGGTGCCCTGCGCACATTGGGGGCAACCCTGCTCCCCCACCCCTGCCATCTAAGATGTCACACAGCCCCTTTGTTCCTCCCTGCCTACCCTCCAAAACCTCGTCCCCCAACCCTCTCCCCTCCTTCCCTCAGCTCTCCAATCCCTCTGTGCCCTGAAAGCCTGGGATTTACCTGTCTCTGGTCACCATGATCTTTTTCCCAAGGACTCCTTGCAGCCCTGGCAGTGCCCACACAGCAGTGGTGCTACTGGGACTGCTCGAGCTGCCAGCCAATCAGATTGGCTGGCAGCTCTTGAGGGTGGGACTTCCTCTCCACGAGGGACCGCGCCCAGTGTGTTATCACTGCGGGGCAGTCTTTTTAAAGGTCGGCCTGTTCGGGACTGACCTTCCTTCCAGGAGGGTGAGCAATCCACCCCCCCCTGTAAAATCCAGTCCACTGTATCGGTCAAAGTAGTATATGATAGCTACTTCGGAGCGCAGTTTCTCCTACTCCTGGGCAAGATGATTGATCCATCATCTCTATGGAGGTATTTGGTTGTGAATTGATTTTTAAGGGAAAAAGCTAACATAAGGTTAATTTGCAACTAATTACATATTAAACACAGAATATTGAATAAACAAAGTGATACGTAAAGAAAAATTTAAAAATGGGGGAGGTGTATTTCTTGGAGGTCTCACAGAGGTGTCCACTGACTCCAGTGAGGAACCCTACGATGGAAGCAGAGGAGAGATATAACACCAGCCACACAACTCGAGCCACCATCCTGCAGACCATAGATCCCCTAAAGATGAGATTCAGGTACCTGGATCATTCCAGTGAACACTTCAATATTCTCCAGCAAGGCTCTCCTGGACCATGGTGGCCTGTTATGCTCTACGCAACCTGGCAATACAGAGCGGAGAGACCCTGGTCACTGAGAATATGGTGGAGTGCGAGGCATCCTCATATGTGGAGGACTATGAGGAAACTGATGATCAGCTGCAGCATCCTGTCGGATGTGAAGGGGCCACATGAAAGGCACAATGTCATAGGTGTGAAGGAAGCTCAGGAGGCGCTCTTACATACACGATTCAGATGACTCTTCCCACATCATCCTTCCAATCAAATAAAGGTCCATTGTTGGTGTTTACCACAGTTCCAAGCCGAGTGTCACCTGGTGCTCCTGCATGGCCAAAAAGATAACCACATACACCATGATCCCTCCCAAACAGCCCTTGGGGTAATGGTAATCCGGCACATCTAGAGGGCTATAAACATTAGGTGGAATTGTGTAGAAAACAAATAACACCTTTATTGTTAACATTGACACATGCCCAGCAGTAACACCTTAACAATCTATTCGCCTGTGATGCCCATGTGCATCTAATGTTTTTTCTTAATTCTTTTACGAGCTGTACTCCCCCTTTGCCAAAGCTGCAGTGGAGGTGGGCAGCTAACCTTACTGCCCTGTGACCTGGATGGCCTTGGTTGATGTCCTCTGACTGCTTGAGGCCTGGAGGACAAGAGCGTGCTGAGGCACTCATGCGTGGGTGCAGGCACCTCTGCTGTCGTTGCAGCAATTTGAGGTGCTGGTGTCACTGGCAGAAGGGTTGAGGAGCCGCTGTCTACACTTGGAGCACCCCGAGAGGAGCCCCCAGAAACAAAAGGCAGCTCCTTCTCACTTGCAAGGCCTCCCTGCTGAGCTGAGATAGATGAGGAGCTGTGATGATTCCAGGTGTCTCATCCACCTCTCACCTTGCCACTGCTCAAATGAGCTCATGGACAAGGCACTGGCATGCAGGTCTGCACGTAACCCTGATCTCTACTGACTGGCCTGTTGGATCTGGCTGTCTGTCAGAGTCACAAGTCTCATGATGAGGGAGGCCACACAGAGCAGAGGGAAATTGTAGCACTCCTGACTTGGATCGACTGCTCCACTGCCCAAGCCAGTGTGTGGATACCTGCTGGAATCCCCACCAGATCTTCATATTCCTCACACTGAGCTTTCAGCATCTGCCGCCTTATGGACGACTCCAGGGGCGGGTCATAAATCTGGGGCTCAGGATAAGCCTGGCCTCCCACACTCCTCCAAATGCCAGTGGAATTGCCTGTCTCAGCCTCTGACAGCTGGTCAGGCGCATGCATGTGTGGTGCTATCACCAGGCTGTGAGCCCAAATCTAAATGCGAATGTTGGTGAAGGTACGTGTGAGGAAATGGCGTGATCTGTGTGTGAAAACAGAAAGATCAAAGGGTTTTGCCCTTCCAATCATGAACCACTAATATCGGCTGGTATTCAGGTTGATGGGTGTATAGTGGAGAACACACCTTCCCTTGTGCTTGCCTGAGGCTCCCTTGAGCCCACTGATGAAGCTACTCACCCTCTTTTTACAAGAATGTTGCCAGGGTTAGGAAAGTGTAGCTACAAGGAGAGATTGGATAGGTTGTGGTTATTTTCCTTAGATCAAAGAAGACTGAGAGTGACTTGATTGAGGTGTACAAAATTATGAGGGGAATAGATAGAGTGGACAGGATAAAATTGTTTCCCTTGGTGGAGAATTCTAGAACCAGGGGACATAGATTCAAGATAAGTGGCAGAAGGTGTAGGGGGGACATGAGGAAGAACTTTTTTACGCAGAGGGTAGTGGGTGTCTGGAATTTGCTGCCCAAGTTGGTGGTAGAGGCAGAAACTCTAAACTCTTTTAAAAAGCACTTGGATCTGCACCTTAAGTGCTGTAAGCTGCAGGGCTATGGGCCGGGTGCAGGAAGGTGGAATTAGAAAGGGCACCTGGGTGTCCTCGGGCTGGCATGAACAAGATGGGCTGAATGGCCTCCTTCTGTGCTGTAACTTTTCTATGGTTCTATGGTTCTTGCACCCACACTCCCACCTCACTGTCCGTGATGGAGACAGCTCAAAAACCTCCTCTTCCACTGCATTGGTATCTCTACAATTGGGACCCTGCTGCTTTTCCTTTGGCATTACAGATCCTCTTCTCCTGCGGGAGTAAGGAACAGGGATGTCAATTTTTCCATAAGAACAGACATAACGCCTAAGTGTGTGGCACCCTAGCTGCTAACTTTGGGGCCACTTGAGTGCATGTGGCATTGGGCCACTCTGGAGCAACCTGGCAAAAGGTGACTCTGCCAGACTTGACCGGGCTCCTTCAATTCCTTCCATAAGAGGTGCTGCAGCCTCAGCCCAAGGCCACCAACATGGTGGGTTGTGCCTCCCTAGCAGCCAGGCCCTCACACATATTCATGTGCTGACCCCTTAAGGACCCTAGGTATGGGGTATTCATCCTGGCGGAACGGAAAAAGTCATTGGCCCATGTTTGACCAGTTCTCCACATGACTCCATGGCCGCTAACCTTCTCTGTAATCTCCATCCAGATTTGCTTGATTAGACGGGCAAGTCTCTTCCTTCTGTCCCAAGGTAAGAGGACCTCCTACCTTGGCCAAGTAGCCAGGGGGAGAACATGCAGGGGGCCATCACTGAACAGTGAGGGCACCCGGGGATCCTCCTTCTGCCATGCTAATTCCTCTTCCTGCCGGACTTCACTCTGCCTGCCTTGCTGATCTCTTGGCCTTGTCCCTGGCAGAAGCTACGCTGCTAGCTGGAGATCTTGAGGAGATGGCTGGCTGGAGATTGCAGGCACTATTTCAAAGAAGAGTAGGTTATCCCTGGTGTCCTGGCCACTATTTATCTCTCAATCAACATCATAAAGACAAACTATCTGGTCATTATTACATTGCTGTTTGTGGGAGCTGGCTGTGTGCAAATTGGCAGCTGCATTTCTTACATTACAGCAGTGAATCCACTTCAAAAGTAATTCATTCATTGGAAAACACTTTGAGATGTCCAGTGGTCATGTAAAGTGCTTTAAAAATGCAAGTCTTTATTTCTTTTCTTTTTCTCTCTGAATTTTTGAATGTGCTGACTTTTGGGTGAGACATTAAATTGATGTAATGTCAATCTGTTCAGGTTGTAAAGGAAACCAGGATAAAATTTAACTTTTGAAGTCAATGGAAGAGAAAACCAGGCAGGGTGTATAACAGGAAGACAGTCCACAGTGGCCCATTTTGCACCTCGGCCAGAGTTAGCTTTTACCCCGTATTGTGTTAAAGATGAAGTAAGATGGGAGGAGGCTCATGTGAAGTAGAAACACCAGCAGAGACCAGATGGGCCAAATGGCTTGTTTTAATGTTAAAAATTCTATTTAATTATTTGAAGAGCAGGGGAGTCAGTTCTCCCTAATTCCTGAACCAGCATTTATTCCTCAACTAACACAAGGGGCTCAGAGAGCAGCCAGCCAATCAAAAGCTGGCAGCTCTACAGCACTCTGGATTACTGCAGTATGGTTGGGACTCTCTCCGGACTCCAAACTGGCAAGTCCTGGTGAGGGGTTGAGGAGGCTGGGGGAAGCTGGGGTTTGAGAGGACATGGGGAAACGGCAACCTTGGGGCAGAGGAGGCGGGGAGGTAAAACATTGGGAGGGTCCTGTGGTGGGGCCCATTAAGGAGCGGAACCCCTGCCCACCGCCATCATCATGTGCAGGGAAACGTACCGTACCAGCTACTTGGCGTGAGCCTCTCCTGCCACTTGTTAAATGTCAGCGGCAGTGTATTTAGGCCCTTACATAGGTATCAATTGAACACTTAAGGGCCTCATTTGGCCTGGTGGTGGGTGGCCACTGGATGCCTCCCCTGCCGCTGGTATAACTGTGGTGGGGGCAGGAGTGGTTGGGTAGGTGGCAGGCAAGCCACCCACTGAATTTAAAAAGTCCCTTCACCTTCAAACCTAGCGGGGCAGGGGAGTATTAAATCCAGCCCCAAACATCAGAGTATTTGGTAGCTATCATTTTGCTATTTGTGAGGTCCTTGCTGTGGAGAGAATTGGTTATTGTGTTAGCCAATGTTACACAACAACAGTAACAAGATTTCAAAAGTATTCCATAAGGCTATAAAGTACATTAGGAAATCCTGAGGACGTGAAACTTGCTGAATAACTGTAAGATGTTTCTTTATTCTTACTTGAAATCTTTCAAGCTCTTCCTCCCCAGCATAAAAATATGCAGCAGAATTTAGTGGTCAGTGTGCAGGTCCAGTGGGCAGAAGCAGAAGTGAAGCGTAATGACATCGGGCTCCTCTCTCAATGTCATCGCACTCGATCTTATGGTGCATTGGAAGGGACATCTGTCCACCCTAATGCTATTAAATTTTGCCAGTGGAGTAAAGCTGTCTTTTAAATAGTTGTCTGCATTGCAAACTATTCAGACTTGACCAGTTAGTGTTTTTTTTTGCCTGAACACTTCCGTGCTCTCAAAGGTTCATAAATCATAATATTCTGCACCATTTGACCATCTCAGTATGAGCTTATTTGTAAAATGGTCAATTCCATAGAGCCAATGGAAGTAGCAAAAACCATTTCCAGAATTTTTTGCTTTTATTTCAGCTAATGGAAACAGTTCTGAATCATCAATCCCAACAGATTGTAGAAATATGCCTGACTGATCATTTTAACCAGATCATCCAGACCTATGATTTTTGTTGATTTACTAGAGTGCTTTACTAGGGAATGAAATTTGTAAAGGCTCACGGAGATTGGTTTGTCAGGCATTTAGTTGGAATTTATGCTGGTGTTTTTCTTAATTAAGTTATTGAAGGGGTACAGACAGATTATTTTAGTTTTGTTGTGGTACACTGAGTTTGTAAGTATTTTTAAAAACTTTGTTCATGGGATGTGGACGTCGCTGGCTAGGCCAGCATTTATTGCCCATCCCTTGTTCAGAGGGCATTTAAGAGTCAACCATAATGCTGTGGGTCTGGAGTCAAATATCCAGGTAAGGATAGCAGATTCCTGACTCGAGCATTTGTTGAAGGTTTCTCACAGACAGAGCCATCCACCTGTATAGCTTCCATTGGTATTGCATCACTTGGTACAAACATTTTATTCAAAAAAGATGATTTCTGCAGATATGTGTTGAGATTCATGTCATAAAGGAAATAATAGTCCCCCAGCCACTGATTCCATTGATCTCTCCCCAATCTCTCAGTCAGGCAGAACCAGATTATCCAGATAACCAGATATTCTTAGTACCCTGTTGAACCCTGAACTAAGCTTTATACCCCACATCACCAAGACTCCTTAATTACGGTCCATTATATTGTCCACCTCTTTTGCTAACCTAACCCTTTATTGATAGGAACATAGAGGAACATAGCAGCAGGAGTAGGCCTTTTGGTCCTTCAAGCCTGCTCAGCCATTCAATTAGATCATGGCTGATCGTCTCCCTCAACACCACTTTCCTGCACTATCCCCATAAGCATTGATATCATTAGTATCCAGAAATCTATTAATCTGTCTTGAATATACTCAATGACTGAGCTTCCACAGTCCTCTGGGGTAGAGAACTTCAAACATTCACTACCCTCTGAGTAAAGAAATTCTTCTTGATCTCAGTCCTCAATGGCCGATCTCTTACTCTGAGACTGTATTCCCTGGTTCTAAACGCCCCTGCCCCCAGCCAGGGAAACATCCTTTCTGCATTTATCCTTTCTAGCCCCTTAAAAATTTTGTAAGGTTCAATAAGATCACCTCTCATTCTTCTGAACTCTAGAGAATACAGGCCCAGTCTCCTGAATCTCTCCTCATAAGACAGTCCCACCATCCCAGGAATTAGTCTGGTGAACCTCTGCTGCACTCCCTCTATGGCAAACATAGCCTTCCTTAGGTAAGGGAACCCAAACTGTACACAATACTCCAGGTGTGGTCTAACCAAGGTTCTATAAAATTGCAGCAAGACACCTTTACTCCCATACTCCAATTCTCTTGCGATAAAGGCCAACATACCATTTGCTTTCCTAATTACTTGCTGCACCTGCATGTTAGCTTTCAGTGACTTTTGAACAAGGACACCCAGGTCCTTTAGGGCATCAACACTTCCTAATTTCTCACCATTTAAGAAATACTCTTCATCTCCGTTCCTCCTACCAAAGTGGATAACCTCACACATATCCACATTATATTCCATGTCATGCTCTTGCCCTTGAATCCTCTTTGCATCATTCTCACAATATACATTCCCACCTAGTTTGTGTCACCTGCAAAACTTGGAAATATTACATTTGGCCCCAACATCCAAATCATTGATATAGATTGTGAACACTGAGGCCCAAGTATTGATCCTTGTACTACCCCACTGATCACAGCCAGCCAACCTGAGAATGATTTATTTATTCCTACTCTCTGTTCTCTGTCCATTAACTAATTTTCAATCCTTGCTAATATATTACCCCTAATCCCATGTGCTATAATTGTGTTTACTAACCTCATGTGTGGGACCTTATCAAAAGCCTTCTGAAAATCCAAATACACCACATCCACTGGTTCCCCCTTACCTATTCAGCTAGTAACATCCTCAAAAAACTCTAACATGTTTGTCAAACTTGATTTCCCTTTCATAAATCCATGCTGACCCTGCCCAATCAGATCATTATCCTTCGTAATAGATTCTAATACTTTCCCTGCCACTGATGTCTGGTTAGAAGGTCTGTAGTTCCTAGTTTTCTCTCTCCATCCTTTCTTAAATAGTGGGGTTACATTTGCAAATTTCCAATCTCCAGACACTGATCTAGATCTATAGAATTTTGGAAGATGACCATCAATGCATTAATTATCTCTGTAGCCATCTCTTTCAATGCTCTGGGATGTAGATTATCGGGTCCCAGGGATTAACCAACTTTCAGCCCCATTAATTTCTCCAGTGTTATGTTTTTACCAATACTAATTTCTTTCAGTTGTTCATTCTCGCTAGTCCCTTGGTTCTCTAGCATTTTTGGGAGGTTTTTGTATCTTATTAAAATTAATTTACAGGATGTGGGCTTCACTGGCTGGGTCAGCATTTATTGCCCATCCCTAATTGCCATTGAGAAGGCGGTGCTGAGCTGCTTCCTTGAACTGTTGCAATCCATGTGGTGTAGGTACATCCACAGCGCTGTTAGGGAGAGAGTTCCAAGATTTTGACCCAGTGACAGTGAAGGAACGGCAATATATTTCCAAGTCAGGATGGTGAGTGGCTTAGAAGGATAATTCCAGGTGGTGGCGTTCCCATGTGTCTGCTGCCTTTGTCCTTCTAGATGGTAGTGGTCATGGGTTAGGAAGGTGCTGTCTAAGGAGCCTTGGTGAATTTCCACAGTGCATCTTGTAGGTGCATACTGCTGCCAGTCGGCGGTGGAGGGAGAGAATATTTGTGGATGTGGTGCCAATCAAACGGGCTGCTTTGTCCTGGATGGTGTCAAGCTTTTTGAGTGTTGTTGGAGCTTCACTCATCCAGGCAAGTGGGGAGTATTCCATCACACTCCTGATTTGTGCCTTGTAGATGGTGGACAGACTTTGAGGAGTCAGGAGGTGAGTTACTCATCGCAGGATTCCTAGCCTCTGACCTGCTCTTGTGGCCACAATATTTATATGGCTAGTCCAGTTCAGTTTCTGGTCAATGGTAACTCCCCAGGATGTTGAAAGTGGGGGAATTCAGCGGTGGTCATTGCCTGGCACTTGTGTGGTACGATTGTTACTTGTCAGCCCAAGCCTGGATATTGTCCAGGTCTTGATGCATTTTGACATGGGCTGCTTCAGTACCTGAGGAGTCGGAATGGTGCTGAACATTGTGCAATCATCAGCGAACATCCCCTCTTCTGACCTTATGATGGAAGGAAGGTCATTGATGAAGAAGCTGAAGATGATTGGGCCTAGGACACTACCCTGATGAACTTCCTGCCTTCCTCTGTGAAGACAGACACAAAGCAACTATTTAGCTTCTCTGCCATTTCCCTATTCCTCATTATAAATTCTCCTGCCTCTCTTTGTAATGGACCCACATTTGTCTTTGTTAATCGTTTCCTTCTTACACACCTAATGAAGCTTTTACAGTCTGTAAAAAGAACAACATCACCTGCAAGTTCCCCTCCAAGTCACACACCATTCTGGCTTGGAACTATACTGCCGTTCTTTCACTGTTGATGGGTCAAAATCCTGGAACTGTGGGTGCACCTGCACCACATGGACTGCAGCGGTTCAAGAAGGCAGCTCACCACCATTTTCTCAAGGGCAATTAGGAGTGGGCAATAAATGCTGGCCTGGATAGCGACGCCCACATCCCGTGAAAGAATTTTTAAAAAGTTCCACACACCCCCTTGCGTTGCACTATCATCCCCTTTGTCATTTAAGCACTCCTGGCTTCCACCCTATCACATTCCTCCTCTACCTGCCTCCGTATTTGCTGAAAACCTGTCATAGTTGTAACCTTTTTCCAGTTCTGTTGAAAGGTTATCGATCTGAAAAGTTAGCCCTTTTTCTCTCTCCACGGATGCTTCTTGACCAGCTGAGTATTTTCCGGCATTTTCTGTTTTTCTGAGTGAAGTTTAAATGGAAGGTTATTTGCTCATCTTACAAATCAACATCCTGTTTACCATTGACTGCCTATACTTTCCCACAGCCATGGGAGTGGTAGTTTATTAGTTATGTTACTGGGACTAGTATTCCAGACGCCTGAACTAATGATCACGAGACAGGGGTTCAAAATCCCACCATGGCAGGTGAGGGAATTAAATTCAATTAATTAAAATAAAGTTGTAATAAAAAGCCAGTATCAACCATGTGACCATAAAATTACTGTTTTGTTGTAAGAACCCATCTGGTTCGCTAATGCCCTTTGAGAAGGGGAACCTGCTAACCTTATCCAAACTGGTCTATATGTGGCTCCAGATGTATCTCTCCACGACAGTACTGTAGGAGTGACCACCACACAGTCTTTGTGGAGACAAAGTCCCACCTTCACACTGTGGACAAGCTCCACGATGCTGTGTAGCACTACCACGGATAGATTCAGAACAGGTCTAGCGCTCAAAACTCGGCGTGAATGGGGCATTGTGGGCCATCATCGCTTGGATTGTATTCTATCTGCAATCTGTAACCTCATGGCCCAGCATATCCTTCACTTGAACATTACCATCAAGTCAAGAGACCTGCCCTGGTTGAATGAAGAGTGCATGCCTGGAGCAGCAACTAGAAATGATGTGCGACCCTAGTGAAGCTACAACACAGGGACTGCATGCATGCACAATAGTGGAAGCAACATGAAATGGACAGGGCTAAGTTCTTCATACCCAAAGAATCTGATCAAAGTTCTGCAGTCCTGCCATACCCAAGTCATGAATGGTGGTGGACAATTAAACAACTAATGGGGGGAGGAGGCTCCACAAAGATTCCCATCCACAATGGTGGGGGAGCCCAGCATAGGAGTGCAAAACACAAAGCTGAAGTGACGAGTGCATGATTCATCTCAGCCTCCTTCTGAGGTGTCTACCATCACACAGCCAAATCGTTCAATTACAGGGCCCGACAGCATTCCAGCTGTAGTACTGAAGACTTGTGCTCCGGAAATAACCGCACACCTTGACAAGCTGTTCCAGTACAGCTAGAACACTGGCAATATGGAAAATTGCTGAGCTATGCCCTGTTCTCAAAAAGCAGGATAAATCTAATCCAGCTAATTACCACCCAATCAATTTAGTCTCAATTATCATCAATGTGATGGAAGGTGTAGTCAACAATGCTATCAAGCAGCTCTTACACATCAGTGACCTGCTCACTGATGCTCAGTTTAGGTTCCGCCAGGGCAACTCAGCTCCAGACCTCATTACAGCCTTGGTCCAAACATGGACAAAAGAGCTGAACTCCAAAGGTGAGGTGACAGTTACTGCATTTTACAAGAGGGCAGCATTTGACAGAATGTGGCATAAATGAGCCCTAACAAAATTGAAGTCAAAGGGAATTAGGAGAAAGCTCTCCATTTGTTGGAGTCATATCTACCAAAAAGGTTGTGATTGTTGGAGACCAATCATCTCAGTTTCAGAACATTGTCACAAGAGTTCCTCAGAGTAATGCCCTAGGCCCAACCATCTTCAGCTGCTTCATTAATGACTCACACTCCATCGTAAGGTCAGAAGTAGGGATGTTTGCTGATGATTCCACAGTATTTAGTACCACTCGTGGCTTCTCAGATACTGAAGCAGTCTGCACCCACATTTAGCAAGACCTGGGCAACATTCAGGCTTGTACAGGCAAATGGCAAGTGACATTCACACTACACAAATGCCAGGCAATGACCATCTCCAGTAAGAGAATTGATCCATCTCCCCATCATACTCAATGGCATTGCCATCATTGAATCCCCCACTATCAACATCCTGGGTTCACCATTGACCAGAAACTTAACTGGACCAGGTATATAAACATTGTAGCAACAAGAACAGGCCATTGCTGCTATTCCATGCTGAGTAACTCAGCCCCTGACCACCCAAAGGCTGTCCACCATCTACAAGGCACAAGTCAGGAGTGTGATGGAATACTCTCCACTTGCCTGGATGAATGCAGCTTCAACCAAGTTCAAGCAGCTTGACAACATCCAAGACAAAGCAGCCAGCTTGATTGGCACCCTATCCACCACTTAAAGATTCACTCTCTCTGCCACCAGCACAACCTATATTGTGCAGTTTAAAAAGGACTTTTTAAAGACAAGAAAAGGCACTGGCTAAAGATGGCTGCCACACGTCACCTGACATCTGGAATTCCAGTGACCAGCTTCTGGAAGGTTCTGATGTGGACTTACAATTCACACTCTGCACTTTGAACTGAGACAGGGCAAACTGCTTTAAAAAGCAAGGTGACATTCCAAGTTGAGCACGCAGGAAGTATGAAGAGAGAGACAATTCCTATAATCCAGGCACCAATCGAAGTTTGTAACTGTCTATGAAAGAGACATTAAAATGCAAAGTGCTGGATATTGAAATAATGGTTATGCAAAACCCTTTGGAAATACACAATGGGTGAAGTGTTTCAAGACGAGATTGCAGCCACTGGAAAGTATGTACCATCCACGAGTTGCACTGCAGCAACCAAAGCTTTGACAGAGCCTTACAAACCTGCCAGCTCTACCACATCAAAGAACGATGGCAACAGGTGCGTAGGAACACCACCACCCGCAAGTCCTCTGCCAAGTCATGCACTACCCTGCCTTGGAAATATATCATCGTCCCTTTATTGTCGTTTGGTTAAAATCCTGGAACTCCCTATCTAACAACATTTTGGCTGTGCCTTCTCCACATGCACTGCAGTATTTCAAGAGGGTGGCTCACTATCATCTTTGTAAAGGCATTGAGGGATGGCAGTAAATGCTGACCTTGTTTTGTCAGAGATGCCCACATCTCATGAACAAATAGAAAAATGCCTGTTTGCCATGAATTGCCTGTACTTTCTCTCAGGTTGTTTGCCCTTCAATGTTTGCACTCGAGCCCAGCCCCCATTTCCCAAACGGTTACTGCCCTCTTTTATTTTTTTATGTATTTCCACACTTTTCTCCCAAGTGTCTCAGAAGTGATGAGGAAATGCTCCTTACTGTCTGCTGATTATATTTTGCGTGTTGAAATAATTTATGAAGCATTGACATTTGGGATTTATGCTTGGAACGCCTTAACCTGAAAACTCTGATGCATTGACCATTGGCATAGACGTTAAACCACATCGGATGACTGATTATTGCTGCAGCTTGAACTTCGGCCAAGTATTCAAAAAAATAATTTTATTGATTTAGCATAAATTGAAAAGATTTAGAGGAAAGCAATGACATCATTACTTACACTCATATTTACAAATCTGGGAAGAGTTTTGCAAGATGCTAATCCAGATTAAACTGTTCCTTAATAACAAATCACAATGAGGTATAAAGAACAGTATTAAATAACCGAGCAATTACATTTCAATCCTTCCGGGATAACATTTGGGGACTGCCATGATGGAAGTTTTGATTAAAGATAAAATGCCACTATAACGTCTGAAGAATGGTGTATTTTATTGTCATCATAGTTGATTTTTATTAACCCTTTTCTGAGGTTGTTCATATATTGTGAAGCTGAAAATCCTGCTATACGATCAAGAATACAATAATGTGATATATGTGTGGAGTTATCTTTTTAAACAACACTTAATTTCTTCCTCTTGTCACAGAATCTCATGCTTTTCTATCACGATTTTATTGATATTGATAAGGGTCAGTCATTTTGAATTGACATAAAGGGAAATTTCTTCACTTTGGAATTCTCTAAACCCAGAGGGCTGTGGATGTTCAGTCATTAAGTATATTTAAGTTTGATAGATTTTTGGACACTTAGGGAATCAAGGGATAGGGAGGGAAATTGGAATTAGAATAGATCAGCCAAGATCTTATTGAATGGCTAGGAGGCTCGGTATGGCTTACAGCTGCTCCTATTTCCTATGATCTTATATTTATATTTACTGATCCAGTCCTCCAAGCCTTAACCTCAAGGTATCATTGTGGATTTTGTCCGCAAAAGCACCAATGTCCTTCAAGTTTGAATTCCAGTGGGCTCCCTTCCCATTGCTGCCACTTGTGGTAACTCTTAACTCCACAATTGAATTGCAGTCATGAACCACCACAACCAATGCCATTACCTTGCCCCATCTGCAACCAGAATTGACTCCTCGTGGTGCACCAACATTCCAATCTGATCAGAGGTCACTTCCTGAAGTGTCAGAAGTGACTTCAGTCAGGAAATAGCCTCCAGTCCTTAAGCCCTTGCAAAACTTAAAACATTGTGGGAACCCTCAGGGCTCAAGGTCACATTGATGTGTCGATAACAAACAATTATTCCAGTTTCATCGGGCTAGGTTTAATATTCCAGCTGCGGGTCCCGCCAGCGAAACCCAAAGCCAACATGAATCTGGCATGTGTTCTTGGCAGCCAGCTGAACCCCCTCATGTCGTGGCTGGCCCCAGTGAGGGTGATGCGCGATTCACCTCGGATCGTGCGGTGGGGGTGGGTCTGATGATGGGAAGACCCACATCACCTGATAGCCCTGCAGGACAACATGCCTAAAGGCAGCCAGCCCTGAATCTGAATGAGAGTGTTTCTTTCAGCTTTTCTCTAAAACCTGTGTCATTCTTTGCCAGCCGCAAGAGTATGCAGCAGAAGTGAGAACAATGCACCCAAGAGTTTTGGATTTCCTTCTGTGGCATGAGCGAGGCACCTGAAGCTGTCTCTGATGTCACTTGTCAAGCCAAAGGATCGCCCCACGACTTAATGAGGGCTCACTGTGTGACCTCCTCCAGGCTGTCTGTGAACAGAGAGGTAGCTTGCTTTCTGCCTATGGCCACAAGAGGTCATCTTGGATAACCAACGAGGCCTTGACGGAGGTCAGAGCAGAGGTGGGGTGCACCCAAGGGTCTGGATTCAGTGCAGGGAAAGGATGAATGACCTACTCTGCACCATAAGGGTGAGTTTGACTGACAGCTGGAGTAA
This sequence comes from Cetorhinus maximus, assembly GCF_964194155.1. Classification (NCBI taxonomy): domain Eukaryota; kingdom Metazoa; phylum Chordata; class Chondrichthyes; order Lamniformes; family Cetorhinidae; genus Cetorhinus; species Cetorhinus maximus. The sequence goes on from NC_135888.1 coordinate 123,198,004, forward strand.
AAGGAGAGTAGGTACAGAAGGGTCTCTAAATGGTTATGGGCTCGAATGGGCATTGAAGCATACACTGTTCCATTAGATGCATACATTTGTGTCACAAGAACCTGCTTCTTCCTCTCCATGTCACTCACCAAGAGCATAAGTTTTGGAGGGACAAATAGAAATTGTGACATTTAATGGGAACAGGGGGAAGTCCGGCATTACCGTTCATCACTTTGTTCTCTGTAGAGAGCCTTATTAGCTCTCCCCTTATGCTTTCAGGACAAAAGGGAACACAAGAAGAGGGTGAAGGCCTGGAGTGTCAGACATCCGAATGCTGACCACCGCCGAGATGGTGAAATTTGAGCTGGCAGTGGAGCAGGGCAGTCGCTCCATTTCGGTTGCTGAGTTTGGAACACTAGGCATGGAGAGTGTCACAATGATGCAACTTGTGCATAAGTGAGATCAATCTGCAATTTCACTGGCTGACCAACATATATCGAACAGTTTAAAAAGGACTTTTTAAAGACAAGAAAAGACACTGACTAAAGGTGGCTACCACAAGTCACCTGACATCTGGTATTGCCAGTGACCAGCTTCTGGAAGGTCCCGATGTCCCAATTCAAACTCTGCAATTTGAACTGAGACAGAGCAAACTGCTTTAAAAAGCAAAGTGGCATTCCAAGGTGAGCCCTCAGGAAGCGTGAAGAGAGAGACAATTCCTATAAGCCACACACCAATCAAAACTCATAACTGTCTATGGAAGAGACATTAAAGTGCAAACTGCTGGATATTGAAACAATAGCTGCCACAGAGAGACCCACCCAAAACCTCTTGGAAATATTCAGTGGGAGAAGTGTTTCAAGGTGAGGCTACAGCCACTGGACAGAATTTTGCAAGTGACACAGTGTCAAGAGAGTTGGTTTCAGCAGAGGTAACAGGCTGAAAGCTGCACTCTCTCCCTCTCTCTCTCTTTGGAAAAAAGTATGTCACTCAGTTCGAAAAGTCAACATTATCAGAAACCTACCAGTGAACCGAGATCTCGTAATAATTGCAGCATCTTCTACCATTGACCGCATCCAAGAAACCAGCTAACCCAAATCAATCACAACATTTAAAATCTATGCCTCAAGGACAATCAAAGGACACTTAACCATATATTCTTTTACCTTTTGTTTATTGGGCTCTAACTCCCCTTACCCATGATACCTGCACGTGTGTGTGTGTGTGTATGTGTTTGTGTGTGTGTGTGTGTGCGCGCGCATTTGCTTGTGTGTGCGCCCAATGACTGTCTGAGGGCTAAATGCTGGACGGTGTGTTTTCATTATTTTTTTCTTGGCTTTAGTGGTTAATAAATTTGCTCTTTCTTTGACTCAAGAAAACCTTGTTTCTCACAGCTTAAATGGTTAAATACATTTTGATTTGGAAAAGGCATATCCTTGTAAAAAGGAAACTTAAATGCTTTGTTGCAGCCAACTAAGGAGGTTAAATACACAAGAGCTAGTTCATCCCTTCTCACCTGTTGTAACAAGAGTGAGAAGGATTTGCACTTATCCATCAACATAGTCTACAAAGGCAGATCACTGTACCCATAGATAGGAGTAGACTGAGCAGTCTTCATTCAGCTAATAGTATTTGTGCTTCCCTTACAGTTCCACTATAGCAGACACTCATGAATAGCCCACTACTGAAGTTCCAGAGACATCCTTTGAAGACAATAGTCCCATCATCACTGAGGGTGCAGCCTCACATCTTTCCCCTGCACCCAGTGGCAGTGCAGATACACTCACCTCAATGGGGGCATGTTTGTGAATTAACTCTGCGTCACAATCTGGTGAGTACCTCATGGGTACACAAATACAGATGTCAAGGGCTCTGAGAGACAAAGCCACTGGCAGTTGGGAGACTGTTGGAGGCCTGGCCTATGCTGTGCCACAGGCTGATGAAGGATCTCTGATGAGGGGCACACTCAACCTGCTGAGTTGCAGAGGCAAACAGGGGATAATCTGACAGAGCTGCCTGGGGCTTTGAGTAGACATGCATGGACAATGAAAGAGTCAATTGACCACTGCCATGTCTCAGGTGGCTCACATTGCTTCTTCCATGGAAATGTTGGTGACAGTCATGGAGAGGCAGAGCCAGGAGACCACTCAATGGATGCTTGGATTTAGCACAAACTTGCAGACCATCACTGGTGCCATGAGTGTACTGCAGCCCTCCAGGTGCACCTCAATTAGTGGGAAGCAAGTGAAATACCACCATGCACCGAGAGGATGGGGGTGGGGTGGTGGTGGGGTGGGTACAGCCTGACACACTTGAGCGTTCTTCTCATGATCAATCGTAATATTCCCATCCTCCTCGTTGGATGAGGCTTACATCTCTTTTTCTTCTTCTGGGTTAATGCTCTCAGCCCTTTGCATGGTAAGATCATGAAGCACACAGCACATAACAATGTTCCCTGAAACTTTCAGTGGGTCACGTTGCAGACCACCCCGAAAGCAGTGGAGGCAATGGAGGCACATCTTCAGAAGGCCAATGGCCTGTTCAATTGTGGTCCTTGTTGTGCTATGACTAGTATTGTATCTCTCTTCTGTCACACTGCAAAAGTTTCTGACAGTCATCATCAGCCAGGCCCAAAGAGGGCAACTCTGTCACCAAGGATCCATGTTTTAACCATGGCCTTAGTACTAATAAGTGCTGCACCTGAGAGTCCAGACAGCTATTAAAATACAAGAACACCTGCTCTCCAGAGGAAATGTTGTTTGTTTGAAAGTTTAGGCTCTCTTATCTTTGCAGTCAATTTCACAATGTTTGTTTACACAAGTTAATTCGTTTCAATGGTTTATGGTTTTTGAAACTTCAAAGTGCCTCGATGATTGACACTTTTATTAGCTTGTACTTCAGACTGTTTTTCAATAGGGGAAACTTCTCAATGATTAACTTTTTTTCCAAGGGTATTTTTACACATAACACTTTACACTATAGGGTTCATTGGTTCAAGAAAGTGTACAGTGGTTCAATGGGAATGGAAGTGCCATAGGGGCATAGGGGCAAGAGGGAACATGGGGAGGTGAGTGGAAGGGCATAGCTTGGCCTATGGGTCATGAGGGAACTTAGGGGGTGGGTGGAAGGGCAGATTCTGGCATAGGGGGAGTGAAGGAGACCTTTTGAACTTACCTTTTAAAAGGCAGACTAGGGTTCATGAATCCTCTAAGGGGCCAGGTACCACAACTCTTAAAAATTCTGGCCTGACACCATGAAAATTGTGGAGGAGCAGGAGATGCTGATCTCCACAATGGAACCGGCCAGTTTGGGAATGATGGATGCAGGATTTTGACAGGAACCAGGCCACACTCTCTAAAGGCACTCCCAAAAATTGCACAGCCCGGGAATGGGCCGGGGAATCCTGGAATCAGGACCCGCCCATCATTTTTAAAGGGCTCCTGAGTCAACCCGACTCAGTGAAAATCCAGGTCAAAGTAACTGGTAAAAGGATTAGAGGAGAGTGGAGAAAAAATTCTTGCACCCAGAGGGAGTTGGGAGTTTGGAACTCAGTGTCTTAAAGGATGGTAGAGGCAGAAACTCTCAATGCATCTAATAAGTGTTATGATCCTGGTCCAGGCTCCCAAGTTTTTGGTACGATCCAGTTAGGGACCAGTAGTTTTTAGTTGAAAGTAGACAAAGTTTGAGATCAAAGGGACTTATTGAGAGAATAAAGCTGCAAGGTTCCATGGTTTTTGAACAAACAAAACTTTGCTATACAAAGTCAGAAAAGTAAAACATATTACAATATCTATCTTATACTTTAACATTCAGAATTAAAGTGAGGTACATGTGAATTAACAGGCACACTGTGGTTGAACACATCACACTGCACAATATCTGGCAGATGTGACCAAGACAAATGCCACTGATTTCTCGGCAACTCACCCAGGTGTCAGTAAACCCTGCGAGTCACCAAACTTGTTGAAACACTGTCTCTCTCACAAGGGATTCCAAACTTCATCTTCAAAGATCTAGCCTTGAAATTCTCTCCAAAAGTCACTCTGATGCGGACTGCCTCAATGATGGCTCACCTTGCAGGCTTTCAAACCCATCTCCCAAGATTCTGTTCCCCGGATTCCCGGGTCTGCACTCCAGTTTCAACTCACAAGCAGAACTTCAGCTCTTCAGCCACTCAAAGCAGAACACTACTGCTCCAAAGGGTTACCTTTACCCCCACAACCCACAACATGGAGTCATCAACCTTCTACTGCCTTCTCAGATCTCCAAGGCTTCTCCCGAGTCCTCACTAACTTGCCAGCTGCATCCCTCTTACTGCTTGGAGCTTCTTTCTTTACTCCTCTCCCGGGTGATTCCTACCGGTGGTCTTCTCCTCCCAGTGGTTCTCTCTCTCTCTCTCTCCTTCTCTCTCTCCCTTTGTTTTTGGGACCTCTCCCTGTCTTTTCGCCCATATGGCAACTGGCTCCTGGTTCTTATGAGTAGGATTTTTGCACCATTGTTTCCCACACATGTCCATTGGGCACTTGTCCCCAGCCCAAAGAACTCCAAAATGCTGGACTGTGCATGTGCCGCCCACTCCCGATCTGTGCATGTGTGAAAACCCCTGTGGTATGCTGGGACTTGTAGCTCCCAACCTCTGCTTGGAAATCAGTTAAGTTCCTATTTCTTGACGTATGTAGATGGATATGTGCTTGAAGCACTGTGACTTGCAGAGCTATGGACCAAGAGCTGGAAAGTTGGGTTAGGCTGGATAGCTCTTTTTGACTGGCACATACATAATGGGATGAATGACCTCCTCCTGTTCCGTAAATTTCTGATGTTTCTATGAAATTCCAGGCTATCATACAAGGCATGTGTCATGAGAGATGCACCAAAACAGTAAGACTCAAGAGGAAAGGCACAGCAAGAAAGTGAGACAACGCGAGGAATCCACAGAGCAATATTTCTCTCCACAGTATAATGCTATGAAGTGGCAGATGATGTGTGCCAGGCAGATCAAATCCACGAGGGAAATTTGATCCCGTTATCCCAATGGTTTTACAACTTGTATTTATTTCAAGATGCATGCCCTGAATTCAGGAGTAATAAGTCCGCCAAGACTTTAGAGATTTAAAAAAAAACAAAATTAAAATATTTATTAACAAGAGAAGAGATTTTAAGCACATACATAGAACTTCAAATTACTACTATAATAACTCCTAAATCCATAACTAACCTGGCTCCCAATTACACCCCCTTTAAGGCAACAGTCCAAGAATAGATTTTCAAATTTTAAACAGATCCAGAAAATTAACATAATACCCTGAACAATGGAATTCAAAATGGCTTTCTCCAGCTTCAGCTTCTGTAGACAACAGGTTTAGTGCACAAATACTGGAGGCTTCATGGAGGCGACTTCACACACTTCTGTTAGATCTTACAATGCCTTCTCCTGTCACATAGCCTCATTCTCTTTTATACGTGTTTAGGCCTTTTTAATATGTAAATTCCATTGTTTCCATATGTCTTTGGAACTTTACCTTTCTTATAATATAAATCTTTTCATGTTGCTACTATTTTCATTAATCTCTGAAATTCAAATCCCCCTTCATCTATCTAAAAATGCAAATTCCCTTTATACCTTACATGCTAAGGCCCCAATCATGTTTACCCGTTAGCATATTAAAAACACTTCTACATCTTACTTCTTTTGATAACTTCAACGTGCAGTCTTCTTGGCTACAAAATGTAATTAAATTACACACACAGACAGGTCAACAGAACCTCCATAAACTTATTTTACAATAAACCAGAACAATATGATGAAAATTACGATACTTTCATGACAATAATCATACAATGGTGCGTTTACTGTAATCTGAATGTATCTGTTCCCCTGTGTCTTCTTTCACCCTCTATGAAAGGTTACCTTGCGGCACAAGTGTGCTACCACTTAGATGCACAGCAGGAGGGACAACACAATAAATTCACACAACTGATTCTTCAAATCTATTCTTCAAATAGAATGCAGATTAAGACATTCTCTACTTGAGGAGGTTAAGTCAAAGCAATGTTAATTCTTCCAGCAGCTAGATAACTGTAGCAATATTTCAGGCATTACCATTTGCCCAGGAGCTGGTATTTTGCATATTGGTCTTGCACTGGCGAATAGTGCCAATGCTGGCTTTCTGTATACTAGTGTTTCCTTTGACAATGCAGACTCTCAATTGGCAGTGTGTTGGCTGTTTCAAGTTTGGGCTGGTGCTGGATCTGGTTTAAGAGCTGCCTCTGTTTACTGTCCAATACTCTCTTACTTCTAGGTAACTTTTACATGGAATTCTAGCCAGGTTATCCTTCTATCCTTGTCAGCTTGCATCACTTCCTGAAACTGTGCCAGTGGGTCTGTGATTGCACAAACAGTTGAATATTGTAATGTACTCGCAGACTAAACATTTATTCTTATTTAGCAATTAATAGACACTAGATTGTTCTCAGGCAATCTCATCATCAATCACTCAGCTCCAGACCTCAGTTCTGCCTTGGTCCCAACATGAACAAGAGATGAATTCCAGAGGTGAGAGGAGAATGGCTGCATTTGACACCAAGGCAACATTTGACTTAGTCAAGGAGCCCTAGTGAAATTGAAGTTAATAGAATTCAGAGGGAAAAACTCTCTAGCGGTTGGATTCATACCCAGCAAAAAAGAAGACGGCTGTGTTGTTGAAGGTCAATCATCTCAGCATTGTGGGAGATCTCCAGGGCAGTGTCATAGAACCAGCGATCTTAGCTACATCATCAGTGACCTCCCCTCTATCAAAACTATAGAAGTGGGGATGGTCACTGCTAATCACACAGTATTTAGTTCCATTTGCAACCCTTCAGATAATGGAGCAGTCCGTGCCTGCGTGTAGCATGACCTGGACAATATTCAGGCTGGGGCTGATAAGTAGCAAGTAAGATTTGCACCACGGAAGTCGCAGGCAATTCCCATTTTCAACAAGAGAGAGTGTAACCAACTCCCCTTGATGTTTAATGGCAGTAGCATGGTCAAATTGCCCCCATCAGCATTCTGGAATCACCATTGACCAGAAATTTAACTGGACCAGCCACATAAATACTACTGTAAGAGTAGGTAATAGGCTGGGCATTCTGCAGCACATGACCCAGCTCTTGACTCCCCAAAGCCTTCCCACCATCTCCAAAGCACAAATTAAGAGTGTGACTGAATACACTCCTCTTGCCTGAATTATTGCCGTTCCAAAAGTGCTCAAAAAGCTCGACAACATCCAGGGCAAAGCAACACCTTGATTGGCACCTCATTCACCATCTTAAACATTACTTGGTGAATGTACCATCTATAAGGTGCAATCCAATTCACCTAGGCTACAACAGCACCTCACAAACCTACAACCTCTATCATTTAGAAGGGCTCAGCAGCAGGTACATGGGAACACCAGCAACTCCAAGTTCCCCTCCGAGTCATACACCATCCTGACTTGGAAAGGAAAGAAAGACTTGCATTTGTATAGCGCCTTTCACCACCACATGATGTTCCAGAGCACTTTACAGCCCCCTGAAGTACTTTTGAAGTGTAGTCACTGTTGTAATGTGGGAAATGTGGCTGCAAATTTGCACACAGCAAGATCTCACAAACAGCAATGTGATAATCACCAGACAATCTGTTTTTGTAATTTTGATTAAGGGATAAACATTGGCAACAGCTAAATCCCCTGTTCTTCTTCAAAATAATGCCTGTAATATTTCACATCCATCTGAAAGAGTAGACGGGGCCTCGGTTTAACATCACCCAAAAGACAGCACCGCTGACAGTGCAGCACTCCCTCACTACTGCACTGGAGTGTCAGCCTTGATTTTTGTGCTCAAGTCCTGGTGTGGAATTTGAACCCACAATCTTCTGATTCAGAACAAATGAACCATGGTTGATCATGGGATCTAACCGTGTGCAAATTGACTGCCTTGTTTTTGAGTGTGAGCAACTCATTGTCTGATACCCCAAAGACTTTCCACCATAAGGCACAAGTCAGGAGTGCGCGGGGTCAAAATCCTGATACTCACTTCCTAATAGCCCTGTGGGAAAACCTTTCCTACATGGACTGCTGCAGATCAAGAAGGCTGCATACCACAACCTTTTCAAGAGCATTTAGGGATGGGCAATTAATTCTGGCCAGGCCAACAGCACCTACACCCTGTGAATAAAAATCAATGACACCTGAAGATTCACCTCATGACTTTAGCTTTTTCTTATGTTAATTCATGGGATATGGATGTCGCTGGCTAGGCCAGCATTTATTGTCCATCCCTAATTGCCCTTGAGAAGGTGGTGGTGAGCTGCCTTCTTGAACCGCTGGAGTCCATGTGGTATAGGTACACCTATACCAGTGCTGTTAGGGAGGGAGTTCCATGATTTTGACCCAGCAACAGTGAAGGAACTGCAGTATATTTCCAGGTCAGGATGGTGTGTGGCTTGAAGGGGAACTTCCAGGTGGTGGTGTTCCCATCTATCTGCTGCCCTTGTCCTTTTAGATGGTAGTGGTCATGGGTTTGGAAGGTGCTGTCTGAGGAGTCTCAGTGAGTTCCTGCAGTGCATCTTAAAGATGGTATACACTGCTGCCACTGTGAGTCGCTGGTAGAGGGAATGAATGTTTGAGGATGGGATGCTAATCAAGCGAGCTGCTTTGTCCTGGATGGTGTCAAGCTCCTTGAGTGTTGTTGGAGCTGCACTCATCCAGGCAAGTGGAGAGTATTCCATCACACTCCTGTCTTGTGCCTTGTAGGTGGTGGACAGGCTTTGGGGAGTCAGGAGATGAGTTGGTGAGTTACTTGCCACAGGATTCCTAGCCTTTGACCTGCTCTTGTAGCCACAGTACTTGTATGGCTAGTCCAGTTCAGTTTCTGGTCAATGGTAACCCCAGGATGTTGATCGGATGTTTGCTGCCTTATTTGCCATTGTTATTGAAATGTGACATGCTTCCAATTACTTGTGATCCACATGCATCACAACTGCTGTCTAAATCCTTATAGTGAGTGTATTATACAGTAAAGTGACAGTAGGATGTAAATAATTCATGGTGATTTTTTTTCTATGTCCTTTTATCGACCATCATCCCCAAATAATTTGCAAGTGCTTCCTAGGTTTCTCGGTGTAGTTGGCTAACACTCTGCAGTGTGTATGGCAACAACACATCTTTCTGGATAATATGTTTTTAAATTATGATAAAGGAGAAATAGGATTCATCATATTCACCCACTTTAAACAACAACACTGTAGTAAAGTGGAGAGCAACTTGCCTTTAAGAAAATGTAGTTAGTTGACCATGTGACTGTATTGACCAATCGCTACACAGTGCCGGCTTCTTGAGTAACTGTAAGTCCAGAGCTGGGTGTGATTGAAGAAGCACACGTGGTGTTAGTGCTCTGTTCTTAGTTCTAATAAACCACCAGTGTTTGTTCAGTTAATCATCTCTCTGCCTGTATTGTTTCAAGCACCAGCTAATGTGTTATTATCAACGATGCAGCTAGCATTTGCTGGACAAAGTGAACCTGATTATCAAAAACATAAAGGATAAACCAGATCAATTGACGGCAATCAAGAAAGCTGCGGTAAGCCAGCTAAGTTACTTCGCCACTACCTTGAAAGCTGTTTGATAGTGCAGTCTCCTTAGTTATTGAGTATGGGCATCTTGAGTCATTCAACCCCATTTCCGATGACTAGTCTTATTACGTCAAATACCTAGCATTCTTCTTTACCGCTAATGACATCGCGGGGGAGGACAAGAAGAGGGTTATTCTTTTGTCCACATGTGTGAGCAAAAAATATGGGCTGATCTGCAGCCTCAGGTCACCTCATACCCCTGATACGAAGACTTTGGACGAGTTAGTAAACATTTTTTAAAAACTACCTGAAGGCAAAGCCCTCAGTCACTAAGCAGTGTTTTAAATTCAATCCGAGGAATGGGCTTCCAGGAGAGACAATCGCTGGCTATGTAGCTGCTTTAAAGGGAGTAATGGAATATTGAGAGTTCGGAACTTCAATTATGACATGTTGAGAGATCGATTGATATGCGGAATTGGGGACGATGCTATTCAAAAGCAATTGCTATCTGACAGTAATCTAGACTTCAGTAAGGCATTAGAATTGGCAACAGCCATGGAGGAGCTCTGTTAGAGACTCAGAGGCAATACAGAATACACAAAATAGTGCCTTCCATCTTGTAGGGCGGGAAGGGCCGGTAATAAGACGTGAAAACGTCAGACTCTGCAGAAAGGCGGGGAACGCTCATTATCTACAGACCATTGAAGAGCAACAGTACTACAGTGAAAACCCATGACATTAATGAGAGAAATGTATCGAGGCAGCCTGCAGGTGATCGACAGTCCAGAAATATCGAATGCTTTTTCTGCCACTGTAATGGTCACATAATGTGGCACTGTCAAGATCGGCTGAGACAGCATTTTACAAACAAAGGTAGAAATCATGAAATCTGTCTCGTTGAAGAACCAGAGGAAGCAGAATCTGACATCTATTCATTATACAATCTGAAAGTGGGTAGAAATGAACCAATCCAGGTCGTCATTAGAGTCAATGAACAGCCCATCAAGATGGAGATCGATACTGGGGCATCAATGTCTGTCATAGAAAAACATACGTTCAGACACCTGAATAAAGGAATCCATCCTTTAAGTTTGGAACAATTGGACACTAAATCAAAAACATATACAAGCGAAGAAATAAGAGTGAAAGGCATATGTCAAGTCCTGGTGCAGTATGGGGATCAGTCTGCAAATTTACCCCATATAGTAGTAGCTGGGTGGCCCGCAGTTTAATTGGTCACAACAGGCCTGAAAAGATTAAATTGCAATGGGCCAAGATTTCTCAAAGCAGAACAAGAAACCTACAGGAATTGTTACAAAGGTACGCTTCCATTTTTAGTGACGAGCTAGGAAGAATTTGTGGGCTACAAGCCAAAATTGACATAGGCCCTAACGCAGACCCCAGATTTATCAGAGCAAGACCAATCCCTTATGCTCTTTGGAACAGGGTCGACACTGAGATAAACAGGCTGGAAAAGTTGGGTATCTTACAACAAGTGCAATTTTCCGAGTGGGCATCACCCATAGTGCCCGAACTGAAGCCAGACCAAAGTGTTCACTTATGCGGTGACTATAAGTTAACCGTAAACAGAGTGGCCAAACTTGATAGACACCCGATACCAAAGATTGAGGAATTACATTCGAAATTGGCAGGGGCATCACATATTCAAAACTCAACATGAGCCACGCCTACCAGCAGGTAGAGTTGGAAAAAGGGGCTAGGGAATTTGTGACCATCAATACACATTGAGTATCGTATCAATATACTCGACTACCCTTTGGGGTCTCATCAGTGTGTGCTATTTTCCAGCATACCATGGAAAACCTGCTTCAGGGACTGCCCCGTCGTTGTTTATCTGGATGATGTTTTAGTCACTGGGCGAATTGACGAAGAACACTTAGCTAATTTGGAGGAGGTGTTGAAACACTGCACACAAGCAGGGGTGCGCTTGAAGCGAGAAAATGTCTTTTCCAAACCAAAGAGGTAGTTTACTTGGGCTACAAGTTTGACGCACAGGGCCTGAATCCCGTGGAAGAAAATGTCAAGGCTATTCGTGAGGCACCTGCACCGAGAAACATTACAGAACTAAAGGCCTTCTTAGGCATGCTAAATTATTTTGGGTGATTTCTCCCAAATCTATCAACCGTTATACACATTGCTTAAGAAAAACCATAAATGGATTTGGCAAGCTCCACACCAGGATGCGTTCCTGAAGGCAAAACAATTGTTAAGATCATTGGCCCTACTGGCCTACTTTGACCCAAAGAAAAAATTGATTTTAACTTACAATGCATCCCCTTATGGAGTAGGGGCTGTACTTTCACATTGGATGCTGGATGACTCCGATTGACCCATTGGTTATACATCTCGCACACTCAGTGCTGCAGAGCGATGATATTCTCAAGTTGAGAAGGAGGGTTTGTCTGTTGTGTTTGCTGTTCAGAAATTGCATCAATACCTCCACGGTCGCCATTTTCACATTATATCCAACCACAAGACTCTGCCGGGATTATTTGGAGAGGATAAGGCGATACCCACCATGGCATCTGCTCGCATCCAGAGGTGGGCACTGATATTGGCTACTTACAAATACACTTTTATTCACCGATCAGGAAGCCAGGTCACACATGCTGATGCACTGAGCCACCTCCCCCTGAAAGTAACAATGTGAAGGTTCCAATTCCCCAGGAACTTGTCTTTGTACTAAATCTTTTGGATTCCTCCCGTCCAGGCCAAACAAATCCATGAGTGGACAAGCCGAGATCCACTTTTATCTCATGTCCGGGAGCAGGTCTTGAATGGATGGTCAGGTGAGCCACAGTCTGATGACATGAAGCCCTACTTCAATCGCAGATATGAGCTCACCAGCCAGGATGGCATATTGCCCTGGGAAGTAAGGGTTATCGTGCCCCTGAGAGGGCGAAGGCCATTACTGGCCGAATTACATAGAGCTCACCCTGGCATTAGTAGGATGAAGATGCTCGCGCGCGCTACTTCTCGTGGCCAGGGATGGACGTGGACATCGAAACCCTAGTCAAAAGTTGTCTTCAGCACCAGCAGGTACAAAAGATACCACCCCCCTAGCTCCATTGCACCCCTGGGAATGGCCGGGACGGCCATGGGTGCACCTCCATATCGACTACGTGGGGCCCTTCCTGGGCACGATGTTCCTTTCACTAAAAGACACCCACTCCAAGTGGATGGATGTCTATGAAGTCCGTTCACCTACATCTGCTGCCACCATAGGCCCTTTGTGACAAGAGTTCTGCAGTGCACAGGTTACCAGAGGTGCTCGTGTCAGACAACGGGACTGCATTTACCAGCAGGGAGTTCCACAGGTTTACAACCCTTAACAGGATAACCCATATCAAAACCTTGCCTTACCACCCCGCCTCTAATGGTTTGGCTGAGAGGGAAGCCCAAACTTTTAAATCTGGGATGACAAAGCTGGATGGGGATTCCATCAGTACCAAATTGTCACGGTTCCTGTTCGCATACCGGATGATGCCACACACGACCAACAGTATTGCCCCCGCTAATTACTAATGAAAAGACATCTCTGCACCCATCTAACTCTTATCACACCGAATTTAAGGGAGAGGGTGGAGATAAGCCAAGAGGCCCAAAAGGCTGGACATGATGGCCATAATCATGAAAGACGTTTCACGGTGGGAGACACAGTTCTTGTGAAGAACTTTGGAGATGGAACCAATTGGCTATTAGGCAAAGTGAGTTCCGTGACAGGACCTCTCTCCTACAACGTGTTGGTAAACGGCCAAATAGTTAGACAACATGTGGATCATCTCCAGAGAAGAGAGATAATCCCACAAGAAGGGATGACGTCATCATTTGTGTTTGAGTCTGCACAAGAAAGAAATGTCACACGATTTGGAAGTACCGGTGGGGCCTGTTGGACCCAAGAGGGTTGAAGACACAAACTTTCCCACTTCCACCGAAGAACCCGGTGGACAGTTGACCCCTGAGAAGGGGATCTGGGAAAAACCTGCCGAGGCTGCTACAATGTTCAACATCTCCGAGGAAGCCTCCTGAAGGACTTGACTTGTAAATATTTATTCATGTAAATAATTGGGATGTTGTGATGCTTGTCAATTGTACTTTCAAGTAAAGGGAGAGGGATGTGGTAAAGTGGAGTGCTGTGTACCTTTAAGAGAATGTAGTTAATTGACCATGTGACTGTATTGACCAATCACTACACAGCATGGGCTTCTTGGGTCACTGTAAGTCTAGAGCTGGAGGTAATTGAGGAAGCACACATGAGGTAGAATTCTCCGCTCGTTGGGAGGGCGCGCTACCTGACATCGTCATGCACTCGTGCGATATTTCAGTTGGTAGGCACGCGCAGGAGTCAGCAGTGCGCCCGCCAACAATTAAATGGCCCATTAAGGCCCTTAATCAACTAATTGTTTGTAAGTTTTTCACTGCCCGTCCAACCATTCGGTTGGCCAAGTGGCCTTTGCTTTTTTGGCGAAACCTCATCCACAGGCTGGATGAGGTTTCGACCAGTGATTGAAATAAAATTAAAACTTTCTGCCTTCATATTTTACATGTCCCTGCTCATGTGGCAGAGTCACATGAGGGGACATGTTTTCATTATCTTAAAATTCTTTATCTATTTTGATAAAAATCTTCAGCTCCCTGAGGCAGCTCTGCGCCTCGAGGAGCTTTTACTGCACATACTTGCGCGCATGCACAAACATCAGCGCTCGTGCTCCTCCCACGCCCACCCTGGCAGCGCTAAGTGTTGCAGTGTGCATTTCTCTCTGACTGGCCGTCAACTGGCTTTGCAACTGCTCCTGGGCCCGCCCACCACGTCCGCCCGCCTCACCCGCCCAACAAGGGCAAAATTCTGTCCATGCTGTTAGTACTCCGTTCTTAGTTCCAATAAATTACCAGTGTTAGTTTAATTAATTGGTCTCTCTGCCTATATTGTTTCAAGCACCAACTAATGTGTTAATATCAAGGGCACAGCTAGCGTTCGCCGGACAAAGCGAACCTGATAAACCAAAAACATAAAAAGCATATTTTACAATAACAGAAATCAAAAGCTTTAAAATGAAGTGATGAATTGTTGCATATGGACTTAAGCAACAAGGCATGAATAAAACAGATGCCTATTTAGCCTCACTCACACAAGGAAACTGTTGAGCATATATTGATGTGATATGTAGTGCAACACTGCAAAATATGCAGAGTTTTCAGAATGATCTCAAAGGATGAAATGTAGCTTATTTTCATTTCACAAGAGGAAACCTGGGCCGTAACTTCTGAACTCCAGGCCGTCAAATTTGGTGGGGAGGGCACCCCAAAGATGCGCTGGGGAATCCCCTTCGGACGCTCCTAGGTAAGGTTTGCATGGCAGTTGCCCTGAACTATTTTTACTCAGAAGGAGTTAGAAAAATTAAAACCTCTTCTAACTTCTGGGTAACTGTTGCATAGAACCTTACCGACCCCCGATGTGACTCTCCCCATCCCGATACCCCCCAGAAGTCTTCCCCACCACCTCCACTGGGGTCACCCACCACTCTCCCAACACCCCAGGGGTCTCACTTCACACCACCCCTCCACCTTCGACTATACCCTCCAAGGGACTCCCAACCCCCCCCCCCCCCCCCCCCCCCACCCACCCAACCCCCCCCAACCCAAGGGACTACACACCTGACAGGAACACCGCAACCCCCAGGATTCCACCCTCCTCCATGAGGACTCTTCCACCACCCTCAACCCTGTCAGGCCTGAATCTCACCCCTCACCCTCCCCACCCACCAGGCCTGACTCTCATCACTCCTCCTGCCCCCTGCCAGGCCCAATTCTCACCCCCACCGTGGGCCGACCTGACCCCCACCCCCACTAAGACCATCTGTCACTTGCTCATCCTGCTTTCTACTCTTAATGTCACCGTGAGTACCTTCTTTAGCCAGTATCACCACCATTAACACCCCTTCGACCTTTTGTTTATGACATCTTTTGCAATCTCTCCTTTGCCTTCACCTATCACTGGCCTTCTATCCAGCTTCACCTCTCCCACCCCCCTTAAACAGTATATATTTCACTATATTGTTACTTCTCTTTGGTTCTGAAGAAGAGTCATAAAGACCCGAAACGTTAACTCTGTCTTCCTCTCCACAGATGCTGTCAGACCTGCTGAGTTTTTCCAGCAGTTTCTGTTTTTGTTGCACACTGACAACAGTTTCTTCTCATACAGCTCGATGATTTAGGATTCCATTCTTCATCCCCGAGTTTGACTATCGTGGCACTGTATCAGCGAACTCTTCATTACATTCAATCAGGGGCTTGCTTTCACCGTGTGCTTTCATCTTCTTAATCCACAAGACCTTCTCTCACTTATCTCTATTACAAAGGGCTAAAGATCTTCCTTTGCATGCCAATGAGCAAGAGAGAATGGCACCAGTGATAAATGATCAATATACAACATGTCAGATCATTTTACAAGAGCAGAACAGAGGCTAGGAATCCTGTGATGAATAACTCATCTCCTGACTCCCCAAAGCCTGTCCACCATCTACAAGGCATAAGTCAGGAGTGTGATGGAATACTCCCCACTTGCCTGGATGAGTGCAGCTCCAACAACACTCAAGAAGCTTGACACCATCCAGGACAAAGCAACCCACTTGATTGGCACACCATCCACAAACGTTCACTCCCTCTACCAGTGGCACACAGTGGCAGCAGTGTATACCGTCTACAAGATGCACTGCAGGAACTCACCAAGACTCCTCAGACAGCACCTTCCAAACCCACGATCACTATCATCTAGAAAGACATGGGAACACCACCACCTGGAAGTTCCCCTCCAAGTCACTCACCATCCTGACTTGGAAATATATTGCTGTTCCTTCCCTGTCGCTGGGCCAA
This sequence comes from Cetorhinus maximus, assembly GCF_964194155.1. NCBI lineage: Eukaryota > Metazoa > Chordata > Chondrichthyes > Lamniformes > Cetorhinidae > Cetorhinus > Cetorhinus maximus. The sequence goes on from NC_135888.1 coordinate 123,214,469, forward strand.
ATTCCTGGAACTCCCGAACAGCACCGCGGGTATACCTACACCACATGGACCACAGTGGTTCAAGAAGGCGGCTCACCACCACCTTCTCAAGGGCAGCTAGGGATGGGCAATAAATGCTCATCTGTACTTAAAGGGTCAGTATTTTCTGGTGAAATGTGTTCAAAAATACTTCTAAAGAATTGAAAACAAATGTGTGCAGAAACACATGACAAATTCTACACCTAGTTAGTGGGTGCGTCATAAATCTTTCAACAAAACTAACAATCCTCCAACTGTAACTCCATCTTCATGAGCATTCTTTCAATAGCAGACAAAGCGAGGTGGAAATAGAGCAAGTAAAAATGTTGAATGCTATGACTATTTCACTTTACCTGAAGACTTTCACTTATATTTTAAGTGAAGTTCACCTGAGAATTCAGCTCCAATTTTTATTTTTATATTGATTCTCAGGGTGGCAAAGTGAAGGAACACAGACACATCTTATCTTAAGAAGAAAGGTTGAACAGGTTGGCCCTATACCCACTGGAGTGTAGAAGAATGAGAGGTGATCTTCTTGAAACATGTAAGATCCTGAGGGGACTTGATAGGATGGACGTTTCCTCTTACCGAGGAGAATAGAACTAGAGGACACAGTTTTAAAATAAGAGGACTCTCTTTTAAAGATGGGGATGAGGAAATCTTCTTTTCTCTCAGAGGGTAATTAGTATGTGGAATTCTCTTCCTCTGAAAGCTGTGGAGGCTGGGTCATTTAATTTATTCAAGGCTGAACTAGGTAGATTTTTGATAGGTAAGGAAGTCAAGGGTTATGGGGGACAAACAGGAAAGTGGAATCGAGACCACAACCAGGTCAGCCAAGATCTCATTGAATGGCGGAGCAGGCTCGAAGGGCCAAATGGCCTACTCCTGCTCCTAAATCCTATGATCCCATATTCCTATACATGTCCAAGTCATGAGGATGCTGTGTGACATGGGAGGGGAACATGGAGGAGATGATTTCCTGAATGCAACTGTTGCCCTTGACTTTCTAGGCATTGGAGGTTGGTACTTTATTTAAAAGCAGCCTTGGAGTTGCTGTAGTGCATCCTGTAGCTATTAAACACTGCAGTCACCGTACATCAGTGGTGGAGGTAGTTGGTGTTTAAGATAATAGATGGCCTGATTGGTGCAATCTAATTTGGGTATCTATTTTGGTAATTCATCTCAAGTATTTTCTCTGGGAACCTACTCTGGAAATCTACTTTTGTGGCATCCATTCTGTCAATCTAACCTGACAATCTGCTTGTTCCCCCCACCCCGCCCCGGATCTCCTGGGACCACTTAATTTACTAAATCAGTCCGACAAATCCACTTGAGAAATCTAGCCTGGAATCGATATTGTAGGAATCCAGCCCTGGAAATAAACGCAAAAATCTAGCTATAAAATTCACACTGACTCCAAGACAAATTTGTAAGTTATCCAGATAATTCACTCTGTCAGTCAATTTACATTTGCTTTGAATACTATGAAATAATGCAACTCACACTGACATTAATCTTAAGATTTAAGAAAGATTGCAGCACCAACTGTAAAATTCGAAGTATTTAGACTAGTGAAGAGAGGCACTTTGTGTCAATATTACAAGCCTAGTAAAACTGACCTGACACAAAAGGCCTGATTTTGAATTCTGCCTCACCCAGCAGAAATTAGATGAGCAGTTAAAATTGGAACGGCAAATGCTCTCTACCAATCCTGCTGCCTTATTGGCAATTTTAACCTGCTGCTTTTCTACAAGACACATGCAGGAACTTAGTGGAATCCTTCTTTAAATTTGCATAGAGCTCTGCTCACATCATTGGGCCCTGATTACAATTTTGACACCAGGACTAATGTATATGCCATCATTGTTTCCCTGCCAGACCAACTTGTTGGCAAACAGATCAGCAGCCAGGAAGGGCCCAGAGGAGGAAGCTATTTTAATTTTCCGTTTCAGTTTCCTATACAGTCAGGAAGAGCAGGAGCATTCCTCTAGGTTCCAAGAGGAAACCTTGGGCCTTTTTTTCTATCCCATGTTTTCATCCCCACCCAGATTGCGATGTCCTCTTGAGACCCAACACCCCACAACCTAACTGCCTGGCACTCTGATTGGCAAAGCCTCCTGTTGCCTGCAAGGCAGCTAGTGCTTCCTACCAGGTACTGGTGGAAGGCCAACTAGCACAGCAGGTCCTGGAGTTAAATTCTCCTGGGACGCAAGTGGTGGGATTGTGGAAGGTACCTACCACCAAGGAGGGAATGCCTATTGGTTGATAAGCTTTTTATTGTATTCTCGTAAAATATTCACCAGTCCTTACAACGTTGTTCCCGCGAGTATGTGCATAATATATGCAGGGGTTATTATAATGGTACCTTGGAGTGTTTGTATGTAATGTTCCTTCGTGTTGTTACACCCCAAAACCTGGAACTCTGCATAGACAGGGTACAAAAGGAATCGCAAGGATGTTGCAGGAATGGAAATTTGCAGCTATAAGGAGAGACTAGGTAGGCTGGGGCTGTTCTCCTTGCAACAAGCAGGCTGAGGGGAGATTTGATTGAGATGTACAAAATTGTGAGGAGCCTGGATAGAGTGGATGGGAAGGGCCTATTTACTGTAGCAGAGAGGTAGGGGGCATAAATTTAAGGTGATTGATAAGAAGAATAGAGGGGAGATGAGGAAAACATCTTTCACCCAGAGAGTTGTAGGAGTCTGGAACTTGCTGCCTGAAAGGGTAGTAGAGGCAGAAACCCTCAACTCGTTTAAAAGGTGTCTGGGTATGCACCTCAACCTGCAAGGCTATGGACCAAATGCGGGAAAGTGGGATTAGGCTGGTTGGCTCATTTTTCAGCCTGTGCAGACACGATGGGCCAAGTGGCCTCTTTCTGTGCTGTAAATTTTCTATGATTCTGTAGGAGAGTGCTTCCTATACACTTAATGCTGATTCCGAAATTACTTGAGGAAATTCAGTTACTAACTTGCAACAGAATCATTTTCAAAGCAATGCTAATGACAGTGTTAAAACATGACCTCAGATCCAGGCTAAAGATATATACCACAGTAAAATCGTGGCTTCAGCTTAGGACGCAAATATATAGGTACCTGACATTGTAATTCGATTTTGAGAGGAGCTAGGATGTGCACTTGACTGAATTGTATTGCAGTGACTGCACTAATTAAAGAAGCAACATGATTCTGAGAATCCTTATTTAATTAGTCAATGTGATTCTTAGTCAATATTTTTTTACAGCACAATGACTTAGTTGCAGTTGCAAGCATCAGGTTAAAACTGGTTATTGCAGACCTTGAGTACCATTAATCGATGGAACTCTTTCAGAAAATGAGTGAGAAAAGAACTGCATTATAATTTATACCATTTACTGCCCTGAACATCAATAGACTGATCCCTGAGCTAGTGCCTTGAATAGCTAAGCCCAGCACTGCATATCCATTCAAGTACAGTGATGGTGTTTTTAAAAAAAAAAAATTGCTCGAGTAAGTATGACATCTTGGTAAGAATCTATGAAGCCAGCTATTTTCCAGGCCATTTGAATGTCTAATGGGCTGGACTTGTTCCCGGCTTGGTTGGCGTTGAAAGTTGCCATCTGCAACGAAAAGTAATTGGTACTCCGCAATGCTGCTGTACTGCATTTCACAGCGATGCCTTTTGCGGCTGACAGTGAAAATAATTCACACGCACAGATATGGACCCAGGTAGTTGATAGGAATTATTAAACTCCGAATGAGTACAGAAAAACACTGCACCAGCAATTCGTCCATTCCACCAGGCACCAGCATTGGCAGCTCTATGAATAAAAATGACTCTTAAAGGGGACCTGCATGGGGTAAAACAACATTCAAAAAGATTTATTAAAAAACTCAAATTTGTTTACTTTCCTCTGGTAGTGCATTGGTTAATATGTTGTCTAGAAGTAGGTCATTCAGTCCATCCTGCCTATGCTGGCTTCATGAAAGAACTAACCAATTAGCCTCACGCCCTTTGGCACTGCATATTATCCCTTCCAGCAATTTATCCAATTACTTTTTGAAAGTTAATATTGAATCTGCTTCCACTACCCTTTCAAACCGTGCATTCCAGGACATCGTAACTCACCGCAACTAATAAATTCCCCTCATCTCCCCTCTTGATCCTTTAACTGACATCTTTAATGTGTCCTCTTGTTCGTGACCCTTCAGCTTTTGGAAACAGTTCTTCCTTATTTACCCTCTCATTGTGCTTCATAATTTTGAACTCCTTTATTAAACATCCCAATAACTTTTGCCGCACTTCAATAGTTAGGGGCAGAGGCAGGCGTTTCTGTGGCTGCAGGCATTAAGCCAGGGTGGTATGTTGTTTCTTTGGTGTCTTTGACTTCTGACCATTCTGGGGTACTGCGGGCATGGTCTTTGTGGCTAGACAGGTCCAGCAAAAACATCAGGAGCAAAACCAAGAATTGTTCCACGCCTTCATCGACCTGACCAAGGCGTTTGATTGTTTAAATTGCGAAGCTCTATGGATTATCCTCCAACGCTTTGGTTGCCCCTTGAAGTTTGTCAGCATCCTGAGGCTCCTGCATCACAGCACAACCACCACGGTCCTGAGTGAAGGATCTGAAACCTTTCACATCCAGACCGGGGTCAAACAAGGTTGTGTGATCGTCTCCACCTTGTTCACCATTTACCTGACTGTCATTGTCCATCTCATCTAAGATCACCTATCACCTGGTGTCAGCATTCAGTATCGTCTGGGTGGGAAGCTCTACAACCTTGGTCGCTTCTAGCTGAAAACAAAACTCACCACCATGGACATCCATGACCTTCAGCTTGCGGGTGACTGCTGCATGATGGCTCACTCTGTACAGGGCATGCAAAGGACGCTTGACCTCTTCAACACCTTATATAAGAGGCTTGGCCTGTCCTTAAACATCGCCAAGACGAAGGTCCTTCACCAACCTTCCCCGGGCCAGTTGAGCATCCCCCGCACCATCCACCTAGATGGGGTGGCTCTGGAATATGTGCAGCACTTCCCTTATCTTGGCAGCCACCTCTCTCTAGGAACTACCATCGATGACCCAGCACTGAGTCATCTGTGTCAGCACTGCCTTCTTCAAGCTGTGCCAATGGGGAACTTTGGAAGTCAACAAAGGATATGCTTTATAAGGCCGTTGTGTTAATAACCCTCCTTTACTGCAGCGAAACATGGGCTGTCTACTGACGCCACATCAGCAGTGCCTACATCAAATCCTGGGAATCAAATGGGAGGACCACCAAACTAACGCGAGCATCCTCCATGAAGCTGCACCTACCAGAATTGAAGCCCTGCTCCCACAGAACCAACTCCGATAGACAGGCCATTGTGTCTGGACACCCAAAAACCTTCTCCCTTGGCAGGTTCTCTTCTAACAGCTCTCTGTTGTCCAACGCTCAAAGGGCAGCCAGTAGAATTGGTATTAGATATGCTCCAGGTTGCCCTAAGCACAGAGGCATTAACACCACTGATTGGGAGGAGAATGCTGCCAATTGCTCGGCATGGCACCATTTTGTCCATCAAGGCGCAAGCCACTTTGAGGCTCAGTGACTTGACAGCGAGACAGAACGGTGGCGGCAGAGGAAGGAGAGGAAGCCAACCCAGGCTGCACGGAAGAGGTTCGCCATCCAGTGCAGAAAGAGGATGAATGATCTCATCCGTGCCGTCAGGGTAAGGCAACCATCTCATCACTCTAAACTCACACACTCACAAGGTCATCACACATTCACTGGCATCTCACTCACTGCCAACTCAAGGGACATCACCATTCACACTCTCACACATACCCTCACATCTCCATCTGGTCTCATCTCCTCTAGAGACTGCGTCCTCAGCCCTCACCATCCTGAGGTCACTTGCACAGATCAACATGTGCCCCCACACACACCCTGGGATATGCACCTTCCCCAGCACAGCCTTCGCCCTGCAGCCTCTTCCCTTGCCTGAGGCCACTTATCCCGCTTCCCATAGCAAGCCTTAGCCTTGCAGTCACCCCTGCCTTATTGTTGGAGACCTGCCCGTGAGCACCCTAAAAATGATATGGCGCTGCCTGTGAAGCCTGGCGTTGATGACCGTGAATGCTGCCCGAAGCAAGGTGGGCAAACAAGTTTCAAAGTCCTGACTGAAGTGCAGCTCGCCAAGCGTACATCGCTTATGTTCAGTTGTGAAGCCGATGTGCCCGGATGATCCAACATGGGGGGGGACGATTCTTATAATGATATGCAGATGTATTAAAATGAAGTTCCTGATATGCAGTGGTGGGAATTGCAGCCCAGCACTGACAGGCGCAGCAGGCGATTGTAAACTGGTATCATGATGCCGTGAAACTGATTTTTGGCGTTCCCGCCATATTATGCCCACTATGATGACCCACGCCAAAGGGCATGGAAAATTCTGCCCTGAGTTTATTTGTTACTAAAACCCGAGAAAAAATAATAAAAACGTAAACACACATGCACACAGATCAGAAGTGAGAAGTTAAGAGTCCAAATAAAAGTTTAAAAATATACAAGTCAGTCCTTTGCTTGCCTGTGAGGGAATGGCATGTTTGTACCCAGTTTGGAATAACAGCTCTCAGGATTGAATTTTTTTTTTACAAAATGGAAGGACTTGGCTTTATCTGTACATGTGGATGCTGATCTGGAATTGTTTCTAAAAAGGTCATAAGTTCACCTTGGAACAAGCAGGCCTCTTCCAAGAAATCGCCTGACCTTTATGGTATTTGAGGAAGATCTGGATGTTTGTTTGAACTGCAATCACTTTAATTGATTGGGGGACAAAAAACTGAAGAAAAGCAAAGGCTAGTAACTTGCTGGAAATCGCGTGGCAGAGAGAAAAAAAATTAAGCTTTGAACCTGTTGGTTTTGAAGGCAGCCTGGTTGGGGAACAAGCTGAGGAAGGAAAGCTATCCTATCTCTCTCTCTCCCTCTCTCTACCTTGCCTAAAATTGTGTGTTGATTATCAACCTGTAGACAGAGAAGCCTCACCTAAGTGCAACTAGTCTGCATTTGGACCTGCAAAGCCGAGACCAGTCAGTGAGAACTTCCAGGAGTCCACTGGACCAGCAGCCCGTCGTCACTCAAGGGAACTCCAGGATAACAGCGTCGAGGCCCAACAAACTTTATCCTTTACTTTATAACCCACCCTCTAAAGCCCCAGACTCTATGTGTTTATCCTCTGTTTGTCTGTGTGTGTGCTGGGGGAATTCTTCAGGAAGAGATAGCTATACTTCCTGATTGCATGTACTGGTTAACACATAATTGTGATGTGTTAAAAAGAAGTTTTGTTTATAATAAACAATCCTTCTGAGTTTATTGAAAAAAGCCTGGTTAAGGACTTTCAAAAGGGAATTGGATAATTATCCAAAAAGAAAAAAAATTGCAGGGTTATGGAAAAAAGCAGAGGAGTGGCACTAGGTGAATTGCTCCTCCAGAGGGCCAGCATGGGCATGACTGGCCAAATGGCCTCCTTCTGTGCTGTAACCATTCTATGATTCTCTGCACTAAGGAAAACAATCCCATCTTCCCTAGTCTATCCGCATAACTGATGTCCCTGATCCATGGGGTATATTCAAATATTCATATAAAGTTCCTTTGTGAGTTATTTTAACTCAGTCATTAGCATTGCCTTGAAAATGATTTTTTTTGCAAGTTAACTGAATTCTCTTAAGGAACTTCAGAATCAGCATTAAATGTATTTGATGTGCACTCATACAGGGTTCCAGATTTTGGTGCATAATGACATGTAAGTATATTATACAAACGCTCCAAGGCATCGTTATAATAAGTCCCGCATATATTATACACTAACACACATACTGCCAGGAAAAATGTTAAAAGGACAGTTGAGTATTACATGAGGATACAAGAAGAAATTAACAAACAAGCAATCCCTCCTTTACTTCCAACCACAAACACATTTCTCGTTATGATGGAGTCTTGCTTTTCTCATGTTATATGCCATCCTATTCACGCCTCTCTTCCTGTGTACTCCCTATATGGGGTTAAAAGCTTATAGCACCATCTCTTATTCTAACTCATTTCTTCGCAGGACTTCAAAATTGGAACTCCTTATTTCTTCTTATGAGCTAAAGGCTTTCAGGATACAAGTGGCCACTTCTCTATTTCTTGCTTTATTGCATCTTCCCTCTTACTGTTTTTAAACGTAGCAGTGTCTGTTATTTTGCCCCTTACCCCAATGCTGAGATTCATAATTTATTAATAAAAAGTGTGCATGCTGATAAATAATGATGAGGATTTTATTACAATCATCTTAAACACACCAGGTGAATGTTGGGGTTGGATATATTCGCCAGTAACTTCTGAGCTTTTGGGAGTTGTAGCTGGGGTGCACCCCAAAGATGCGCTGGGGAACAACCCCCCCCTGCGCCCCCCCACCAACGCCCATGGAATTCCCCAGGTAAGGATTGCCCTGCAATTGCGTGGGTAGTTCAGCCTTCCATTGGGCAACTGCCCTGCAATGGGGACCATTCGAGAGCATGATTAAATTGCAAACTTTGGATGGTTCTGACTGTCTTACAGTAATAGTTATCCAGAAAAAGTTAGAAGAATTAAAACCACTTCTGACTCCTGGGTGACTATAGTACTGGTCGCCCATGGGACTCACCAACCCCCCCATGGGACACTCCCCAGCCCCTCCCCACTAGACACCCCCCCGCCTGCCTGCCCCACCCACTGACCACATGATTCCCCCCCCACCCCCATACAACACCCCCTCACCCCTCCCAATCGTACCTACTTACCTTACAAACCTACCTTCTCCCTGTCTTGAAAGTGGCTGGACCTTTAAACTTGTTTGCTTTATGTCAGCTAGTGCCGAACGGGGCATGGCCTCCTTTCCTCCAAGTGTGCAGCCCTTGACTGAAGGCCTCAGGAGTGTGCTGCCCTCCACAGCTCCTGCTGAACCGAAAGGTCGGGCAAGAAAGAATCTCCTGGATTTCGAGGCAGGCGACTAGGAGAGGAGTGGCATTCCAACTCTGATTCTCACTTTGCAGAATTTCAGGCCCATCATTTCCACAAACTCAAAATCACTCACAGATTTGAGGATTGGTGCTCAAGTCTTTAACATGTATGGTATTAGGGATCACTGTAGAGATGAATCCTTGGAAGTGAAAGCAAATCAGTCCCTCTCTCACTGCCTCAGTTGACTGGTTGTTAGGCAGGATTTAGTCTTCTTGTTAGAGGAGTGGTCCCTCTTGTATCCAGACTGCCCTGTTTCTGGCGGGTTCTTGGAGTAATAAGATTTGGTCTCTGAAGTCAGTTTCAATCATATGACCATATAATAAATACTTCTATTGTCCACACAAAGGATTCAAAGTTAGAAGCCATTGCTATGCAATGGGTGATAAATGGTGGCTGTTCACACCTGCTTGTGATAAACTGGTTTCTCCATCCTCTCTTTGTTAAGCATAAAGCTTGCAGACACTGAGCCTGGGGGCCTATTGATTTTGAATTTTGATGAATACCCGCCAATAGAAGGTGTAAATTCACAAGTGGTTTCCCATTTTGAATGTCTTTTCAAGGGAGGGCATTCCACCCATGGCCATTTACATTTTAAGAACATTCCAGAGGCCTGAGTTAATGCTTTGGCTGTACAGGAATCACAAAAGGCCATCTGACCTTGGACAGCCACCTTTGCAGCACACTGTCCATATTTTAAAGTCAATTTCAAAAGATACGCATTGAATAAAGACCAAACTTTGAAAGTTAGGAATATGGTACCTTTACTGGGCATGACAGCACATTATTTGGCAATTCTTTTTGATGTTGATGGTGAAGGACAACTGTATCTCATTTGCATGAAAATCCACTGACATGATGATGTGTTGCATTGGAGCAGTGAGGGTTAAGGGAAGATTTAATAAAGGTATTCTGCACCTCTGATTCCATGACACATAAACATCTCATGAATGTTGAATGATTGATATTGAGCAGTATAAATCCAGTATTACACCCATGCCAAACAAATGTAGGGCAGGTATGAGGTATGGCTTTTGCAGTTTGACAGGTCTTTTAAAAAAAAATCATTTATTTATAACTAATGAATCATTGTAGTTTTGATACAATTGATTGGCTTGCTAGGCCATTTCGGTGGACAGTTAAGAGTCAACCACATTGCGATGGGTCTGGAGTCACATAACTGAGTAAGGACAGTTGATCTTTTTCCCCTAAAGGACATTCATGCACCAGTTGGGTTTTTAATGACAATTTGGGAGTTTCATGGTCACCATTAGTGATATTAACTTTTTAATTCCAGGTTTTTATTTTAATTAACTGCAATTGGATTCCCCAACTATTGGATTTTGAACACACATCTCTGGATTACTCATCCAGTAACATAACCATTATGTTACCACACCCATCAGGTCCTAGGTCAGAATTCGTTGGGGCACTGAAGGAAAATTGCCAAATTGAATGAATTGCTGAATGATCTGAACTGAAAGATCCATATCCAGATCGGCCACTGTACTGGAGAAGCAGCAATCTACTGGCATTGGGTTGCAGATACATATTACTTATGTGTTAGCACACAATACACAAAGGATCCTATGCAATTATTAAATAGAACTCGCAGATACTTTGCTGCTTGACAGTCATGAAAAGTAACAATGCCAAGTGCTGATTGAGAATCCATCTTTAGCAGCAGTGAAACAGTCCAAGATCACACAACGTACAGTGCTGGAAACTACAGATATTTTTCCTGGATTTAAGCCAGCCTGAGCTCTTCTAAATATAAAAAGGAAACATCTCCTGTCAGCAAGTGTCCCCAAGAAGAGGTTTCAATACAGCCTCAGCAGTGTGAAATAGATCAAAAGTGAAGCAAGCAATTCGTTCCTTGGTCACCCTCACCTCTTACAAATCATCCTAGAATGTTCCAGTAGCTGAGTTAGAAAGTTATGGGTTCAATTTCCACTGCAGACTAAGCACATAATCAACTAACACATCTCTGCAGTATTGAGAAAACGTTGCATAGTTTGAGGTGCTGTCTTGGATGAGACATTAAGCCGAATCCCCATCTGCCTCCTTAGATAAAAGTGAAAGTTGGCATTTCAATATTTGAGAAAGAGCGAGGAGTTCTCCTGATGGCCTGACAAATACTCTTCTCCCAACCACCATCAGCAAGAAAAAAGATTATCTGGCCAATTACTACATTTCAAGTTTGCTGCACATTGTAATTCATTGTCATGTTTGCCCACATAAAAACAATGACTACATTTTAACCCAGGCTTGTCCAACCTTTTTGTGCAAGGGGCCACATTTCAATTTTGTCTCACTCAAGGGGCCGATGAGAAAATTTCGGAAAGACAAGGTTTGGCACAACATTAAACATGAATTTCAATAAAATGTTAATGTTTGAGGAAAAGAAACAGCTTGCTGTACAAAAATAAAGCAATGTCTGAGAAACAAATTGATAATTTTAAAAAATAAGTACTTAATAAAGATGACCATTCGAGCGTGAGAGGGTCAAATTGTGTTTGCCCAGTTCACTCCCAGTCTCAGGGTGTTTAGTCACTCACCCTCACCGCACCCAACATGAGGTGATGCGACTGTGTTGGTGTGGGGGCGGGGGTGTGAGTGCGAACATTGAGACTGGGAGTGAGTCAGACACATTCAGTTCCTCACACACACACACACACACACACTCTCCCTCACCCCACAGTGCAACCATTTACTCCGCCACACCCACCCCCACCAGCAGACACTATCTCCTCTCTCTATCCCACCAGCAACCACTCTTCTCCTCCGCCCCCCCCCCCACTACCACAACACCAGCAGTCCCTCCCCGCCGCTCGGCAGTCGCTCCCTCTCTCCCCGCCGCTCGGCGGTCGCTCCCTCTCTCCCCGCCGCTCGGCGGTCGCTCCCTCTCTCCCCGCCGCTCGGCGGTCGCTCCCTCTCTCCCCGCCGCTCGGCGGTCGCTCCCTCTCTCCCCGCCGCTCGGCGGTCGCTCCCTCTCTCCCTGCCGCTCGGTGGTCTCTCCCTCTCCCCGCCGCTCGGTAGTCGCTCCCCCTCTCCCCACCGCTCGGTAGTCGCGCTCTTTTGCTCCCCACTCAGGGTTATCTGCTGAAGAGGTGGCTCATGACACCTCTCCGCCATCCAAGGACGGAGGTAGAGCAATGTTACAATACGTGTCATGCCTCCACAAGGGCGGTGGTAGAGAGGACCATAGGTTTTCTCAAGATGCACTTCCAATACCTGGACTGTTCAGGGGGAGCACGGCAATACCCCCAGAGTGGGTGTCACTGATAGTGCTTGCATGCTGCGCACTCCACAATCTGGCACTGGCAAGCGGGGACCCACTGGAGGAAGAGGATCTTGATGCAGCTGCACAGGCAACAGATGATGTGTCCAATAGTGAGTCCAAAGATGAACATGGTGAGGAGAACGCTGAGAGCTTAGTGCCAGACCTCGGTAACCTCCAGGGACACCAGGGACTCCTTGGCAGAGGGATGGAGAGGCTGCTGCCATCATCTGGAGTGCCCTGAGTGCTGCCCGCAGAGACGACAGGCAACTAGTGCACCAATGTGAGGTCGCTCTGCACCTTCCTGCACATCATTGATGGACGGGCTCCTAGCTGGGATACTGGGTGCCTCATCCATTTCCCACACTGACCATCTGAAGTCATTACCTGCGTGAGGACTTGCAGGTCCGAGCGCAACCCTGGAACCCCTCATTCTGCCCCTGGAGTTGCTTCTCCATAAGAGTCGCTGATCTCTCAATAGAGGAGACAGTGCGCTCGCCCATGATGTTCAAAGCAGTGCTCACGCTCTGCATGGATTCCTCCATCACGGAGGCCATGGCATGCAGACCCTCATGGATCTCCGCCAGATCCTCCCGCACATCTCGCTGGGCATCCAGCATCTGCTGCCTGATGGATGGCTCCAGAGTCTCACCATCAGCCTTCGACTGAGCATCATCCTGGTCTCCAGCAGTCCTCCGACTGCCGGCATCTTGGGCACTCTCTGCCTCCGCCTGTACCTCAAATGACCGTGAAGTGCCCTCACCAATGTGCACCAAGTTACTAGCTGCCACTCAAACACCCACCGAGGTGCTGGTATCTGCGCTGGTGCCTGATTCCGAGAGTGGGTGTGACGCAAGTGAAAGTGATGCCCGGTGGTCTTCTGGCGTAAGGAGTGGCCCTTCAGGGCCTGCTGGTGAACCTAAAAGGGAAAAGGACATGTCATTAAAGTCATCACACTGTCACCACGCAGGCCGGGCACACGGATGAGACAGTGGAGATCTGCATCATGGTGCCATCATCTTTCAATGATCAATGGGGACTCCAGGTTTGAGGCTTCAATCAATGAGGAGATGACACTAGAATGTTTTCACAATCTGAAAGTCTCACCTCTGCGCTCTTACCTTCATCTGGCACCGCCGCCTCTCCATGCCCGGTTGTACAGGGAGCATGCTGGCTCTCCAGCTCAAGGGCATCCTGCTCAAACCTGGTTAGTAGCAACAGGTTGTGCGGGCCTCTGCCTGTACGTACCCTCTCGGCTTGGTTATGGCTCATCTTCTCCTGAAAGGACAGAGGAGCATTGATTAGTCCACTCTCTACCTGCAGCACCATTGCAGCCTGGCCAACCCCAGCTGAGGAACACCTCGCAGGGCACATTCGAGTTGTGGCCCTCGAGCTGCAGGGCACTCAGTCCAAACAGCCAGGGCTCACCACCTTGGCCAGCTCTGACATGATTAACAGTTGGCACTTGGACTGTAACACCCCTGAGGTCCACAGGGGGATGGCCACACCTTAACACATCTGCACACTGACCCAGGCTAATATGGTGCTCACCCTTCCTGTGTGCAGCAGGTCATTGAAGCACTTCCAGCACAGCATCCATTTGCACCGCACCATGTCATGGCTGCTCACCATGGCTGCCACCTCCTCCCACGTCCTCTGAGGTGCCGTGGCCTCCTCCTCCCATCTCTGGGGACAAGAGTGCCCCTCCTGGCAGCCACCTCCTCTAGAAGGACAGCGAGGCACTCATCAGAAAAGCCGGGGGGGGGGCTGAGTGCCCACCCGACCTGCCCTCCCGCCTGGCGTTTGCAGACACACTCGACTCCATTGTTGCAACTGCGGACAGACGTCCTTCCCTTGCAGCCTTTCAGTGGCTGCCTGAGCCGCTTTTAAACCGGCTGCCCGGTCGCCATTGGATCCTGCGGCCGACAGGCCCCTTCCTCCGTTCGGCCCTTCCCGGCCAGTGCCAAACCGCGTTTCACGCTGGGCAGGCTTTATTTGTCCCGTCAGCGTGAAATCGCAGTCGGGGCCTAATCATGGGCAGTGGTCGGTTTCGCAGCCACTCCCGGGCCCACCCGCTGTACCCACTCGACGAGGGAAAGATTCTGCCCCCTAAAGTTTCCACCCAAGAAGTGTCTACAGATCAAATCTATCACCAAAAATACAACTCGGCCACCCTACAACAGGTTCTCTCCCATCTTTGCTGCTGATAGGCTCAATGAGCCTGTCAACAGCAAACATGGGAAAGAAACGGCCTGTGATTGGAGGAGCAGAAACTCACACTATCTAATTTATTTGCCGGCATTTTAAACATGGGGTCCACAGGCCGGATAGAAAAGCCTGCTAGGTTGCAGGTTGGACAAGCCTGTTTTAATCCATGGACAAAATTTTACCTTTATCCTGCTGATGGGATTTGTAGGCAGGGCGTGACTGTAAAATTCTTCGGATGGCCTTCTCCGTAGGCTCTCGCCAGACTTGGCCTCTCCACAATTTTACAGCGGGACAGGCGAGGCCTAGGCCAGCCCCCACCAGCCCCGCCTTGCCCTAGTTGAGGCCCTTAAGTGGCCTATTAATGACCACTTAAGAGCTGTTTCCTGCCCAGCCTCAATTTCCATGCTGGCGGGAAAGTTCATGGGGAGGGGGAGGGGAGCCGGAAAAGTGACCCTGCTCAGGCCTTGGGTGGCGCTTCCATTAAAAATCAGCGCACCCCCTCCGCTCACCCACCAAATGGTGTTGCCCATGCACGTGCTCCCTCCCCACCCTGGCCTCTCCACTGATACCCCTACCCTCCTCTGCTCAATGCCCCCACAGCCTAACATCCCCTCCACGCACAGAGACCCCCATAATTACCTGCTCCTGGACTCCTGGGATTGGGGTGGAGTCATCCTAGTATTGTAATAAGTGCAAGCGGGCATGAAAAACAATGGCCGCAATGATGGGTTTGCACGCTGTATCATCCACTTTCCACCTCATTAATTATACAACCACAGGAAACATGCCATCGCACTGGCATGCAACATCTGAATTGCCTGCCGCACCATTCCCTCACCGTTCCCTCACTCCGGGTGCCATATCTATACTGCAGCTGCGTACACAGTTCTTGATGCTTATAGCCCAGGACTGCTCCAGTAAAGACATGTCCCTGACAGCCAAGAAGAGTTCAGTGAACCGTCACTGAAATGCCTTTTGGAGGCCCGCCCTGATGTCCTCCACCCCCTCTGGCTGCAGGAGGTACAGCAATCTCACCAGTCCAGCTTGGGAGGTAGTGGTGGTTGTGGTGGCCAGTGCCAACGCTGTAGAGAGGTTGGCCATCCAGGACAGAAAGAGGCTGAATGATCTCATCCGTGTGCAGGGTAAGACAGCCATCTCAGCACTCTCAACTCACACACTCACAAGGCCTTCACTGGCATATCACTCACTGCCAAGGGACATCACTACTCACTCTTTCACACACACCCTCACATCTCCATCTGACTTAATCTCCTCTGGAGACTGCCTACCATTTTGAGGCCACTTGCACAAATCAACATGTGCCCCCACACACACACCCTGCGATACCCCACTTTCCCAGTACAGACCTTGCCCTTCGGGTTCTTCCCTTGCCTGAGGCCACTTCTCCCCCTTTCCCAAGTAAACCATAGCCCTGCAACCTTTGAAAAGCCACCACCGCCTTATGGATGGTCTGGTAGGTAGAGACCTGCCCGTGAGCCCCCCCCCTAAAAGTGATGTGGTGCTGTCTGCGAAGCCTGGCACCGATGGCTGTGAGTGCTGCCTGAAGCAAGGTAGGCAAACAAACCTGGAGGTGCTGAGCAAAGTGCAGCTCGCCAGGTGAACGTCACTTATGTACAGTTGTGAAACACGTCGGCGTGTGATCATGCTGACATACGCGGATGATCCAGCGTTGAGGGACGGTGCTGGTAAACGGGGCTTATAATGCTAAAGTATTAAAATTAGGTTCCCGAGTGCAGGGGTGGGAAATGCAGCCTGCCACTGATGGATGAAGCGGACGATTGCAAACTGGTTTTACGACGATGTCAAACCAATTTTTGCAATCTCCCGATATTTTCCGCTACCGCCCACTATGGTGCCCACCGCAAGCGAGAGCGGATGATTCTGCCCTTAGACTCTGGGGACTGCTTGCAGTTCCAGTCCTGTCCACTGCAGCTTCTGGCACTGCTGGGACTAGAGAGCTGCCGGCCAACCTGATTGGCCAGTAGCTCTCTGAGGCGCAACTGCCTCCTGTGTGAGGGGCGTAAATCCCATCTCCGGTCAATTAATGCTTCTGGGAGCATTAAATGGCTATAGGGCAGCCAATATCGGCAGCAATGTGTTTGCTGCCGACTCCTCAGATGGTGGGAAGGGAAACCCAGCCATTTTTAAAATCCTGGCCCGTAGTTCTAAAGTGCTTTGGAATGGCCTGAGAAAGTGATAAATAAATACAAAAAGTGTTTCTTTTCCTTTCTTAGTCTTAATCAGAAAGAAAATCCTACCGAACAACTAAGAAAATAAATCAAAAACAGAAAATGCTGGAAAAGCTCAGCAGGTCTAGCAGCATTTGTGGAGAGAGAAACAGAGTTAACGTTTTGACCATATGTCCGTAAACGTTAACTGTGTTTCTCTCTCCACAGATACTGTTAGACCTGCTGAGTTTTTCCAGCAGTTTCTGTTTTTGTTTCAGATTTCCAGCATCGCTTTTAACTAAGAAAATGGATCCCCTTATTTCATGAAATTGATCAGGAAGTGAATTTTGTGTAAGCCTTCCCTGTTGTTTACCTTATCACTAACTTCAAATTTGCATCACTAAACATGCTCGCCCGCAATCCTCGCAAGTAGACACGTAACCGTCATGACACTAGCACTGGTAGACTCAAATCTCCCCTTGCAATCTTCCCTAAAATTCCCCTGAATTCCCACCATAACTCCTGTGGGAATGTGACTGATGGCTTACTAACCGGGTTAGGAAATGGTTTAGCTGGATCCGAGTCTAATAGCGGAATTTCGATGATGTCCTGTTGGGTTGTAAGCTTCTATTTGCTGTCGAGAGGGACAGAGCAGCATAGCCACGAGCAGAGATTCCCAGCCCATGATGTTTCACGTTCGCTGCCTCAGGAGGAACGGCGTCAGTTGATATACCAGGAAGAAAAGAGGAATGATAGATCTGGAATTTGCTTTGGCTTCACTTTGAAGCCTGGAATGCAACCGTGTCCTCTGAAGATGTTTTCCACTCAGTACATTACTTTGGTTGTTTAAAAATTTCTTTCTATGGGAGGGAATGTTCACACATTCTTAGTTGGACTAGGCCAATTTTGGCTTGGATTCTCCCCCTCATGGAATAGACAGGTTCCCAAGTTGCATCTATAGTGCTGCTGTCATCCACAAATGGCAGAAAAGTCAGGAAAACACCTCTTGACCTTGCAAATTGATGTCTGGATGAGTGAGGCTCCTACAACACTCAAGAAGCTCAACACCATCCAAGACAAAACAGCTTGTTTGATCTGAACACCACCAGCTGCAAGTTCCCCTCCAAGCCACACACCATGCTGACTTGGAACTATATCACCGTTCCTTCATTGTTGCAGAATTAAATTCCTTGAACTCCCTTCCCAGCTTCGAGCATTTAATCCTTTGATTCATGGCAGCACCAAGGCTTCACATGACTCTGTAGATTCGGCAGGCCACAGGCAGCAGCCCATCCCTACGAACCCCTCCAAACCAACCAGAAGGGCAGGAAACTCCACGCTGGCAGCCATTTTGAGATGCTTGCGTTGTGGCACAAAAACCCAGTATAGACGCCAAGACTGCGCACAGAGGGTGTGGAATGCTTCCGGTATGGCAAAAGTGGACATTTCAAGTGCTTCCACAAATGTAATTTTAATCGAAGTCGCAGACCAGCAAGCATTTATGAAACATATTCCTTCCAAGAAATGGAAAGTGCAGAAAACAACAACCCTACCGAATTCCGAGGGGGAAGTAGCTGGTCTTAATCCAGACTATTGGTCAGTTATAGTCCAAGTTCAAGTCTTGGATACTTCTTTTAAAATTGATACTGGAGCAGCTGTTAACATATTAGCAAATGACCTTGATTATCCATTTATTCATTAGACATCAAGTTACAAGGTGCAGGTGGCATAGGCCTTCCAATCAAAGGCCGGATTATTGCTCCTCTTAGCTACTAGGGGAGACATAGCAAGAATCTATGTACATCCCTATTGAGTGGCAATGTGGGCATACTTCGTTCAATCCTAGAAAAATCAGACGATTTTCATCATTTGAATGACTCCCTCTCTTTCTACTAACAATCTGTAACCTTTTATTTAGGAGCAATGGGAATTCAACCTTCAGATGCTGAGGAAGTTTATACACTCAGCATTAAGTTCTTTTCTTTCACTGAGACCCCATCCACTAGATCCCAGGGCAGAGAATGAAGTTATGAATTTCTCAATTCTTCATGAAGTAAGGCCAGAGTTGACGGATACATAAGGCACTGCAGCAGATGGTGGCCATCTCCATGAACACCTGCTGGACCTGAATTAGCGCTCCCTAGAGAGTGATGAGGAAGGATCCCTTGCAGTACTGCATGACACCTTGAAGGTCGAGGTCATACAGGATGTTCATCTTTCCCATTGTTGAATGCACCTTATGAATTCTCTGTTGACTTATTAGAAGAATCAGCTGTGCTTTTAGTGGCTGAGCAGCATTCAAATCTTGTTCCACTGAACTTACCAATGTATTGCCTACATGATCTCCTGTTGTTCATGAAGAGTCTTCCACAGAGAATGCCTTGCCTGAGTCCATGTTATAATCCATAGAGAATCACACTGCTCGGGAGCTGGGACCTTCCCAAGGTGCAAGTCAACTGACACCCATACTTCAGTCCCAGCTGAATGTCTTCTTCCCTTCAGAGATGGAGGTCAGCACAGAAGCTGTGGCAGAATCTTCAGCACTTCTTAAGTTGCAGAATCCTCTACAACAGTCTTGCCCTAGAGTTTATTGGCTACAGGAAATCTGTCTCGTACCCCAAGAAATTCTTCCCATTGTGACTCTCCTTGGGTGACTCTCTTACCGCCTACAGAAAGAAGATGGTCCTTCCAGAAAATCATTGCAAAATCATCCCTTCTTCTTGGTTGTTTTTCCCTTTGTTATCTAAGCTCATTGAAATCTCAGATCTTCAATGCCTTTTCAGTCTTTGACTTAGCAGAGGATGATAGTCTTCCCTGGAGTTGAAGATCATTCCTCTTCTGAAGCTTCTTCCCAGAGTCCTTCGAGGGAGCATGAAGTTCCTCAGTGCATCCTGAGTTCTTCTCTCCTAGGCCCAGAGGATCCAAAGGTCAATTCTCTTCAGACTTGTTTTTTGAACCAGTCTTTTGTTGAACAGTCTTTGTTGTCCTTACAGATCAGTCATCCTGAAACCTACATTCAGCTTCCCAGCTATGCTGACAGCAAAGCTGATAAAGTGTTGTCCTATTCTGCAGATGATGATGTCCTATCAGGTGTAGAAGAAAGCCCTCATGTCTCCAAGATGTCTTTCCTAAGGACCAAGAATACTGATGCAGATTGAATCTCTGTGGACTGTGACTTGGGGAGGAAAAGAGTAAGTAAGAGTTGGCATTGAGTTGAATCAGTAGTTGTAAAAAAGGGAGATACAGAAATGTAATGTAAATAAAGACATAGTGCAAATCTGGGACAATTCCAATCTGTGCATTAGCGGTGGGTAAAAGGACATTTATCTGCCAACTGCAATGGCTGCTTTTCACACCATATCGTCCCAATCCTGCCTCACATTTATACATTCCTGGGAAACACACTATTTCGATGGCAGGTGGGATCTCATTAATCCGCCACATCATCAGCTCGCCGCCTCATCACGTCAGACACCATATTTAAACTGCTGCTGCGTGCACACCTCTCTGTGCTTCCAGCCCATGACTGCTGCAAAGAAGACAAGGCCCCAAAAGGCAAGAAGACTGCAGCCCTCTGATTTAGTGACGCATCCCTCAAGCACCTTTTGGACACCATGGAGGCCCGCCGTGATGTCCTCTAACCCCACCCTGGCCGCAGGAGGGGCGGCAACATTACCACTCTGGCTTGGTAGGCAATGGCAGTGGTGATCAGTGCTAATGCTGCACAGAAGAGGTTGGCCATTCAATGCAGATGGCGGATGAATGATCTCATCTGTGCCACCAGGATAATACAATCATCTCATCATCCTAAACTCACACACTCAAGCCCATCACACATTCACTGGCATCTCACTCACTGCCAGCTCAAGGGACATCACCACCCATTCTCACACACACCCTCATATGTCCACCTGGCCTCATCTCCTCTGGAGACTGCCTCCTCAGCCCTCTCCATCTTGAGGCCACTTACGCAGATCAACATGTGCCCCACACACCCTGGGATACCCTCCTTCCCCAGTACAGCTCTCGTCCTGCAGTCTCTTCCCTTGCCTGAGGCCACTTCTCCCCCTTCCCAAGCAAGACCTCACCCTGCAGCCATTGAAAAGCCAGCCCCACCTTGCGGCTGGTCTGGTAGGTAGAGACCTTCCCGTGAGCCCCCCTGGAAGTGATGTGGTGCTGTCAGCGAGAGAGAGAGAGAGAGAGAGAGGTTGAAATCATGCTTTAGAGCAACGTGTTACTCTGTGGCCTATTTAGAAGTAGAACTAATAAACTAGTTTTAAGTAGTTAACAGAGTATGTCTACAGTCTGTCTGAGAACCAAGTCCCATGCCTAAAGTCCAAGAGAGAAGGAGACAAATTCAGAACACTTACCATGACTTTTGATGCCCTAGCTCCCATTTAAACAATTACTCTCTCTCACTCTGACTGTTTCATCTGGTACAGCCCTCACCTTTGCTCTCTTGAGTCCAGATGATGCAGAATTGAAAGGATATGGCAGAAATCTATTTTCACTATCCAAAGCCGGATCGGGCTGAGCCACATTGAACACTGCCAGGTCTAGGTGTTGTCTCCTAAAATGGCTCACCATCCCAGGATCATCCTGGAATGCAAAGATAAGACTCAGCTTCTTTCCTCTGACCCAAACTGACTTTTTAAACTCCTGCCCTCTGTTCTCTCAATCCATACCTCTAACAATGGATGTGAAGGACTCATGGTTTTCTTTGTCACTAAGATTGAGACCATCTGATCAGCTGCCTCTCCCCCATCACTCCCTTCCGCTAGTCCACCAGGCCAAACCTCCTTTAAATATCTCTCCTACCTGAACCCTGAACATGCACGTTTTCTCTAGTTTCTCTCCTATCTCCCCTCATGCCCTCTCTGATCTCATTTGTCCATAAGGCCCACCCCCTGATCCCTCAATCCTATTCCCACTAAACTGCTGACCACTCAACTTCCCCTCCTGATATTGTAAATTGTTCTCTCTCTTCACGTCTTGTCCTTCTCTCCTTGAAATCTGCCGCTCTTCAAAAAAAAAACAACTCTTAACTCCACCATCATTGCAAACTACCACCCCATCTCTTACTTCCTTTTCCTCTCCAAAGTCCTTGGACATTTACCCATCTTTCCCAGAACTCCAGGTCCAAATTCTTTCAATTAGGTTACTGTCCCTGCTACAATACTGAAACAGCTCTTATCAAAGCCACAAATGACATCCTATGAGCAGAATTTAATGGAAGCAACAGGGATCTCGCCCGCCAGCTAGAGAGCTGCCAAGAGCCCCACATCACCTCTTTTTTTGGGAAGGCCTGCCAGTCAGGCACTTATTTGGGCATCAGTGGGCCTTCCCCAGATCAAGGACCCCGGAGATGGAAGTCCCGCCTGCTGAGAAATGCTGGCTAATCAGAGGCCAGCAGCTGTGCATTACTCAGCAGCACCACTGTGGAGGCAGTGGCTACAGCCAGTAATGCACCCACCTAAGGCCTAGGACCACCATGGACCCAGGCATAGTTGAGTGATATCGGGGGCGGGGCAGCGGTCATGGAATGAGGGAAGTGGGGGAGGGTTTCAGTAGCAAGGATGGGAGGGGGGGGGTTGGCTCTCACAGCTCCCCCACTTCCTTCAAGGAACACCCCCCACCAAGCCACAAGCAAACATATCATGGTCTACTTTTTGGGCTTCTTGCATGCTGAGACCCCGCCCACCACTTGGTGAATATTAGCAGTGGCAGAATGAGGTCCTTAAGTGGACTTTCCTGCCATGGACCTAATAGGGGCAGTGGCAGGAAGGTGGCCAGGTCCCCACCTGATCTCCCCCACCCCCCCGCCCCCTGCCTTTGTCTGATTAAATGCCCCACTGCCACTGCTCTTGCCATGGGGCAGGGCATAAAATTCCACCCTATGTGACTTTGACAAATATAAACTTTCCCTCCTCATCCTTCTCGACCTGTCTGCAGCCTTTGACACACCATCCTTCTCCAAAACCTCTCCACTGTTGTCCAGCTGGGCGGGATTGCTGTTGTCTGGTTCCATTCTTATCTATCTAATCGGAGCCTGTGTGTCGCCTGCAGTGGTTTCTCTTCCCGCTCTTGCACCATTACCACTGATGTCCCCCAAGGATCTGTCCTTGGCCCCCTCCTAAATGCATGCTGCCCCTTGGCGACATCATCTGAAAACACAGCATTAGTTTTCACGTAATCGCTGATGATACCCAACTCTACCTCATCACCACCTCTCATGGCTCCTCTAGTGTTGCTAAATTATCAAGCTGCTTATCCGACATCCAGTACCGGATAAGCAGAAATTTCCTCCAATTAAATATTGGGAAGACTGAAGCCATTATTTTCAGTCCCTGCTCCCAACTCCCTACTTCTCTTTGGTAACAGTCTAAAATTAAACAGGTCTGTTAATAACCTCGGAGTCATATTTGACTCTGACATGAGCTTCCAACTACATATTTATGTCATCAAGAGGGGATGATGATGCCTATTTCAATTTGCATAACAGAGCTGAAGAAGAGTCATACAGACTCGAAACGTTAACTCTGTTGATGCTGCCAGGCCTGCTGAGTTTTTGCAGCATTTTATTTTTATTTCATATTTCTTCAATATTTTGCATCTGCAATATTTTGATTTTATCCCAATACTTCCTAAGGTGGTTTGATGCCATATTTTGCTTTATAATGCCCCTGTGAAAGCAGGGACTCCTTGGGCATTTTTATTACGTTGAAGACATTATACAAAGATAAAGAGTTGTTGTTTTAAACCATATACAAAGCAGAGCCTCATTATGTGTATTGATAAGATGGTATTCAGTAAAATTGATCTGAATGGCCGACACCAGAAGATATTACATTGCCTGTAACTGTTTTATCAACCTGCATTTTTCTCTGTCAAGAAATTGCTTTTAATTTATCCAGTTTCATTCAGTACTGTATCAAAAACTAGTAACAAAAATATAATAACCTGATATGGATTGCAGATGCAGGGCTGGCAAAGGTCTATTGCCCTTAAAGAGGCTTGTGACAATCAACCTGTTGGTGACTGGAGAAAGAGCTATCACAATTTCCATATTACCATTTCATAAAATATTATTTTAATGGACTCCAGTCAAACGATTTAGTGGAAAGACATTTCAACTTAGAGAAAATCTCAACTATCACAATGGTCCCAGAAACTTAACAAAATTACATAACAGATCATTCTATGATTCAATCATTCTAAAACATAGGCTTTGAAAAGAGCCATACAGTGATGTATGGGGCTCTCAGATGCAGTAGTATCAATTCCTTACTCATTTAGGAAAATGCCTGAGTGACACAGAGCACAATTTAAGCAGTTTGTGCATTTGTAAATTCGATTAAAATAATTCCAGCTGATTCATAAGGATTATGGCCAGGGAAATAAATAAATTCTTTAGTGTATTCCATATCTATCTGAACATTTTGAGAGAATCTGTCACACTTCGAGGCCTGAATTTTACATGGAGGCTGTGGCCCCACCCACTAGCTGAAAAGTCAGTGACAAGCCCACCTCCGCATGGCTGGAAAGCGGTTGTCATCCTGTTAATTGTGGAACTGCCAGCCAATCAGCAGCTCTCGGATCCCAGCAGCGCCTCTGGGAGCGATGGCCGCAGCTGGGACTGCAGGCAGTCTCCCAGGAGGATTCTCTGGGAGGTTAGACACCAAGTTAAGTGGAATGGTTTTGTCGGGGCCAGTTAGGCAGGCCCCGGTGAGGAGGTTGGGAGCCACAATCGAGTTGGTAGTGGGGAACAAGCGGTGGTTGGGATCACCACTGAGGGGGGGGCTTCCATTGGGTAAACAGTGCCCAAACAGGAGACATTCCTCCCCACCCCTCGCACTCTGTGAGACCAGCCATTCCGCCTGATTTTACACTATTCCCCATCTGCCAGTACACTCCCTAAAATTCAGCCCAAATGTCACATTTCAAAGTGTGAAAGAGAGGAAACAATTTCAGGTGGTGTTTCCTGACTCAGCAGACTCTGTGGGCTTAAGGGGACAGAAAGCTTAAAGCTTCACCTTAGCAACAAAATAATACATTATCCATTACAGTTGTAAAGCCCACTAGTCATAATGCCCAACCTATCATTAGCAATGTCACGGGAGCATCTGCTAATTTATCTAGGCCAATATTTATTCCTCAATCAACATCGCAAAAAATAGATTATCTGGTCATTATCTCATTACTGTTAGTGGGAAGGACCTTGCAATGTTAAAATTGGTTGTTGTTTCCAACATTATAAACAATGACTAAACTTCAAAGAGTAGTTCATTAGCATTGAGGTACTTTGAGTGCCCTGCGGTTGTGACAGACACTGTAAGTTCTTCCTTCCTTCTAAAATACATCTAAAGTTAATGTTTGGCCTTGCAATTTAGGGACTCAGCTTGCATTCTGTGGACTTAGAGCTCAACTGGTTCCCTGATCAGCCTCGACATGCACAAGCACGATGATATTCAAGACAGTGGTAGGTAAATTGTTTGGGTATGAAGGCAATTAAGAGATTTGGGGATGGTGCAGGAAGGTGGAGTTAAGGCAGAAGATCAGCCATTATCTTGTTGAATGGCAGAGCAGGCTCGAAGGACGAGATGGCCCACTCCAGCTCCTATCTCTTATGAGATGGAGTGGGCCACCTGAACTTCTTTGTGCTGTGTGAAAGTGCGGTGGAAGGAGATTCAATCATGGCTTTCAAAACGGAATTGGATAAGCACTTGAAGAGAAAAGATTTGCAGTGCTACAGGGAAGTGGGACTAGCGATTAGTCCTGACAGAGAGCCATCGCAGACACAAGGGGCAGAATTTTATGACCCCGCCGCGGGGGGGTGTACCGTAAAATGCGGCTAGCCGTTCAAAAGTCCAGTGACTTCGGCGGGACCGGAAAATCATGCCGGCCGAGGGGGGTGCATAAAGTTCTGCCCAAGGGGCCAAATGACCTCCTCTGTGCTGTAACCATTCTGCGATTCTGTGAATCTACAAACTCCTTGGCCAGGGTTTTACGGCCCCTCCGCGGCTTGTCTCCCCCCGGCGGATGGGACGAGCCACTTAAATCTCCAATCAGTTCGGCGGGACCGTAATATCCCACCGGCCGGGAGGGGCCGTCAAATCCTGGCCCTTATGTCTGGCACTGATGTTGAATTGAACGATTTCAAATTTAGCCCAACTTTAAACAACAATATTTATCTATCAGAATTCAACCCCATGTGCACTTCAATCACATAAGCATGAATCTAGCATAGATTTCTGAAAACTGAAGTACAAGAATCAATTGGTATGCTTCACCTGTTTAGAAAAAATCAGGACCTACTGGGTTAATATTGTGTTATTCAGGGTGAAAACTGGGATAACATCAGTACAGTGAATGCATTAGTTTGTTTGCAATAAATCCCAAACTTCATGAACATATGACAACGTGTTGGAAAACAAACAGCCAGAACTCTATAGAAAATGGCTTTCATACTGTTAATTAGTCAAACCAGGGGCTCTTAGGCATAAGGCGGATGTTATACCATCAGTCAGAGAGCAGCTGGTTTCAAAATTTATTGGCATTTTCCCCTGGTCTGATAAAGCTTATTTACAAATAAAAGTTAAAAAAAAAATGACTTGCATTTATATAGCACCTTTCATGGCCTCAGGATGTTTTAAAGCACTTTAGAGCCAATGGATTACTTTTGAAGTATAGTCACTGTTTTAAAGAAAAAACATGGGAGCTAATTTGTCCGCAGCAAGGTCCCACAAACAGCAATGTGATGAAGGGGAATTTCTTCACTCAGAGAGTCGTTAGCGTTTGAAATTCTCTTCCTCAGCAAGCAGTGGAGACTGGGTCATTGAATGTACTCAAGGCTAGGTTAAAAAGATTGTAGGGTTATAGGTATAGGAAGGAAAGTGAATGGCAGAGTGGACTCAAAGGGTCAAAAGGCCTACTCCTGCTCCAAATTAGAAACATTGAAACATGGGAAATAGGAGCAGGAATAGGTAATTTGGCCCTTCGCGCCTGCTCTGCCATTTAATATGATCATGGCTGATCCTCTATCTCAATGCTATACTCCCACTCTCCCCCGATACCCCTTGATGCCTTTAGAGTCTAGAAATCTATTTCCCTCTTAAATACATTCAGTGACTTGGCCTCCAGAGCCTTCTGTGGTAGAGAATTCCAAAGTTTCACCAGCCTCTGTGTGTAAAAGTTTCTCCTCATCTCAGTCCCAAATAGCCTACCACTTACCCTGAGACTGTGACCCCTTGTTCTAGACACCCCAGCCAAAGGAAACATCATCCCTGCATCCAGTCTGCCCAGCCCTGTCAGAATTTTATACATTTCGACGAGATCCCCTCTCATTCTTCTAAACTCCAGTGAATACAGGCCTAGTCAACCCAATCTCTCCTCATACAACAATCCTGCCATCCCAGGAATCAGTCTGGTGAACCTTGGCTGCAATCCCTCTATGGCAAATATATTCTTTCTTCGGTAAGGAGACCAAAACTGCACACAATACTCTATGTGTGATCTCACCAAGGCCCTGTACATTAGGACATCCTTGTTCCTGTTCTCAAGTCCTTTCGCAATGAAGGCCAACATGCCGTTTGCCTTCTTAACTGCTTGCTGTATCTGCATTCTTGTTTTCTTCTATTAAAAGTCCATTAAAATGACATTTCAGATCATAAATTGGGTTGTAGAGGCCTTTTCCATATTCAAAGTACCTGGGGAGGGAGGTTAGGAACCTTTCCTTGAATCGTTATGTATTATTGAAGACATAAGAAGTTCAGAAATAGGAGCAGGAGTTGGCCTTTCGACTCCTCGAGCCTGCTTTGTCATTCAAAAAGATCGTGGCTGATCTGATTGTGGCCTTAACTCCATTTTCCTGCCTGCCCCTCAAAACCCTTGACTCCCTTGTCAATCAGAAACCTGTTTAATTCAGCCTTGAATATATTCAATGACAGTCTCCACTGCTCACTGTGGAAGAGAATTCCATAGATGAACGACCCTCTTAGAGAAGAAATTCCCCCTAATTACTTTCTTAAGTGGGAGACCCTTTATTTTGAATCTGTGCCCCGTGGTTCTAGATTTCACATTGGAAAGATTTCCGATGTTTGCTATTCTACCAAAAACATGTCAGGTGTTCTTAAATAATATTCTCACCACATTTACAATTTTAATACATAGAGGCTAGAGGAAACCTTCCTTCATTACTGTACAATGCTGTCCTTAAGCTGCTGCAAATCCCTAGCAGTGACAAATAAAATGTTACTTGAGCTTCATCATTATACAAAATTAGTAGCTGCATTAAGACCATTACGAATTGAAATATACCCTGGAATAAAGCAATACATTCTAATGACTGACCTGATTGGTATTCAGCTCCTCCATCGGGTCCAGTAATGCAGAAATACATTAAGGATTCTGATACATTAAGCTCTTCCTTCTGATAGATTTCTGAAATGATTGGAAGCTGTGGCTGAAATTAAACATCTCGACAAGTTCAGTAAAGCTCACTTACCTCAGCAATCTTTCCCTCGCTCAAAGCACACAATGTAAAGTCTTTTGCCCAATGCCAGAGGGTCTTGGACCTGTTCCAATAACCTTCAAATTCTGAAGCATCTATTAGTGATTATGCTTAAGCTAATATGTGGCAGCTGTCCTGTTGGCTCAGCTGGTGGGTGCACTGCTGAATATGGCACTGAGTTCCTATGGACCATGAAGTCTGACTCCCTGATCTAGCTAATCTCAATGTGTGTGGCCAAGCTCACTAGAATTGGTTGTAGGGACACACTCTGTAGTGGGGGAAGGAAAAAATAAACTTCAGATATGGTTCCTAATTCTGACCGCTGTCCGATGGTTTCTGCTGAAAAGTACACAGGCGTGGATATGGGCTGAGGATAGAATCGCAGTCAGCTGTGATTCCCCAACAGCCAAATAGCTGCTAAGCTTATTGTTCAGTCTCACTGAACAAGAATGGCTCATAAAGAGCCATCAAGAATCATCAAGAATGGCTGTTTGGACAGGTATCAAAAATGGAACCAATGTCTTCAGGAGAGGAGAGAATATTCAAGTAAGAAAAAGAAACCGAATACAACAAGCGTCACACCATAGAGGACAAGTGAAAAATCATGGAAGTTAACTGCACAGAAAATGATCACTCAACTTATTTTGCCTGTGCCAGCTCTTTACTAGAGTAATCTAATCCCACTGCTCTGCCGGAGCTTTGGATCTTCCTCAGCTTCAATTATTTATCCAAGTTTTCCTCAAAAGATGCCACGACCCCCATTTCAGCAAAAGCGTCCTGCGCTCCATTTACTTTCTGCATAGAGAAATTTCTGCCACGCTCCCTTAAGTGAAAATTTTAAATTGATGACTATTTATCTACTGACTTCCCAACTTGAGTAAATAGTCTACCTTATTAACTCTAACAAAACCCTGCTTTATTAAATTTCCTTTTAGCCAACTCTGTTCCTATAGAAATATTTCTAATGTCTCAAGTCTCTTTTCATAGCTACTGCTTCACATCTAAGGCATTGTTTTGGTGAATTGATCTGAGCTCTGAATATCTTCAAGGGCCCTTTTTTTCCATCAAGGGGAAACCAAATCTGCCCACGGTGTTCTAATGCTATTATCCAACCCACATTCTATACTGCATTTTGATCAAGACATTTCATGCCTCAGCCCAACTTTTCAGGTAAACTGAATCATCACTATAATTAGCATCAGAATTCTCATGTGCCAAACAGTGGAAGCAGCATGTGAAAGACAGAGCTAAGCAATCCCGCAACCAACAAATCCGATCTAAGCTCTGCAATCTTGCCGTATCCAGTTGTGAATGGTGGTGGGCAATTAAACAACCAACTGGAGGTGGAGGCTCCACAAATATCCCCATCCTCAATGACAGAGGAGCCCAGCGCATCAGTGCAAAAGACAAGGCTGAAGCATTTGCAACATTCTTCAGCCTAAAGTGCCGAGTGGATGATCCATTTCGGTCCCCAACATCACAGATGCCAGTCTTCAGCCAATTCAATTCACTCCACGTGATATCAGGAAATGGCTGAAGGGTCTGGATAGTGCAAAGGCTATGGGCCCTGATAACAGTCCAGCAATAGTACTTAAGACTTGTGTTCCAGAAATAGCCATGCCCCTAGCCAAGCTGTTCCAGCACAGCTACAACACTGGCGTCTATGCAGCAATATGGAAAATTGCCCAGGTACGTCCTGAACGCAAATCCAACCTGGCCAATTACGACCACATCAGTCTACTCTCGATCATCAGCAAAGTGATGGAAGGTGTCGAAAACAGAGCTATCAAGTGTCACTTACTTAGCAATAACCTGTTCACTGATGTTTAGTTTGGGTTCTGCAAGGGCCCTCAGCTCCTGACCTCATTACAACCTTGAACCAAACATAGACAAAAGAGCTAAACCCAAGAGGTGAGGTGACAGTGACTGCTCTTGACATCAAGGCAGCATTTGACCAAGTTGGCATCAAGGAGCACGGGCAAAACTGGAGCCAATGGGAATTGGGGGAATGCTCTCCACTGGTTGGAGTCATACCTAGCGCAGAGGAAGATGGTTATGGTTATTGGAGGTCAATCATCTCAGTCCCAGGGTAGCACTGCAGGAGTTCCTCAGGGTAGTGTCCTAGGCCCGACTATCTTCAGCTGCTTTTTCAATGGCTTTCTTTCTATCACAATGTCAGACGTGGGGATGTTCACTGATGATTGCGCAATGTTCAGCACCATTTGCGACACCTCAGATACTGAACAGTCCGTGCTCATATGAAGCAAGACCTGGACAACATTCAAGTCTTGGACTGATACGGGGTAAGAAACATTCGTGCCACACAAGTGCCAGGCAATGACCAGTTCCAATGAGAGAGAATCCAACCATCGCCCTTTGACATTCAATGACATTACTATCACTGAATCCCCCACTATCAACATCCTGGGGTTTACCATTGACCAGAAACTGAACTGGACCAGCCATATAAATACTGTGGCTACAAGAGCAGATCAGAGTCTGGGAATTCTGTGGCAAGTAACCCACCTCCTGACTCCCCAAAGCCTGTCCACCATCTACAAGGGACAGGTCAGGAGTGTGATGGAATACTTTCCACTTGCCTGGGTGATTGCAGCCCCAATAACACACAAGATGCTCAACACAACCCAGGACAAAGCAGCCCACTTGACTGCTTGATTGTCACCCCATCCACCACCTTCAACATTCACTCCCTCCACCAGTGACAAACAGAGGCAGCAGTGTGTATTATCTACAAGATGCACGGCAGCCAATCACCAAGGCTCCTTCAACAGCACCTTCCAAACTTGTGACCTCTACCACCTAGAAGGACAAGGGCTGCTGATGCATGGGAAACCACCACTTGCAAATTCCTCTCCAAGCCATACACCATCCTGACTTGGAAAGATATTGCCGTTCCTTCACTGTCAAGGGCTCAAAATCCTGGAACTCCCTTCCCAATAGCACTGTGGGTGTACCTACAACACATGGGGCAGGATTTTCAGTTTGGCAGGAGCGCGCGATCAGCGGGCCTGGGATCAGCTGGGAAACAGGCCACCACCTGCAATCAGCCCACAACCGTGATTTCACACTGGCGGGCCAAATAAGGCCCACCCAGCATGAAACACGGCTCCCCAATGGTCGGGAAGGTGCAGGCGGGGTTGGGTGCCTGTTGGCCGCTGGGTCCAATGGCGACCTGGCGGCCAGTTTAAAAATGGCACAGGCAGCTCCTTGAAGGCTGCCATGGAAGAACGTCTCCTCTGCGTTGTCAATATTCAAGTTATGGAGTCGAGTGCGCTGAGCACGGCTGACAGGAAGAGAGGCCGAGTGGGCACTCGGCCCCCTGCTTTTCAGATGAGTGTGTCGCTGTCCTTCCTGGAGGAGCTGACTGTCAGAAGGGATACCCTTGTCCCCAGAGATGGGAGGAGGAGGCCACCACACCTCACAAAGAGGGCATGGTTAGCAGCCATGATGTGGCATGGCGCACATGGGTGCAGTGCCGGAAGAGGTTCAATGATCTGCTGTGCTCAGGAAGGGTGAGTACCATGTTGGCATATATCTCCGTGCAGAAGTGTTAAGGTGTGGCCGTTCCCCCCTGTGGATCTCAGGGGTGCTAGAATCTGAGTGCCAACTGTCAGTGGCACCGGAGCTGGCCAAGGGGATGAGCACTGGCTGCTTGGACTGAGTGTGTTGCGGCTTGAGGGCCACGGCTGACCGAAGTGTTCCTCAGCTGGGCTTGGCCAGGCTGCAATGGCACTGCAGTTAAAGAGTGGACTAATCAATGCTCCTCTGTCCTTTCAGGAGAAGACGCGCTGTAGCCAATCAAAGAGTCACATATAGGCAGAAGCTGCCCAACCTGCTACTGATGACCAGGTTCAAGCAGGACACCCTTGAGCTGGAGAGCTGGCACACTCCAGGTGCAACTGGGCGTGGGGAGGCAGGGGTGCCAGACGAAGGTAAGAGTGCGGTGCACAGACGTGAGACTTTCAGCTTGTGCAACCATTCTAGTGTAGTCTCTTCATTGATAGGAGCCTCAAACCTGAAGTCCCTATTGATCATTGAAAGACGATGGCACCAAGATGCAGATCTCCGTTGTCTCACCAGGGTGCCTGGCATGCACAGTGACAGTGTGATGAGTTTAACTAATGGCATTCCTTATTCTCCATTAGATGCACCAGCATGCACTCGCTCTCTGGACCCCGAAGGTGCCTGAGTATTTCCAGCATTTTCTGTTTTTATTTCAGAATTCCAGCATTTACCACAGTGGTATTCTGCTTTATGAAGTGTTAGAAATGTTGCCTGATCCAGCCTGGAAGGATCTCAAACAGAAAGAAGTTTACGGCCATGGTCACCTTCACAGCCACTGGCAATACCATCCATGCTCTGCTCTGAAGCAGCAGGTCTGCCTACAAGAGGTGGCAGATTTCAGTGAGCTCCTCCATCTTAGAAATGCACATTGTTCCTCACTGAGATCAGGGTCAGAGAAATGTTCCCTGCTAACCATAGATGGATAATTTCAGCTACTGAGAGCCAGTCACGCTGCCTCTTTCTGTGAGCAGCTTTTCTTTTCCCCTGTGTTACCTCTGCTCAATCTCATTGCCATGCTGCAGGCCAAGGATGATGGTAACTATACAACTCATGACTGAGAGTAAATGGGCTGCAACTGTGAAGTCAAAACCAAGGCCTTCTCCATGTGCATTGCCATTCTGTGTCAATTTCGCACATTTTTAAACAGCAGAAGAAAACTTACAGCACTCCTACAAACTCAGACAGGGCCAGTCGAAATTCATCATCACCTAAGCTGAAAGCAGTGATAACCTGACACTGTAGTACCGGGGCTGGGATGGTGATGGGGGTTAGGGGTGTCCTTGCTGAATACATGTTCAGCTGTACAAGATTGAGAGGGCTTTACTTGGAGAATTCAGGTCAAAAATAGCAGTGCTGGCGTGAAATCAGCATTACACACTCACTGAAGTCAGAATCTGCCTACTGTGCATACTTCCAGCATACACTCTTAACAATTGTGCTTATGCCCTCATCAAACTATGCTCGTCAGGGAGCCCATTTTGCAATCCCAGCGCTGAAAATACAAGCACTACTGAGCCAAATTTTGCAATCCACCGCCCCCCCCCCACCAATAAATCCAATAAGAAAAATATTTGTATGAGAAACGTCTTTTATCTTTACATTTTTTTAATGTATTATCCTACCTGATAAATTCAGTGACCAGCTTTGTTTATTTTCCATGCTCAATTTCAATGTTAATGGCAGATTAATGATGGTTTTAATTTTAAGTATTTGTTTGCAAGATCGCTTGCAGCTAAATGCGACTTTGAACCATGCAAGGCTTTTATGTAAACTGATTAATACATCATCGAGAGAGTTGTTACAGGAAGAGCATAATGCTTCTGTCCAAAGACGGTTACAAATTTACCTGGCAATATTAATCTAAATGCAGGATTTTACAGAAATATATGCTTCAATTACACTATGCAAATAAGTGCTAATTACCACAGTTTTTGTTTCAAATTCAAAAATACCAATTCTTAGTGATAGCACGGCACAGTTACAGGATCAGCGACATGATTTGTTATGTTTCAAAGAACAATACAGCACATCCATAATCCAGAAACAATTACTCTGTCATTTTACACGGCTTCGCCCTGAGGTGACAGATGTACTGACTGAAAAAGAGTGAGCTAGGGAGCGGACTGCCCTTTTATAGTTCAACAATGGGTGAAATTTCTCTTTGAATGTAATATGGAACTGTCTTTGTTTTCCAACTAACAGGGCTGTGAGTTCAATTTTATTCTCAGGAAATTGCATGTTCTAAAGCTATTCAGTTCTACACTTTACTAGCGCAATGGTAATTATGGAGTGGAACATTTTCCAATTATTTTTGTTGAAAGAGGAACAGTAGTTTGAAGGGTCCTATGATGGAATTGTCTGTGGCAATGGTGACTTGTAGAGGAATTCCACTATATTACATGGAGTCAGGTTTCCCTGTTAATGAATTATGTACATCTATAATGAATTGCCATACAAGTATTAATCAAATTAGGGAATCTTGAATAAATAAAGCCAGCCAATCAGTTTTTCATAACTGTTGTGTGCAGTTTAAGTCACAGTTAAAGTTAGGTTTAATAAAAGATCCTTTAGAGCATCAGTTTTCATCATTCAGAATATCAACATTTCCACCTTTCCATTCAAACCACAGAAATGCCAGGCGATGATCATTGCCAACAAGAAAAGGCCCAATCACCTCCCCCTGATCATCAACTGTACCACAACCACCCCATCCATCCCCTCCTGTCCACCTCCCCCTTGCCCCCTCCCTGCTCCTTAAAACACCTTGACGGTGACCATTGACTGAAAGCTTAAATGGACCAGAAATACCAACACTGGAATTACAAGAGCACAGAAGATGCTGGATACTCTGTGAGGAATGGCTCTCTTGATCCCTCAAAACATTGCCAACATCTACAAGGCTCAACTGAACAAAACTTCCCAGTCCTGTTCCACCTTTGTCTAAGGAAGTCAAGAGCAACAAGATCAAAGCAACACCACTAAGTTCTATTCTAAGTCACACGTCATGCCTAAAGACAAACCATCATCATCACTGGGTTAATAAGTTGGAATTCCCAAACTTACATGTGATGGTCATAATCTTTGTGCTTTTGGTGTTACAAAGCATTAACTCAGATTCTAGTCACAGCCCTCAAAAGCCAGTCTGTGGTTGCTTATTATATTAAATTAAACCAAGTGCACACAAACAGTTCAAGATAATAGGGGTGAAATTCAACTTTAGCAGAGGGCAAAATGGCAATGGATTGGCCACCCCCCCCAGCACCACATCCACACTGTCACCCCCCCAGCGCCACCCCCACACTGTCACCCCCCCAGCACCACCCCCACACTGTCACCCCCCCAGTACCACCTCCACACCGTTACCGCCCCCCCCAGCACCACACCCACACTATCACCCCCCCCCAGCACCACCTCCACACTGTCACCCCCCCCAGCACTACCTCCACACTGTCACCCCCCCAGTGCCACCCCCACACTGTCACCCCCCCCCAGCACTACCTCCACACTGTCACCTCCCCAGTGCCACCCCCACACTGTCACCCCCCCCAGCACCACCTCCACACTGTCACCCCCCCAGCGCCACCCCCACACTGTCACCCCCCCCATCGCCACCCCCACACTGTCACCCCCCCCAGTACCACCTCCACACCGTTACCACCCCCCCCAGCACCACACCCACACTGTCACCCCCCCCAGCACCACACCCATACTGTCATCCGCCCCCCAGCACCACACCCACACTGTCATCCCCCCCCAGCACGACACCCACACTGTCATCGCACCCCCCCAGCACGACACCCACACTGTCACCGCCCCCCCAGCACCACACCCACACTGTCATCCCCCCCCAGCACGACACCCACACTGTCATCGCACCCCCCCAGCACGACACCCACACTGTCACCGCCCCCCCCCAGCACGACACCCACACTGTCACCGCACACCCCCCCAGCACCACACCCACACTGTCACCGCACACCCCCCCCAGCACCACACCCACACTGTCATCCCCCCCCAGCACCACACCCACACTGTCATCCCCCCCCCAGCACCACACCCACACTGTCACCGGCCCCCCACCAGCACGACACCCACACTGTCATCCCCCCCCAGCACGACACCCACTCTGTCATCCCCCCCCAGCACGACACACACACTGTCACCGCGCCCCCCAACACGACACCCACACTGTCACCGCGCCCCCCAACACGACACCCACACTGTCACCGCGCCCCCCAGCACGACACCCACACTGTCACCGCACCCCCCCCAGCACGACACCCACACTGTCACCGCCCCCCCCCAGCATGACACCCACACTGTCATCACCCCCCCAGCACTACCTCCACACTGTCACCCCCCCAGTGCCACCCTCACACTGTCACCCCCCCCAGCACCACCTCCACACTGTCACCCCCCCAGCGCCACCCCCACACTGTCACCCCCCCCATCGCCACCCCCACACTGTCACCCCCCCCCAGTACCACCTCCACACCGTTACCACCCCCCCCAGCACCACACCCACACTGTCACCTCCCCCCAGTACCACCTCCACACCGTTACCACCCCCCCCAGCACCACACCCACACTGTCACCTCCCCCCAGCGCCACCTCCACACTGTCACCCCCCCAGCGCCACCCCCACACTGTTACCCCCCCCAGTGCCACCTCCGCACTGTCACAGCCCCCCCAGCACCACACCCACACTGTCACCCCCCTCAGCACCACACCCACACTGTCATCCCCCCCCCCAGCGCCACCCCCACACTGTCACCCCCCCCATCGCCACCCCCACACTGTCACCCCCCCCAGTACCACCTGCACACCGTTACCACCCTCCCCAGCACCACACCCACACTGTCACCCCACCCCCAGCACTACCTCCACACTGTCACCCCCCCAGCGCCACCCCCACACTGTCACCCCCCCCAGTACCACCTCCACACTGTCACTCCCCCCCCAGTACCACCTCCACACTGTCACTCCCCCCCCAGTACCACCTCCACACTGTCACTCCCCCCCCAGTACCACCTCCACACTGTCACTCCCCCCCCAGCACTACCTCCACACTGTCACCCCCCCCAGTACCACCTCCACACTGTCACTCCCCCCCCAGCACTACCTCCACACTGTCACCCCCCCCAGTACCACCTCCATACTGTCACTCCCCCCCCAGCGCCACCCCCACACTGTCACCCCCCCCAGTACCACCTCCACACTGTCACCCCCCCCACCCAGCACCACACCCACACTGTCACCCCCCCCACCCAGCACCACACCCACACTGTCACCCCCCCCACCCAGCACCACACCCACACTGTCACCCCCCCCACCCAGCACCACACCCACACTGTCACCCCCCCCACCCAGCACCACACCCACACTGTCACCCCCCCCACCCAGCACCACACCCACACTGTCACCCCCCCCCAGCACCACACCCACACTGTCATCCCCCCCCCAGCACCACACCCACACTGTCATCCCCCCCCAGCACGACACCCACACTGTCACCGCACACCGCCCCCAGCACCACACCCACACTGTCATCCCCCCCCCCACAGCACCACCTCCACACTGTCACCCCCCCCAGCACCACCTCCACAATGTCATCCCCCACCCCAGCGCCACACCCACACTGTCACCCCCCCATTGTCAGCCCCACACTGCCAGCACCCCCAGCACCACCTTCGCACTGCCAACTCCCCCACCATCTCCTCCACACTGTCACCCCACCAATCTCCCATAATATACCCAGCTGTATTTTCCTTTCTATCAAATAGCAAAAACGACAGGACAGTCAAAAATGTTTTCCTTGATATTTAACTGGACAATGGATTTTGAATTCTAGTCTAAGTTGACCTCCATCAGAGTTTTTAGGCTGATTCTTAGCCCTGGGGTCAAAAAATTGCTCCCCCTTGAAAGTACAATGAGGATTTCATCCTTCCTCAAAAAATTACATATTTAGGAATATCTCATACCAAGTTTAGTGGCCCAATTTAAATTTTTAGCCCCCTGACTCTTTAGCTTTTCAAATATTGCAATAATACTAATATCCTCAGTGTCGGCACACAGCCAGTTCCAGGGAAATATTCCGTTTTGTTCCCTCCTGAGCTGCTAATTTTAAAACATATTTCTATTTGCACTGGCAATTTCTCACAGAGATGGAGATTTCAACCAGCCCTGAGGAAATTATTAAAATTGTTCTTATGAGCGTTGACTGGAGATGTTTGGGGTCTGAGTGGAATAGGAAATTAGGTGCAGCTCCTGCAAATCAAAATTATGCAAATCACTGAATAACAAAAGAAAATCAACAAACACTTCCTCCTTCAAAGTGAATGGTAGAAACTATATTTAATTATTCCAGTGCTGAAAAAGATGTTTCATGCTATACATTGTCCTGGCCAATATTCATCCCTTAACCAACATCATTCAAGAAAAAAGGCCATTCTGCCACTGCTGTCTGTGTGATTTTGCTGTACACAAATTGGTTGCCATGTTTCCTACATTACAACAGTAACATCAATTATTTAATAAAAACAAAAAACTACTGCGGATGCTGGAAATCCAAAACAAAAACAGAATTACCTGGAAAAACTCAGCAGGTCTGGCAGCATCGGCGGAGAAGAAAAGAGTTGACGTTTCGAGTCCTCATGACCCTTCAACAGAACACAATTATTTGTCAGGTCAGATACATCAATTATTTGTCAGGTCAGATTGCCTGAAAGTGCTGAGATATGCTTCGGAGGAACTGGGGCATGTGCTAGAAACTGGGAGGAGTGAGTAGCTATGGTCAAGCAAATACTGGGCATGTGGAACTGATCCTCCCTCTCCATTGTGGGTAAGAGCCTGGTTGACCATGTGTGAGGCACTCTCCATGTTGCTGTACATGGTGCAGGTCTGGCCCATTTCTCACTCCTGCCCCCAAGCGATCACCCAAGCCATCTTCAGCTTTATCTGGAGGTTGAAAATGGACCATTTTCACAAGGACATGATCTGTACAAACTTCTAGATAAGAGGGGAAAAACATACCCAACATCCCCCTCATGGCCATCTTTGTGTGCAGCAGCATCAAGCTGTGCGTAGACCCTTGGTAGACAAATGCCAAGTGTCAATACGTGCTGAAGTTCTACCTATCCCTGGTGTGAAGGATCGGTCTGGCCCCGATGCCGTGGAAGGCTCCAAGTGGTTGGACTGCACTGTACCATCTATCCCGCATGGGAAAGTTTATGCAGCAAAACACCTTTGACCACAAGTCCATCAGGCCGTACTCTGCATGTAACGTCCTAGAAGCCCTGTGGGAAAAGGAGGTGGTGGATCCTGTTGGATGGTTCCATGAGCAGACTGTCAAAGACATTTTGCAAAATGTCTCATCACCAGAACTGTCAATCAAGCTACAAGATGTAGCTTGGCTGATGGTGAGAAAGGCCTTCCCCTTCAGATCCTTCCTACATTCCCAGTCTCATCCTCTCCGCTCTTTGCCCCCAAAGTGGCCGTGGTAGGGAAGAGCCCATTGTCCACCTCCTTGTGGAATGTGCCTTTGCAAAGAAGGTTTGGAGAGGGATGCAGTGGTTTTTGCCGAGGTTCACCGTGAGCAGTGCTGTTACACAGGGCTCTGTGCTCTACGGGCTGTTCCCAGGGACGCACACCGAGACAAACATCAACTGCAGCTGGAGGATCATCAACTCGGTGAAAGACACTCTTTGGTCTGCCCATAACTTGTTGGTCTTCCAGTGCAGAGATTTGCCCCCAACTGAGTGTTGCAGGCTGGCTTTCCAAGGTCCAGGACTATGTGCTGAGGCTTGCACTAAAGCTCGGGGCAGCCACATCAGAGGTTCAATGAGGAAAGGTCGCTGTCTAAGACCTCTCAGCTTCAGTACACTGAGGAGCTGACAATTGCATAGAACCCCTTGGGCTGTATGACTAACATTGAATGTGTACAGTAAATGTTACGTGTATCACAATTGTATCGGAGCACCTCAAAGTGCAACATGATCTATGTAGAAACTTTGAATATCATTGCACTTTCTGTAATGACCATTTTGAAATGTTTTGTAATGATCTTTTAGATTTTTTATGAATAAAGTATATTTTTGTACCCAAAAAAACATCAGGTGCGAGATGCTCTCGGTGCTGCTGTACATGGCACAGACCGGCCCATTCCTCACTCCTGCACCATGGTAACCATCTGAGCCAACTTCCACTTTATCTGAAGGTTGAAAATGGACTGTGTTGGCAGGGATTTGTTGTACAGGCCCCTAGATAAAGGGGGAAAAAGCATACCAAACATCACCTTCATCCGGATGACCACCTTTGTGTGCAGCTGCATTAAACTGTGCATAGACCCTCGGTACCCAAACACCAAGGGTAGAATTTTACGTCAGTGGGATTTTACGGACCCGCTGAAAATCAATGGCCTTTTGAACAGCTCGCCATGTTTCACAGTCCCACACCCTCCACAGCGAGCCGAGAATTCCGCCCCAAGTGTCAATGTGTGCGGAGATTCTACCTGTCCCTGGTGTTGGGAAGGATGGGCCTAATCACATTGTCATGGAGCTCTCCAAGCAGTTGGACCGTGCTGTACCACTTAACCCTCACGGAAAAGTTTATGCAGAAATACACCTTTGTCCTCAAATCCAACAGGCAGTGATCTGCATTAGAGGCCTTTAGAGGCCCTGAAGGAAAAGGAGATGGTGGATCCTGTGGGTGGTTCCCTGAGCAGACTGTCAAAGTTATTTGACAGAATGCCTCATCGCCAGAACTTTCAAACAAGCACCAAGACACAGCTTGGCTAGCGATGAGAAAGGCCGTCCCTGTCAGATCCTTCCTATATGCCCAGAGTCTCAAACCCTCCATACATTCCCCCTGAGGTGTCTGTAGTGGGGAAGACCCAGCGCCATGGGACAGGACTCTGTGCTCTATGGGCCGTTCCCAGGGACGCACACTAAGACAAACATCAACTGTGGTTGGAGGACTATCAACTCGATGAAAGACGCTCTTTGGTCTGCCCAAAACTTGTTGGTCTTCCAGGGCAAATAGTCAGCCTCTGACCAGGTTTTGCAGACTTACACCTTCCAAGGTCCCTGACTACATGTTGAGGTGCGCACTGAAGTTTTGGGCAGCTGCCTAAAGGCGCAATGGGGAAAGGTCACTGTCTAAGGCTTTTCAGGCATAGTACACCAAGGGACTAGAAACTGCCTAGAAGCCCTTGGCTTATGCCTGACATGGAATGTATATCGTGAATATAAAAAATATTGAAATTGTATTGAGGCACCTCAAGAGTACCACATGCTGTATGGAGAAAAATTGAACTCTATTGTACTTTCTGAAATATTCAATTTGAAATGTTTTGCCCTCGGGATGTATGCCTGACCTGGAACGTATATTGTAAATATCAAGAGCATTGCAATTGCATTGAGGCACTTCAGAGGGCGCTGTGTGGAGAAAAGTTGAATTTTATTGCACTCTCTTGTACAAAACATTTCAAATTGAATATTAATGTACCTTTCAAAAAATATATTTTTATTCATAAATTTTGTAAAAAGTAACTACACTTCAAACAAAACTGTATTGGTTGTAAAGCACTTTGGGACACTAAGGCCATTAAAGATGTTATATAAATGCAAGTCTTTTTATTTACAGAATCATTTATTGATCCTGCTATTACAAATGTTGCACTTTGAAGTTTTACGTTGCTGCAAAGCTTACACTGTCATTGCAAATGATTAATGCATGTGCGATGTGTGCATGGGTGATGTGTGCAGATTTTATGCTAAGCCAGGAAACAAGGAGACATGTGCCCTGAAATAATTTTTAAAAATTCATTCATGGGATGTGGGCATCACTGGCTAGACCAGCATTTATTAGTCATCCCCAGTTGCCCTTGAGGAGGTGGTGGTGAGCTGACTTCTTCAACTGCTGCAGTCCATGTGATGAAGGTACACCCCCAGTGCTGTTAGGGAGGGAGCTCCAGGATGTTGACCCAGCGACAGTGAAGGGACGGTAATGTATTTCCAAGTCAGGATGGCAAGTGGTTTTGAGGGGAACATCCAGGTGGTGGCATCCCCTTGCATCTGCTGCCCTTGTCCTTCTAGATGGCAGTGGATTTGGAAGGTGCTGTCTAAAGAACCTTGATGAGTTTCTGCAGGGTATCTTGTAGATGGTACACACTGCTGCCACTGTGCTTTCAGTGGTGGAGGAAGTGAATGTTTGTGTGGTACCAATCAAGTGGGCTGCTTTGTCTTGGATGATGTTAAGCTTCTTGAGTGTTGTTGGAGCTGTACTCATCCAGGCAAGTGGAGAGTATTCCATCAAATTCCTGACTTGTGCCTTGTAGACAGTGGACAAGCTTTGGAGAAGTCCGGAGGTGAGTTACTTGTCACAGGATTCCTAGCCTCTGACCTGTTCTTGTAGCCACAGTATTTATATGGCTAGTCCAGTTTAGTTTCTGGTCAATGGTAACCGCTAGGATGTTGACAGCAGGGGATTCAGCGATGGTAATGCCATTGAATGTCAGGGGGCGATGGTTAGATTCTCTCTTCTTGGAGATGGCCATTGCCTGGAACTTGTGTGGCACAAATTTAATTTCCACTTGCCAGCCCAAGCCTGGGTACTGTGCTGTTTAAATGTTATTACATTTATATAGACCCTTTAATATAGAAAAACATCCGAAGGTTTTTCAGAACATCAGCAGATAAATGCCAAATGTGTTCATGTGAAATTTGCTTATTTTCCATTTTAATAAAAGCATGAAACAGCCTTTAATAAAGAGGTTAGTGTTTGCATTAAAATAGCAGACAGTATAATTGCATATGATTAGCTTAACGCAATGAGGGGATGCTTTGCTAGTTTATTTTGGTGTAAAACATAACCCTCTACCCTTGACAGGTACAGTTCAGATATTGGAATTATGAGAAATAACGAGACAACACTCCAAAGGCCAAATTAAAACACTAATGGCTTTATTAGGTTAGGTAGAAATACCGGTTAGCAATACAAAACATTTGTTAGCAATACAGACAAATGTTGCAAGAAGTTATACATACGATCACCTAGTGAGTGCCACCCCCTGTTGATAGTCTTCAACTGACCAAGTTGCATGGCTACAGCACAGAATCACTTTTTACAATGATCTTTATTCTTTTTCTTTAAGGCTGGCAATGGAGTTTTTTTTTGGCACTTTTGCATTATTCTATCAAAATCCACTTTCGGCTACAATATTCAAATGATATGTTGAATTCTTAGTTTAGACCACAGGGTTAAATCCTGCCTTGAAGCTAGCCAAGTTTCTTTAACTTTTTTTCTTTGCAGTAATTTGCTTGTGATATAAGCTGTTGTACATTTCAAAAGACGACCAGCTCTGGCATTATCAATCCTTGTCGGAGGTGTCAGCTGTGGCTCAGTTCATAGCACCCTCGCCTTTGAATCAGAGGGTTGTGGGTTCATGTCCCACTCCCGGAAACCAAGAACTGTGATTGTACTCAAAAGAGTTGCAATCTGTGACTGTTGATAACTCGAAAAGAGTATCAATCCTCGTCAGTGTGTCGTCTTCTCAGCTTTCAAATAAACTTCACACCAGTTGATTTAGCTGAATTTCTGTGGTTAGATTTTATAATCCCCCAGAACAGACATTTTGGTCCGGATTTTCAGTCGCTCATGAGGATGAGGTCAGGTGCAGACGTGCATTGAAAATTGCCACCTTGGCAGGCATCACTGGTTGCCAATGCCTCTGGAATTCAATGCAATTTTCAGAGAGAAAAAGTAGGAGCGGGCAACCTGCATGCTTCCAATTTACAGCTCACTGAGCTTGTGGTAGAACTCATTAACAGTTCTGAGCAGTGGTTTGAGGTTTTTAATCGAGAGGCATGGGGAAAATGAAGAGTCTGGGATGTGTAAATGTCCAGTTGTCATAAATACAGCGGAGGGTCATGGGTGCTGTTGAATGCATTGTTCAACAGTAGTGAGAAGTGGGAAATTTGAGCATCACTGGTTAAATATCTGAGCTGAGAGTCTTGCATTTGTGAACAGTGAGTGGTCGGAATCTTGAGGGACGTGAGGGTGCTGGCATCACTTGGGCAGAGTTTGGCAGAGGAAGCCCCAATGAAGCAACAAGTGGCAGCAAGGGACTTGAGATGGGAGCAGGCAACTCTGACATTGGGAAGAGTAGCGAGGAGATGCTTCAGCAGAGGCATCCGCCTGGTCAGGAGAAGGCCAGAGAAGCAGAGTGAGGGGCTGCAAGGGGAAGAAAGTGCTAACCACGTCGTCAGGTGTACCACCTAAGAGCCAGCTCTCTGCAAATGATGGACCGTTAGTGCCACGGGAGA
Source organism: Cetorhinus maximus (assembly GCF_964194155.1). Taxonomy (NCBI): domain Eukaryota; kingdom Metazoa; phylum Chordata; class Chondrichthyes; order Lamniformes; family Cetorhinidae; genus Cetorhinus; species Cetorhinus maximus. The sequence continues at coordinate 123,258,577 of NC_135888.1, forward strand.
CTGCACCTACACAAGCAATTTGTCTATGACATTTGTGCTCTGGTCCACAAATAACAACAAGACCCTTTGATGCCTCTTCCCCTGTCTTGGTTACTCTGTACTGCTCGAGGCCTGAAACTGGCTGCCCATGACAAGATCCTACCTGCAGCCATCAAGACCGGCACCCTGAATTTTTACACATCTGGGTGATCCAGGGATCACCAGTGGACCTGAGTAGCACCTAGGTTTCTCATCATGCCATCTGGCAGGTCTATCCCAGAGGGCGGGGGAACACATCCACTTTGATGGAGAGGAGCCAGGGCAGGGACAGAGGCCATTGGAGTTGGCCACCAGCACTAGATTCCCTCAGGTCCAGGGGGTCATCAATTTCATCCACATAAGCATCAAGACATCAATAGATCAGCCAGCCAGATTCCTGAACAGAAACGGCAATGTCAACTGGTTGGTGATCACAGGAAGCGCATGTTGCAAGTGCACATTCAGTTCCCAAGTAGCTATCATGGCGTATTTATCCTCCGAGAGTCCCGGGTGCCACATTTCTTCAGGTCAACATCTGGATTCCACATGGCTGCTAGGGGTGGGGGTGGGGTAAGGGTTATCCCCCGAAGAGGAGGCTCCTGTCATCTGTCTGGTACCCAGACACTGATGGAGAGAGACGCCACAACCAGTACCATCTACTAAAATTAAGCTGCATTGAACAGACCATTGGCATCCTGGAAGATGCCTTGACCAGTCAGGTGGTGCCTGCTGGTATGAGCTAGCCACCGTGATTCATTGTGGTCAGCTGCTGCATGCTACACAACATGACAATACAAAGAGGCCTGGACCTGGATGAAGGTGAGGATGGGGAGAATGAAGAAGAGGGGGAATAGGAGGCTGAAGGGGGTGCCCCAGAGGAGCTTGTGTCCAGTCATTAGAGGAAGACCACCGAGGCAGTCGCAGAGCTAACGGCAATCAATTAGACTAGAATATCTGCAAAGGCCGAACTAATTCTATAATGTTAAGCCAGATGACTGTCACTCACATAAGATAAAAGCACTAAGATAAAAGCAAAAAACTGCGGATGCTGGAAATCCAAAACAAAAACAAAAATACCTGGAAAAACTCAGCAGGTCTGGCAGCACCTGCGGAGAGGAACACAGTTAACGTTTTGAGTCCGTATGACTCTTCGACAGTACGCTCTGTGAAACAATTATACAAACGAAAAAAAAAAATCAAGTGACCCATTAAGTGCATCCAGTGACATGGCGCCCTGCGTTCATGTCTACTCCTACAGTGTTTCCCTGTGGCTGAGGACGAGGTGGACACAGACTGCTCCATCCTACATTCTGCTAGTCCTGTGGCTTCTGTCCTCATTGCAGAGGTGCCCATGGTGGGGCCACCCCACAGGCTGCTGTGCCTGCGCCACTGCAGAAGCAGCCTCCGTCACAAAGCATTGCAGCATGGAGGGTCCCCGAGTCAGAGGGGCCAAGGGATGATGCCGATGCCCCCTAAGGATTGGTGCCCATATTAACCCCTTCAACTACCCCAGTGGGTGCCCTTGCATGTTGAATAAAGCCACTAGCTGGAATGCAGCTGGAAACCACTTCAAGCATCCTTGTGCTATCAGCAGCACTGTGTAGTCATTGCTAGAGAGTCGCACTCCTGTGTCAGCACATTGTTTGGTGTGGTGCTGCATGTGGCTCTCCAAGAGAGTGGCTGCTCTCTTGGAGGAGCTCATGTGCTCAAATCCCTGAGACCTTATGGTGCACATGTGCAACATGGACTTTTTAAAAAAAATTCATTCAGGGGATGTGGGGCTTCACTGGCTTTTCCAGGTCTTACTGCATTTGGACATGGACCACTTAGGAGTCGAGAATGTGCAATGTTCAGCACCAATCATCAGCGAACATCCCCGCTTCTGACCTTATGATGGAAGGAAGGTCATTGGTGAAGCAGCTGGAGATGGTTGGGTCGACCCAGAGGAACTCCTACAGTGATGTCCTGGAGCTGAGATAACCAACCTCCAACAACCACAACCATGTCCCTTTGTGCTTGGTAAGACACCAACCAGCAGAGAGCTTCTCCCCCCCACCCCCAATTCCCATTGACTCCAGTCTTGCTAGGGCTCCTTGATACCACATATTGTCAAATGCAGCCTTAATATCAAGGGCAGTCACTCTCACCTCACCTCAGGAGTTCAACTCTTTTGTCCATGTTTGAACCAAGGTTGTAATGAGGTCAGGAGCTGAGTGGCCCTGGCAGAACCCAAACTGGGAGTCAGTGAGTAGGTTATTGCTAAGCAAATGCCACTGATAGCACTGTTGATGACCCCTTCCATTACTTTACTGTTGATCAAGAGTAGACTGATGTGGTAATTGACTGGGTTGGATTTGTCCTGCTGTGTACAGGACATACAAGGGTGATTTTCCACATAGCCACATAGATGCCAGTGTTGTAGCTGTACTGGAACAGTTTGGCTAGGGGCGCAGCAAGTTCTGGAGCACAAGTCTTCCATATTATTTCTGGAATATTGTCAGGGCCCATAGCCTTTGCAGTTTCCAGTGCCTTCAGCCGTTTTTTGACATGTGGAGCGAATCAAATTGCCTGAAAACTGGCATCTGTGATGCTGAGGACCTCCAGAGGAGGCCGAGATGGATCATCCACTTGGCATTTCTGGCTGAAGATTGTAGCAAATGCTTCAGCCTTATCTTTTGCTGGGCTCCCCCATCATTGAGGATGGGGATATTTGTGGAGCCTCCTCCTCCAGTGAGTTGTTTAATTGACCACCACCATTCACAACTGGATGTGGCAGGACTGCAGAGCTTAGATCTTATCTGTTGGTTGTGGGATCGCTTAGCTCTGAGCATCACTTGCTGCTAATGCTATTTAGCATGCAAGTTATCCTGTGTTATAGCCGCACCAGGTTGACATCTCATTTTTAGGTGTACCTGGTACTGCTCCTGGCATGCCCTCCTGCACTCTTCATTGAGCCAGGTTTGATCCCCTGGCTTGATGATAATGGTAGAGTGGGGGATATACCGGGCCATCAGGTTGCAGATTGTGCTCAAGTACAATTCAAATGCCACTGATGACCCACAGCGCCTCATGGATGCCCAGTCTTAAGTTGCTAGATCTGTTTGTAATCTATCCTATTTAGCACATGTATTGCCATACATGGAGGTATCCTCAATGTGAAGGCAGGACCTCCTCTCCACAATGACTGTGCCATGGACACTCCTACCAATACTGTCATGGATAGATGCATCTGTGATAGGCAGGTTGATGAGGATGAGGCCAAGTATATTTTTCCCTTTTTGGTTCCCTCACCGCCTGCCTCAGACCCAGTCTAGCAGCTATGTCCTTTAGGACTCAGACAGCTCAGTCAGTAGTAGTGCTACTAAGCCACTCTTGGCAATGGACTTTGAAGTCCCCAACCCAGAGTACATTCTGCACCTTTACCACCCTCAGTGCTTCCTCCAAGTGGTGTTCAACATGGAAGAATACTGTCATCAGCTGAGGGAGGGCAGTACATGGTAATCAGCAGGAGGTTTCCTGGCCCATATTTGGCCTGATGCCATGAAACTTCATGGGATCCAGAGTCGATGTTGAGGACGCCCAGGGCAACTCCCTCCCGACTGTATATCACTGCCGCCATCTGGTGGTATCTTGGACATTAGCTGTAAGATATGATTCCATGAGGACTATGTCAGGCTGTAGCTTGACTGGTATGAGACAGCTGTCCTCCAGATGTTAGTAAGGAGAACTTTGCAGGGTCGACAGAGCTGAGTTTGCTGTTGTTGGCGCCTAGGTCAATGCCGGATGATTCATCTGGTTTCATTCCTTCTGAGGCTTTGTAGTGGTTTGATACAACTGAGTGGCTTACTAGGCCATTTCAGAGGGCAGTTATTGCTGTGGGTCTGGAGCCAGACCAGGTAAGGACAGCAGGTTTCCTTCCCTAAATGACATTAGTGAACCTGATGGGTTTTTACAACGATCAACAATGTTTTAATTCCAGAATTTTATTTAATTAAAATTCCACCATCTTCCATGGCAGGATTCGGACCCAAGGCTCCAGAGCATTACCCTGGTCTCTGCGACAATACCACCAAACCATTACCTCCTCCACTGTCTGCCCATGCTCCATAATGCCTCAGGGATCTCTGACATTCGGGAGCTCATTTCCCTCTGAAATTCCAATTCCCTTCTTGCGTGTAACACCTGAGGCCCAGTATCTTCCCCAAGGGGCAGTGCCCACTCTACCTCATTCTCCTGCACACCTGTAATTTGCTGCTCACCCAGTTTTCCCAGTTCTAAGATAAAAGTGAAAAACTGCAGATGCTGGAAATCTGAAACAAACAGAAAATGCTGGAAAAACTCAGCAGGTCTGACAGCATCTGTGGAGAGAGAAACAGAGTTGATGTTGAGTCCATGACTCTTCACATTTCTACTTCTCTGTTGCTGTGATGGGTACTGAGGGGTGGAGCAGGTGAAGTTGGATAAAAGGCCAGCGATAGGTGGGGGCAAAGGAGAGATTGACAAATATGTCATGAACAAAAGGACAAAGAGAGAGTATTACTGGTAGTGGTAAGGGGTGTTGAAATGGCTGCAAGCATAACCCAGACCTTCCTGTCGCTTGCCATTTCAACACCACCCTGCTCCCATACCCATATGTCCGTCCTTGGCCTGCTGCAATGTTCCAGTGAAGCCCAATGCAAACTGGAGGAAGAAGCACCTCATCTTTCAATAAGGCACTTGACAGCATTCCAAACTCAACATTGAGTTCAACAGCTTCAGACCATGAACTCTCTCCTCTATCTACACCCCTTTTATCAAAATTCATTTTTATTTTTATCCACTTTGTTGTTTTTATTCATTTTTATTTTCATTCTATTTATTGTTTTATACCCTTTTTATCGCATTTTTGATCCCTTTTCTCCCCCCACCCCACCCCACCCCCACAAGGGCCTACTGCCACTTGTTCATGTTGTTCTTTTCAGAGTGCTTACCCTTGTTCTGTTATTTTCACATTCTGCTTTCTGACCTTAGTGCCACCATCAGCACCTTTTCTAGCCCTCACCACTACCATTAACACTCCCTTTGTCCTTTTGCTCATGACATCTTGGTCAATCTCTCCTTTGCCCCCACCCATCACTGGCCTTCTATCCAGCTTCACCGGCTCCACCCACCCCCCTTACCCAGTATAAATGTCATCACATGTCTACTTCTCTGTCACTCTGAAGAAGGGTCATACAGATTCGAAACATCAACTGTTTCTCTCTCCACAGATGCTGTCAGACCTGCTGAGTTTTTCCAGCATTTTGTTTTTGTTTCCCAGTTCTAAGTTAGACTCAGCCAGGACCAACCGAGGTGAATGTGACTATGCTGGTGGAAGTGGTGGAGGAATGATATGACAGTGCTGCTGCAGCACCATCTCTCCCCACCTCAGAGGCCAACAAATATTGAGCTTCTATATCTTGCTCCACATCCACAACTGGCTATGTCGAAGAAGCAAGAAGATGGTGATGAGAGCTCGGGCTACTCAGCAGGTGCCTCAGCCCCATAGATAACAGTTATTGTGTAGCCACAGCATGCATTGGGCAAGAGTGACCTCCATGTTCTTCACCTGTAGAACAAGCTTTCAGATGAGCCTGGTCTGGCTGACCTCCTGCCTCCTCAATCAGGGCCAGTGCGTTGAGCAGCAACACATCACCACCAGTCCAAGACATCTCTCATTAACTATGCAGTCTTCTCCTACAGAAAAAGATTTATGTGAAGGTTTCCCTCCCTCACACATTGCAACATGTCATTCATGTTGCATTCCTCAGTGATTCCCCACTCAATAGTGTTCCATGTGAAGTTTTCTGATGTCTCATTGATGCAAGTGGCCACTTGATCTGACAATGTTACAGAGAACTCCGGGCAATCAGTCTGCTCAGATCATGTATGCTGGTGTCCAGAGTTAGAGGCTTGTCACCCAGGCGTCACTTGCCACTCACCTTTCAGGAGCTTAGCAGAAAATGCTTTCCGCACTGCACCCCCATCCTCCGAATGACCCTCTGGCTGCTTACCTCCATGGCCACCTCCGTCCATGCTCTCTTGGTCTGGCTAGGAGAATTTATTTTTCTGGATGGCGGGAAGATCAAATCTCTCCTCTCAGAGAGAACATCCCTCAAAAGCTCAAGAGTGGCATCAGAAAAGCATGATAATGCCCAGTGATGTCTGAGCAAGCCAGCGCTGGCCTTCTGAGCACCTTGATCCTCCATTCCTCCAGGCATCGGCAAGCCCTGTCACGACAGCCATTTGCCTTAAAATCACCCACCATACTCCACCTTCAGGCCAATTAAGGCCTTTGCATCAAAAATTGCCTTGCATCACAGTGTTGCAGCACAAGATCAGGGTTCAGAAATAACACAGGCATTGGGTTCCTGACCCAGATTGAAAATCCAGCCCTTTATCTCCATCTAGTTTCAAATCTTATCAGATTTATTGAAATATTAAAACATAACACTAAGTGTTACTCACAATAAGAGGTTGTAGTGGAAGAATTAGTCCAGGCTGGTCTTTTGGTTCAAGCTGGTTTATTTTCAAGACAACTCCTCTATACTACTGACTTCCAAATAATTTCCCCACAAAGTGTTCCAGTTGTATCCTTTTATTATTTAGATGGATAATCGACGCCCATCACCTGTTTAACTAGCAATTGTCTTTAACAAGGTGATTGCCATGCAGTGTGATTATTTATATATTGATGCTAAGGGCTGAATTTTCACTCCTGAGTCGGGTGCTCAGAGTTGGGAAAATTCATGACCTGGCAAACCCAACTCAGAGGAAACTTCCCTCGGATGGTTGGAATATGCAGAAATAAGCCCAGTGTGGATTACGTGACTTGGTGTGAGATTAAAAGATGGGCTGGTAAGCAGTTCCTGCTCTGAGGCAGAAAGTGGATGGAGGTGCTGCTGTAGCTTAGAAGCGACATCAATTAACAATCAGGTAAGTACTAACTGACAGGGGCCTCGGTGTCAGCTGTGGCTCAGTTCATAGCACCCTCGCCTTTGAATCAGAGGGTTGTGGGTTCATGTCCCACTCCCGGAAAACCAAGAACTGTGATTGTACTCGAAAGAGTTGCAATCTGTGACTGTTGATAACTCGAAAGAGTTGACAGATTCCTCCTGCTGCTGCTCATCTTCCTCATTATCTTCCTCCTCAGGTGTTGTAGCTATCGGCCTGACTTCTGATCCCTTTGTAAGCCTTTTTGCTGTGCCATATGGTGTAACATGCAGCACACGATGACTATTCTGGGCACCCTTGTAGGGGAATATTGTAGAGCTCCACCGGAATGGCCAAGGCACCTAAAGCGTATTTTGAGAATGCCAATAGCTTGCTGTATTGTACTTGGGTCACCACATGGCTGTTGTTATAGTGCCACTCGGGCTCTGCTTGCTGCTGCCTAACAAGAGTAGTCAGCCACGTCTTTAAGGGGTACCCCTTGACCCCCAGAAGCCAGCCATAGACCTGTGTCAGTGTTTGTAAAAACTGAGGCAATTGTGAATTTCTCAGGATAACTAAGCTGTGGCAGCTTCCAGGATACACAGGCATAACAGGAAATTCTTGGTGTGGCACCTGCACCTTCAGGGAGTGGAAGGATTTGCCATTCATGAAGGTGTCAGGTTGACATCTCTGCATCTGAAATTCCATTGGGAAGTTAAATGTGCTCTCCCACCTGAGCAAACAGGGCCTGATGCAGCTGTTTGCAGCTTGATGCAGCTGTGTGCAATGACTGTGAGATGCCGCAGAAGTCTCCTGCTGAGCCTTGGAAAGAAACGGCTGCAAAAAAATTCAGAACTACTGTGACCTTGAAAGCCAAGGGCATGCAGATTGGCAGACCTTGTGCCAGATCTTGGACCATGGCACACATGTCGGTGACTAATTGCCAGCTTAACTTAAGCTGCCTTCTGCATTGATTCTCAGTCATACCCAGATATGACCTCTGCAGTTGGTAGACCATTACCTCGGGGCAAAACTTGTTTGTCCTCCTCCTGTCTGGTGAGCACTGTGTTGCCTCCAAATCCAGGCCTTGTCCCCTAGTTCCCTCTGGCCTCACATTGCTCCGCTCACATGCCTGTATGGTGCAAATATGTGAAGGTGCCATCCCATTTTGCAGCGTCTTTGCCATGATTCACGCTCTTCCCTTCTCTGGCACTCTCCTTCCTCCGACCTGGGTACCTGAACCACGAGGGGCAAAATCTATCTGCCCTTCCAAGGCCACAGGCCCCACCCTCCAACTCCCTTGGGTGTCAGTCACACACCTGTGATATCATTAGTGGAAGTTCTGTGGCACTTGATGAAAACCATCCAGAAAGGTACCTGACCTCTCCAAGGAACTCTGACAGGTTTAGATAATTTCCCCAAATGTTTAAAGCCCATGAGTTGTGTCTCAGAAACCTGAGTGACGAAAATTGTTTCTAAGTCAAGGCAGCTGCACTTTTAAATGTGGTGCTGTCTCTGTAAACCACACATGTGCAAGTTACATCCTTCTCCCTTCCCCCCCCCCCCACCCCCCTCCCGGTGAAAATGGTGGGTGCTGGGTTTGGGATGGGCCTTCCAGAAATGGGGCTCTGGTGCCATTTTGGCTAATGCGTGGAGCCCTTCCAACTTTGTGAAAATTCAGGCCTAAGCTTCTAACTTTGCATCAAAGTAAAATGCAGCTTCGAAATATAGTTCTTTATTGGTTTCAGACCTGTTTGATGAACCTAGGATTTCTTAGCCAGGTATTCCATGACCTGAAAGTACTCTTATCCATCACAGTCCAGTGATTTTGTTTATCTGTAAAAATGCAGGCTGCAGCTTTTAACAGGTGAGTTCACTTCCAAAAGCGTTTTGGCCTTCATAATGCTGGTATAAAATTTGGTCACATTTTTAAATTTGGTTAAATGATATCAAACTTGTACTCTTACAGTTATTCTCCATAAAGGTGAAATCTGTTGACCTCAATTTCCATAGTGTAAAATGCACATTTGTTGCTTTCTTTGAAGTTCTTCTTGTATTAATGGCAGCTTGAGACCAGATATTTCATCTGGATAACATGCTACAGGCTTTATGAATGGGGAGCACTGTCCACTCATCAGTGAGCTTAAAATTTCACTGAAGTAGAGATTTTGCACAAAGTGTCTTCTCCCAATCAGTTTCTCACCCTGAGTTATAAAAGGATAAGGCGCAAACAAGGAGAACTATAATGCCATAACTATTTAAGATGTGCCAACATTAGAAATACAAGGTACTGTTCAAAATATTTTATTCATAACTTTGAAGAATGATGGCTCCTCATTACTCTTATCATGCTTTATGGTGGAATATTGTTGTGTCTTTTGTACAATATTTTAGAGATGTGAAATCTTAATCACAATGTTCCTATAATATGATAATGGAAAGACAAGGTTGGGTTCTCCAAATGATGATAACTCAGTGGTTAAGTATTGGATTCAGGTCCAGAGGTATTTGAATTTGGCTACTGACAGATGCACTCAATATTTCACTCTTCCAACGTGGACATGTTAACAGTGGGAGTCAATAGAGGCACTTGAGCAGCATCTTCAGGCTATGCATTTGGAACTGGAAACAGGGAAGGGCACTGCACTCAATAGTTACTTCAGGCAGGCCTTTCCTCTCAGTCCAATGCTAACAAGCCTTGGCTGTGCCGCCGGTCAAGCTCAATATCTTAGATTCAGCCTTTCTTGTGAAGTTTTGGCTGGGATCCTGGCTGGATTGCCCTGGGGAACCAGCGTCGAGGGAGGAGTGGGCACCAGCAGCTGGAAAAAGCCTCCTGTCTAAATTTCAAGAAAGGTTAGGTCTCAGGTCACCAAGGAATAGCTCTGCAATCATTTGCACTCCCTTCAGGGGTGAAATGGGGTGGGGATTAGGCAATTTAAATGTTAGCTCTCCATCCACACAACACGATGCCACTGGAATTCAGGACTGTATTGACGTTCCCTCAATGCTCAATTTCGCTAATGACAGAAGATACATGAGGCTTCCCCATCATTAACATATACCTATTTGAATACATCTGCTCACTGTTGGACAGGTTTATTCAATACCCCCAGAGACTGCCAGTAGAAAAGCTCAATGATGGCTATAGGCAGAAAGGAATTAGAACAGCTTATACGCAAATTTCTAGCCTCAGATACTGGAGTTCCACTAAGAAACCATATCATAACCACATTGGAAAAATCATCCCTTGTCAAACAGGAAGAGGATGCGCTTCCAAGGGTAACCTTCCCCTCACCAGGATTTGATGCATTTCCTGTGATAAACGTTTCCCCGTGCAGTTGAGCCGATTGTCCTATTAATTTCAAACTTGCTAACACAATGGATCAGTGATTCAACATGCAAACATAGAATCAATTGTCACTTAGGCTGAAACCTGTTTCCAGTGATGGGTGGGTGGTTAACCTGAGGACACAGATTTAAGATAAATTGGCAAAAAGACCAAAGGGGCAAGTGGAGAGATTTCTTTTTGCAGCAAGTTGTTATGATCTGGAATGCATGGCCTAAAAAAATGGTCAAGAAGATTCAATGGTAATGTTCAAAATTATTATATACTTGAAAAATGATATATTTTCAGGGCTTTGGAGAGAAAGTGAGGAAGTGGGATTAATGAGATAGTTCTTTCAAAGAGTTGGCACAGGCACATCAGATCAAATGGCCCCCTCCTGGGTGTAATATTCTCCGATACTGGAAAAAAAAACAGGTATCAGTGAGAGCTTTCCATCTTATTTAAAGTCAGAAATCATTAGTCCCCAGAGGCTTTATTTGCAGCATCGTAAATAACTCTTTCAGCCTTTACTTCACTACATTGCCATACTTCAGGTAGCACATGAAGATGAGACAAAAGCTGGAACTCTACCACAATATTTGATTGGTGCTTCCTTTAATATCTACCTAGATTTTCAGTCTAATGGTGCTTGATGGGATGGATGTTAATGAAAAAAACTTACTTTAAAATTAATTTTTTTTAAAAAAAATGTGACTGTAAGGGCAATATTCTTTCCACCTTCCAATTAAACATGCAAGTTAAGCAAATCACAACAGTTTTTAATCCTGCAATCCTGCAAAGAGTGACCTGAATGAAGGAAACATCAAAGGATTCTCGCGATTCCCACAGGAACAGGATCATTAACTGAGCTACACAGATCAAACCTACACTCATGCCAGCAAACAAAACTGATTATGATCGTTGTTAAAAGATGCATGAACATCAACTCCTGATTCTGATTGGAAAAGACAGGCAAACAGGTATTAGTGGTTGACTGAAAATTCTGTGCCAAATCTGCTAACAGTATAGTATTCCCCATCACAAAATGCTGCCTATTCATGTGGACCAAGAACAAACCCATTACTACAGCTTATTCATGTATCTGAACCTATGTCAGACAAAAGTGCACTAAAAATAGTCCTCATTATTACAAACTTATGGTGACTAGAAAAATAGCTCTTCTTATCAGGAATTCTTGTTAATGTGAAAGCTCCTCCATTAGTTAGAACGCAGAATCTGCCATAATCGGAGATAAAACTTTGTTATAATTAAAGGTTAGTAGCAGAGGTTGCACGTGTAAGGGCACTGTCATAACAGATTTGTAAAAGCAAGGTTTACAACTACATAAGATTTGTAGGGGCGGGGGAATTTTAATTCCTAGCCCGGTGCAGACAGCCAGGCAGGCAGGTAATTAAAATGCTTAGGGTGGCTTAAATCTGCAGGTCCCACAATGTGTTTTGACATTAACCTGGCTTTCTTGGCAGGCAAAATTAGGGGACACCCACCAAAAGGCAGAGGGACGCTGCTTTAAATGTTCATATCTGACCCGAGGGCAATATTAACCCCAATATTAAGCCCTCGTACCTTACCCCAGATCAAAACTGTCAGGGCCAGAAAGGTTACTTTAACTCTTTTTTTAGTTTACTTTTGGGACAGGAGGACCAGGAACAATGTAACAGACTGGCTCAGCTGTACTTAGATCCAGCACTGTTCACACATTTTGATCTTGCGGACTAGGGAAGAGGTGCGGATGTTACGGTATTGCCATTGAACTGGTAATCCAGAGACCCAGCCTAATGCCCTGGGGGCCAGGATTCGAATCACACCACAGCAGATGGTGGAATTTGAATTCAATAAAAATCCTTCACTAATGCAAACTGCTGAAGGGTCGCGTGGACCCGAAATGTCGACTCTTTTCTTCTCCACTGATGCTGCCAGACCTGCTGAGTTTTTCCAGGTAATTCTGTTTTTGTTTTGGATTTCCAGCATCCGCAGTAGTTTTTTGTTTTTATCTCTGTAGTAATGTGGTTGACTCTGAAATGGCCTAGCAAGCCACTCAGCTGCATCAAGTCAATAAAAAGGAATGAAACTGGATGGACCACCCAGCATTGACCTAGGCACCAGAAATGACAATGACAAACCCAGCCCTGCAAAGTCCTCCTTACTAGCACCTGGGAGCTTGTGCCAAAACTGGGAGAGCTGTCTCACAGACTAGTTAAGCAACAGCCTGACATAGTCATGCTCATGGAATCACACCTTATGTTATGACCCAGCAGTTGGTAAAGCTGAGCTATTTAAAAATCCCAGAGGGAAACTTTAAACAATTGTCGTAACCTAAATTTTTATTTTTGTATGTTTGAGATACAGATCTAAATTCAGGAACCAGACCACCAGATCTCGAGCGGTTTTATATCAAAATACACGAGACATTTATTTACAAAGGTTAAATATTTACACATGGCTACAAATTACTACTATCATAACTTTTAACAAATTTCCAAACTAGTCTCCATTAAGGCAACAGCAACCCATAGACTTTCAGCAGACACCAGGCAAAGCATTTTTATCTTAAAAATTCAAAATTAGGTTCCTTTCACTTTGGTTCCTGTGGAGACAGTTGTAGATTTACAGCTGCTTTGATCTTACATTGCCTCTGCCCTGCACACACAAAACTGTTATCCTTATACCCAGCACAGCTCATTGAATGTAAATTCTCATTGTATCATCAGCCTCTTTGAATCCACCTCTTCGAACAATAAAACCCCTTCCATAGTACCAATTTTCTCAGTAATATAAACATATTGCTTGGTGTCTGCTAGCTATGTGGCAGAATCACTCCCCTTCTTGAATCCTCTATTCACCAAAATGCAAATTCACTCTAACTCTCTTACATCTGAAAACTAGTACACATCAAAGCACCCAGGCTAGCTGGCTTTAATCCAATTAACACAAACCCACAGGCTAAACATCTATTTTAAAAGAAAAATATTTTCCAATAATATTACATACATTAATAGTTTCATGACACCTTACAAGTAATGTCCCAGACACCACTACTACCATCCCCTGGTATGTCCTGTCCCATCAGCAGGACAGACCCAGCAGAGGTGGTGGCACATTGGTATACAGTCGGGAAGGAGTTGCCTTGGGAGTCCTCAACATCAACTCTGGCCCCCATGAAGTCTCATGACATCAGGTCAAACATGGGCAATGAAGCCTCCTGCTGATAACCACATAGCAATCCCCCCCCCGCCCCCCGCCACCTCAGCTGATGAATCCATACTCCTCCATGTTGGATATCACTTGGAGGAACTACTGAGGGTGGCAAGGGGACAGAATGTACTCTGGGTGGGGGACTTCAATATCCATCACCAAAGGTGGCTCCATAGCGCCAAGCTGGCCAAGTCCTAAAGAACATAGCTGCTAGATTGGGTCTGCAGCAGGTGGTGAGGGAACTAACAAGAGGAAAAAACATGCTTGACCTCATCCTCACCAACCTGCTTGCCACAGATGCATATGTCCATGACAGTATTGGTAGGAGTAACAACCGCACATTAAGGGTACCTTCCATTGTATTGTGTGGCACTCCCACAATGCTAAATGGGATAGATTTCGAACAGATCTAGCAGCTCAAGATTAGGCATCCATGACTCGCCTATAGCCAAGCTATTCCAGTATAGCTACAACACTGGCATCTACCCGGCTATGTGGAAAATTACCTAGCTATGTCCTGTACACAAAAAACAGGACAAATCCAACTGGGCTGGTTACTGCCCCATCAGTCTACTCTCGATCATCAGTAAAGTAATGGAAGGGGTCATCAACACTGCTATCAAGCGGCATTTGCTTAGCAATAACTTGCTCAGTGATGCTCAGTTTGGGGTCCACCAGGGTCACTCAGCTTCTGAACTTAATTCAGCCTTGGTTCAAACATAGACAAAAGAGTTGAACTCCAAAGGTGAGGTGAGAGTGACTGCCCTTAACATCAAGGCAGCATGTGACCTAGTTTGGCATCAAAGAGCCCTAGCAAAACTGGAGTAAATGGAAATCAGGGGGAAAACTATCCACTGGTTGGTGCCATACCTAGCCCAAAGAAAGAGGATTTTGGTTGTTGGAGGTCAATCATCTCAGTTCTAGGACATCACTGCAGGAATTCCTCAGGGTTGTGTCCTAGGGTCAACCATCTTCAGCTGCTTCATCAATGACCTTCCTTCCATCATAAGGTCAGAAATGGGGATGTTCGCTGATGATTGCACAATGTTCAGCTCCATTCGTGACTCCTCAGATACTGAAGCAGTGGATGTCCAAATGCAACAAGACCTGGACAACATCCAGGCTAGGGCTGACAATTGTCAACTAACATTCGCACCACACAAGTGGCAGGCAATGACCATCTTCAACAAGAGAGATTCTAACCATCGCCCCTTGACATTCAATGGTATTACCATTGCTGAATCCCCCACTGTCAACATCCTGGCAGTTACCATTGATGAAAATCTGAACTGGAGTAGCCATATAAATACTGCAGCCACAAGAGCAGGTCAGAGACTAGGAATTCTGCAACAAGTAACTCATTTCCTGACTTCCCAAAGCTTGTCCACCATCTACAAAGCACACTTCAAGAGTGTGATGGAATACTCCCCACTTGCCTGGATGAGTGCAGCTCCCACAACATTCAAGAAGCTTACCATTACACAGGACAAAGCAGCCCACCTGATTGGCACCCCTTCCACAAATATTCACTCCTTCCACCACCGGCGAACAATAGCAGCAGCAGGTACAGCAGCTACTATCTACAAGATGCACTGCAGAAACTCACCAAGCCTCCTTTTATAGGCAGCACCTTCCAAACCCACAACTGCTGCCATCTGGAAGGACAAGGGCTGCAGACACATGGGAACACAACCACCTGAAAGTTCCCCTCCAACCCACTCGCCATCCTGACTTGGAAATATATCGCCGTTCCTTCACTGTCGCTGGGTCAACGACACATCTTAACAGCACTGTGGGTGTACCTATACCGCAGGGACTGCAGTGGTTCAAGAAGGCAGCTCACCACCTTCTCAAGGGCAATTAGGGATGGGCAATAAATGCTGGCCTAGCCAATGATGGCCGCATCCCTAAATGAATTTTTTTTTAAAACCTACGTGGCTTCTTACAGTCTTCTTGGGTGAAGTGATTGTAAACAAGAACCTCGTAAACATAAACAAAATGTGTAACTTAAAACAATTCCATCATACAGTATTGACTATCATATAATCTGTCTCGTTTTGATACCCCCAATGTGCTCATAATTTTGGTTTACTTATTTTTGTGAATATAAAACCCTATCCAAAGAAGCAATCGAGTATTTTTCCTACCTTCTACTATCTATGCTATATTATTTAATATGCGTACTGGTCAAGGCAATTTTATCTTTTTTTATCTGCAAGTGCCTATTACTATCGTGAGCTACTTCCCCTTCTTCCATAAATGAACAAATTACGACAGACAAATTACCCTGTCAATTCTCCATTAGACTTTGTTCTAATTACTCTTCTACTTGGTCTTCCTGATAACCCATCCATAAACTGTATCCTAATAAATCACGCTTTCGCTTCTGCTCTGATTACCCTTCTATTACTTTCTGTCTTGGTTACCCTTCTGTCATTCTCTGTTCTTCAGGTTTGTGAAAAAAATGATAATGCACAAGAAGCCTGGTGAAAATTACAAAGAATCTGTATAAATTTCAATGCTGTTTTCCATTTTGGCAGCCCTGTACAGACACAAAGTTATGGCATTACTTTAGCTTTCTGCCTTGCTTGTTGTAATTTTTTTCTCCCACGTCAACACTGTCGTATCTAGCAAACACAAGATGACCCAGCATTGACTCACTTCCTCTCTTGTCTTCCTGCCCCCTGGTGGGAAAAGCTTGCCTTTCACCCTCTAACTGTAGTGAGTTTAGTGCTCATAGTATGTGAATTAGTGGACACAAACACTTGCACAATCATTCTACAGCACAGAGCTCTGTCATAACAATATGGCACCAAGCTGCCCCAAAAGTCAGTAACATTCATTGAAATGCTGCCTTTTCCATTTACTGAAATAACTCAAAACTCATTCATACCAGACACCCTATTAAACATTTTTCACACTACAGATTCCTGCCTGGAAAGATTCCATCATCTTGCGTCATTATTTGCACCTGTATTGTGTGAACTGACAGGAGTTAATTGTAGATTGGGAGGCAAATAATCTGATAATCAGGCCAATGTATTGTTAAAACATCAGCGTTGTTTTTGATTCTACTTTCAACTTTTTTTTAAGCGTTGCAATGATTTCATTTATGGCTGGAAGAGATAGGTAACCTAATGAGCAACGCGCCATCTTTGAGAGGTCTACAAACCAAACCCGCCCAGTTCATGCGGGGAGGAACTCATTGAACGGAAGGGGACCAGAAACAAGGAATTAAATAAACAGATCAAAGAAGAATTATGGTACAGGAGCTGGTGGCAGCAAATTTATAGACTCCACCATCTAGGTCATCTCTTTTCATACCAGATGTACTGATAAATAAAACAGACTCGAATGTAACAAATGTGCTAAATCATCCCACTGTGCCAATTGCATGATAGTTCCTTTTAAACCCAGCATATTACAGCATGTTTGAAGAATAAAGGCAGAGATCCATAGACTGGGTATGAATCTTCTGCATTTCTAGCTTTTAATGTCTTTAGTGGCATTTCGGCAGCACGAACTGAATAATTTGGAGAGCCTTACTTTATGCAGAATTTGAAAAAAGAATGTAAAGGTTATTCTCTGCTGCGAGCATTCCTCAGTCAATCTTTTATCACCCTTTCCATATTTGCTAACTGCTCCTGTGACTATGCAGTCACAGATCCTGATGTCAGTATCAGCATTGAAATGAGAACTTGCATAGTGCCTAAGGTTGCAATCCCAGTGCTTCAGAGGGGAGTACAACGTTCTATTATTAAGTGGTGTTTTTGTTATATTTTAAGATGATTTTTTATGTTCCTTATGGTGAGGAATGCCTGAAGTTTTTCCACCTGGAAACAACATCTTGGTCAGGAAGGATGCAGGAAAACTTTACTCTATTTTGCCCTGCCTGAATGGCTTCACCAATTTAGAAACAGTGCCTCGATTGTGCCAATTACTGATCCCAATGTCAACTTCAGTACTGTTATATTGTTACATGCTCTGTGAAATTCTGCTACTTCCTCCAGACATCCTGTTGACCTCCTTGAGAGAGAGGCTGTCAATTTTGTAGCATATAATGCCAAATTAAGGGCAATTTGTGTTTTAAGCAGTGTGTCAGCCGTTGCTCAGTTGGTAGCACTCTTGCTTATCAGAAGTGGATTATAATCCCACTCTAGGGAACTGAGCACAAATAGGTTGACAGTCCAATGCAGAATGGAATGAGTGCTGCACTGTCAGAAGTCTTATCTTTCAGGTGGGATGTTAAAATAAGGGCCTGTCTGCCTGCTCTGGTGAGTGTAAAACTTTCCATGGCACTATTTCAAAGAAAAGCAGCAGAGTTATCCCGGGCGTCCTGGCAATATTTATCCCTCAAATAATATCAAAAAAACAGATTACCTGGTCATAATCACATTATTGTTTGTGGGATCTTGCTGTGAACAAATTGGTTGCCGTGTTTCCTGGTTGCCATGTTTCCTGATTGCTGTGTTTCCTGATTGCTGTGTTTCCTGCATTACAACAGTGACTTCATTTCAAAAGTACCACAAAGGGCTTTGGGACATCCTGAGGTCATGAAAGGCACTATGTGAATACAAGTTTTTCTTTAAACTCGTGCACAGCATTGGGTTCAGTATGTGCCCTCGCCCAGTTCTCCTGGGATTTGTATAACCATCAGACAGATGCCACTTCCTTTATGTCAATCTAATTTCAAATTTATAAAATATAAAATGATAAATAAGAGTTAATAAGAAACCTACATTAAGCCTTAGTAAAACTTCAATCAAAGTTCAGTATACAGTATTCTGCTTCACACAGATAGAATATTGAACTGTTAGCACCTTTTCTCATTCAGTATAATTTGTTGCTCCCTTTGAAATTTGGCATTCTTGCCTCTGTCCTGATGAACAATAAGTTCAGTATACAGTATTCTGCTTCACACAGATAGAATATTGAGGCATTAGAAGGGTTATAACATGGATGCTGCTTGGTATGAGTAAACATGGATCCAAGAAATATTGGATTTTCTTTTATTCGAGACACACAGATTACAAGGCAATATGATAAAAATGGTTAAAATTATAGATGAGACAGGATGGATAGGAGCAGAATGTTTCCAGTCATTATGAAGGTCTAAAACTAGGGGCCAAAGATACAAACTTAAATGCGAGAGATTCAGGAGAGGGAGAGGAAGAACAATTCCTTAATACAGAGACTTGTACAACTATGGAATTAACGTACAGGTTAGTGCTACTGAAAAACGAGACATGTTGTTGAAATTTTTTATCTTGCACTCATCAGGACAGAGGCAAGAATGCCAAATTTCAAAGGGAGCAACAAATTATACTGAATGAGAAAAGGTGCTAACAGGTTGGCCAGTCGACTCTGATTGGCTGAGGCATTCTCATGGAGAATGCACCGGGGAACAATTGTTTCCTACACTTTTGTTTAATTCACAAAGAGCACAATGCCTGGATATGTTCCTTTTGTCTGCAGAGGACAGGCCCCTGTGTATGAACATATGTAGCTTCTAGCAAGCATAAATGAGCCACACTACAATCCCGGGTTAGTGTTAGCTGCAGAAACATTGAATATAAGGTAAAGGGATAAAGTAATATAGGAACAAGGCAAGGTCTGTTTGCTCACATGGAGGTGAAACACCAAATGACCACTTTAGCAACTGCTGTTTTAATTTCTATATGCATGAAATTATTTTTAGATGGATAAATATTTTCTGGTAGGTATGTTTTTACTCATAGACTCATAGACATTTACAGCACAGAAAGAGGCCATTTGGCCCATTGTGTCGGCGCTGGTCTACAAAGATCTGACTACAATAATCCCATTTTCCAGCAACTCCCCTCTTAGCCTTCTATCTCTTACCTTTAATCTATGCCCCCTGGTTATTGACCTCTCTACTAATGGAAAAAGCGCCCTCCTATCCATCCTATCTATGCCCCTCATAATCTTATACACCTCTATCAGGTCCACTGCTCCAAGGAAAACAACCTCAGCCTAACCAATCTTTCCTCATAGCTCAGACCCTCCAGCCCAGGCAGCATCCTGGTAAATCTCCTCTGTACTCTCTCCAGTGCAATAACATCCTTCCTATAATGTGCTGACCAGAACTGCATGCAGTACTCCAGTTGTGGCCTAACCAGCATTTTATACAGTTCCAGCATAACCTCCCTGCTCTTGTATTCTATGCCTCCACTAATGAAGGCAAGTATCCCATATGCCTTCTTAATCAGCTTATCTACCTGTCCTGCTACCTTCAGGGATCTGTGGATATGCACTCCAAGGTCCCTCTGATCTTCAGTACTTTCCAGGGTCCTACCATTCATAGTGTAATCCCTTGCCTTCTTAGCCCTCCCCAAGTGCATTACCTCACACTTTTCCAGGTTGAATTCCATTTGCCACTGCTCTGCTCACCTGACCAGTCCATTGAAATCATCCTGCAGTTTACGGCTATCCTCCTCACTATTTACCGCCCTACCAATTTTCGTGTAATTTGCAAACTTCTTGATCACATCCCCTACAATTAAGTCCAAATCATTTATATACATCACAAACAGCAAGGGCCTGAGCACCAAGTCCTGCGGAACCCCAGTGGAAACAGATTTACAGTCATAGAAACATCCTCCTATCATCACCCTCTGCTTCCTGCCAATTTTGGATCCAACGTGCCACTTTGCCTTGGATCCCATGGGATCTTACTTTCCTGACTAGTTTGCCATGAGGGACCTTATTAAAAACCTTGCTAAAGACCATGTAGAACACATCAAATGCATTACCTTCATCAACACTCCTGGTTCCCTCCTCAAAAACTTCGATCAAATTTGTCAAACAGGACCTTCCCTTAACAATTCTTTCTAGTAACTTCCCCACCACCGAGGTTAGACTGACTGGCCTGTAATTTCCTGGTTGATCCCTTCCTCCCTTTTTTAATAACAGGATAACATTATCAGTCCTCCAGTCCTCTGGCACCTCACCTGTGGCCAGAGAGGATTTGAACATTACTGCCAGGGCCCATGATATCTCTTCCCTTGCCTTCCTCAAACAGCCTGGGATACATCTCATCCGGGCTTGCAGATTTAAAACCGCTAAAACTGCTAGTACCTCCTCTCTCTCTCTATGTTAATTTCCTGTAATATTTCACAGTCCTCCACCCTGATGTCTATAACTGTGTCATCCTTTTCCATTGTGAAGACCAATGCATTGTATTTATTGAGGACTGTACCCATATCTTCCAGGTCCACACACACATTCTCTCTATGGTCCCAATTGGCCCTACTCTTTCCCTAGTTATTCTCTTGCTCTTTATATATTTAACAAACTCCTTTGGGTTTTCATTTATTTTACCCACCAATGCTTTCTCATACACTCTCTTAGCTTTCCTAATTTCCTTTTTAAGTTCCCCCATGCATTTTTTATATCCTTCTAGGGAGTTTGTCATATTGAGCCCTCGATATCTGCCTCTTTTTTTCTTAAACTTAATCTTTATGTCCCTTGACATCCAGGGTTCTCCGGACTTGGTCCTCACCTTTGCCTTTAAGGGAACATATTTTCCCTGTCCTCTCGCTATTTCCTCCTTGAATGTCTCCCACTGCTTTGACACAGTTTTATCTACAAGTAGCTGCTCCCAGTTCACTTGGGCCAAATTGAATCTCATCTTAGTAAAATTAGCCTTTACCCAGTTTAGAACTTTTATTCCCAGCCCAACTTTATCCTTTTCCATAATTATCCTAAATCTAACTGAGTTCTGGTGACTATCTCCAAAATGCTCCCCAACTGATACGCCTTCCACCTGCCCAGGCTCATTTCCGAATATTAGATCCAGAACTGCCCCCCACCTTGTTGGGCTTTCTACGTACTGGCTAAAATGTTCTCCTGGATGCAACTTAAGAGTTTTTCTCCCTCCCTACCTTGCACACTAAAACTATCCCAGTTAATATTTGGGTAGATAAAATCCCCTGCTACTACCGCCTTATTATTCTTCCACTTCTCTGAAATTTGATTACATATTTTATCTTGTATCTCTCCCTGACTGTTTGGGGGCCTACAGTACCCACCCAACAGCATATTTGCCCCTTTTGTGTTTTTTATTTCTATCCATATGGCCTCATTTGATGATCCTTCCAAGATATCATCCCTCTTCACTGTTATAATTGATTCCTTGATCAATATTTTGACCCGCTACCCCCTCTTCTTTAATCCCCCTCTGTATCTCATCTGAATACCCTATAACCAGGAATGTTGAGCTGCCAATCCTGCCTTTCTTTTAGTCAACTCTCGGTCATAGCTTTGGTATCATACTCCCATGTGCCTATCTGTGCCTTCAGCTCATCTGTCTTATTCCTCAGGTTCCTTGCATTAAAATATATTCTATTTAGCCTTGCTAAACTCACTTCTTTCTTATCTAGCCTATCCTTCCTCAGTTTTCCAGGCTCACTTACTAGCGTTTTAACTTCTAATTCCATTTCAGCTTCTCTCCCCTCTGAACTACTTTCCAGGATCCCACCCCCCACCCAATTTAGCTGAAATCCACTCCAACAGCATTAGCAAACCTCCCCGCGAGGATATTGGTCCCGTTCCTCTTCAGATGTAACCCGTCCAACTTGTACAGGTCCCACCTTCCCCAGAAACAGTCCCAATGCCCCAGGAATCTAAAGCCCTCCCTCCTGCACCATCTCTCCAGCCACGCATTCATCTGCTGTATCCTTCTGTTCCTATACTCACTAATGCATAGTACCAGGAGTAATCCAGAGATTACCACCTTTGTAGTCCTGCTTTTCAATTTCCTGCCTAACTCCCTAAAAAGTCTGCTTGCCGGACCTCATTTCTCTTTCTTCCTATGTCATTGGTTCCAACATGGACCACGACCTCTGGCTGTTCCCTCTCCCACTTCAGAATGTCCTGCAGCCACTTCGTGACATCCTTGATCCTGGCACCTGGGAGGTAACATGCCATCCTGGAGTCACGTCTATGGCTGCAGATGTGCCCGTCTACTCCCCTCACTAATGAATCCCCTACCACTATTGCCCTTCCACACTTCTTCCTCCTCCCCTGAGCAGTTGGATCACCCACAGTGATGGCCTTGGGCCTAGTTGGCCTCCACAGATGAACCATCACTCTTTATATTTTTCAAGGCCGAAAAGTGGTTTGTGAGTGAGATGCACTTGGGGATTCCCTCGTTACCTGACAGGTCCCCTTATTCTGTCTGGCAGTCACCCATTCCCTCTTTGCTCGCACTTCCTTAAGCTGCAGGGTGACCACGTCCTGAACCATGCTATCCACTCTATCCATTCTGAGTGGATGGTTTTGACCAGGAGAGAAGGACTTATAGAAAGTGCTCACTCTATTAAATCAAAACCAAGAGTTCTGCTCAGGTCACAGTGGTGTGCTGCCACATTTAATGGACTTAAAATGACACTCGAAACGTAAGCCACTGTAGAGTAAAATATTGTTCGGGTATTAAGGGAACTCAATTGACTTATTTCACTCAAATACCCTTGAGATTATGTTTAGAGAGAAGCAGCAAATTTAGGGGTTATAAGTAACCAAAAAATGGTAGGAGTGTTCCAAAATCTTTCAAAGTAATTTATGGTAGATCCAAATGTGACTGGATTTAGTCCAATTGTACCTTTGTGATCCTAGTCCATCTCCAACAGAGAGATGAATGCCCATGCTCACCTTCAGAAGCTATACCTCTATATGGCATACTACAAGGTGTCTTCTAATTAGTGCCAGGACAGGCTGCACCATCCTGATACCTAAACCACTATGACAGGATAACAAATGCTGGAACGGCAGCATCTTAGCTGTAGAAAACACTATACTTAAATCGTTCAAACCTTTGTTGATTACAACAAATAGATATCCCAGTTATAAATCATATAACTCCACTCTACGTTGTAAACATGTCATGAGCAGTGTTCTGAATAGTTAAAAAAAACAGCCAAAAAGAAAAATACAATGGGTGGAATTTTCCATGCCTGCTGATGTTGGGCGACATGGCAGGTGTGAGTGGACAACACGGTGGAAAGGCCAGAAACCAGTTTCATGACGACGTGAAACCAGTTTGCAATGGTCTGCTCTGCCCTTCAATTGCAAGCCGCATTTCCCACCGCCACATGTCAGGAACTTCATTGTAATACAACTGCATATTATTATAAGGCCAGCTCGCCGAAGTCATCCCCCCAAGCTGGAGCATTCAGGGACATACTGACGTGTTTCACAATGGAACATAAGCGATGTGCACCTGGTGAGCTGCACTTCACTCGGGACCTTGAGGCTTGTTTACCTACCTTGCTTCAGGCAGCACTCACGGTCGTCAGTGCCAGGCTTCACAAGGTGCACCGCATCACTTTTAGGGGTGCTCACGAGCAGGTCTCTACTTACGAGACCAGCCGTAAGGCAGGAGTCCCTTATCAACGGCTGCAGGGGGAGGGCTTGCTCGGGGAATGGGGAGAAGTGGCCTCATACAAGGGAAGAAGCTTCAGAATGAGGGCTGTACTAGGGAAGAGGGTATCCCAGGGTGTGTGTGGGGACACATGATGATCTGTGCAAGTAGCTTCAAGATGGTGAGGGCTGGGGAGGCAGATCCCAAGGAGATGAGGCCAGATGGAGATGTGAGGGTGTGAGAGAGAGAGAGAGAGTGACTGTTGATGTCCCTTGAGATGGCAGTGAGTGAGATGCCAGTGAATGTTTAATGGGCTTGTGGGTCTATGAGTTTGGAGTGATGAGAAAATTGCCTTACCCTGGTGACACGGATGAGATCATTCATCCTCCTTCTGCACTGGATGGAAAACCTCTTCTGTGCAGCATTGGCACTGACCACCATTGCCACCGCCTCCCAAGCCAGAGTGATGACACTGATGGGCCTCCTGCGGTCAGAGCGGGCTCCAGCGGTGTCTAGAAGGCATCCTAGGGATGCGTCACTGAATCGGGGGGCTGCAGTCTTCTTGCCTTTCTGGGCCATGTCTTCTGTGTAGCAGTCCTGGGCTGGGAGCCCTGAGACCTGTGCGTGTGGCTGCACTTTAAACATGGCGCCCGGCGTGAGGAAGCAGTGAGGCTACGGCGTGGTAGGTGAATCGGAGGCTGCCCTCCAGCGAAATGGCATGTTTCCTGGGAATGCATGTTAATGAAGCAGGATTGGGATGATACACTGCAAAAACCCGCCATTGCAGCCAACGGTTAAAACCTCCTTCCTCCCGCCCACTATCGCACTTAGTGCAAATCTGGGACGATTCCGCCCAATGTGTTTTAACATTAATGAATTTGAAGACATGTATATGGCAGAGATTTTTTCACCTTGGCACCTTCTGTTTTTAGTTCTGTGTTTCACCACATGCCACAATTTGAGAGGGTTGAAATTTTGACTTTGAGTGCTCGTATAAAATTGGTAATATGCATTCGGCAGATCATTACCGCTCTTGATTTTGATTTCTGGCATTTTTAATGGAAACAAAAATCAGGAGAGATGTATAACATGTAGCTTAACCAATATTGCCTGATTTACACTATCACTCAGTCAAAAATACCCTCTAAGAGCCTTCCTTTTAGTCATTTGCCCTGCCTAGATGCATAAGGTACGTTAGCATTGAAAGGCTCCTCCATATCTACATGCCAGGACTGGGTGTCAACCAAAATTTGAACTTTAATCTCTTCAATGGAATCTGTTTCAGAATGTGAACGTATTTTCCTGTGCTATAGAATGATAGAACATAGGTTCGTGCATGTTGTCTCACAAATGCTGTATTTTCAGCCTCTACAATTGCTGCGTGCCCAGAGCAGATCAGGCATTTCCCACAAGTAAGAACTAAATTGAGTGAAGAATTATCTAGGGTGCTTGTAGCAGCTGGAGTCAGAGCAGTATGGTCAAGGCTCAGTAGGAAGCCAGCTGTCAATTACCTCGAAGAAGGATGGTCTATTGAGACCACATAAAGGGCAAGGGGAGAAAACACCACTTTTTAAAAAGAGAAAAAACTATAAATGTTGTAAAATAATCAGAAAACAAAATTAAATTCCATTTAATGATTGTGAAGGTAGATGCAGATTGAGAATTTCCAACTTAGCATTGTTTTTTCTTGTACTGAATCCCAATCCATGTCACATAGGACACAGGAATAGGCCATTTAGCCCATCAAACATGCCCCACCATTCAATAAGAACATGGTAGCTCGGTGAACTAACTCCGTATAGCCACTTTTTCCCCATATTCCTTAATAGGTTTTATTCAATCTCAGATTTAAAATGAACAATGAATGTAGCATAAATCGTCATTGGTGGAAGAGATTTCGAAATGTGTGGAGACGTTTTTCCTAATTTTACTCCTGAAAGACCTGGTTTTAACTTTGCTCAGTCCTCTAAGTCCTGTCTTCTTATTTACCAGTGAGCGTACACAAAGGGCGTATACAAAAGAAATAGCTTTCCAAAACTGTTGAAACAATCAGTATTGAGATGATTCTGATCCTTCAGCAACTTGACTATTCTGTTCTAAGTATTGTAGGCTATCCCCTTCCTTGGATCAGCTACTTGACTCTTGTGGTTTGGAGGTCTACCCTGGGTATCAATGACTCAATGTACAAGCAACATTTTTATTAACCTAAAGCCCTTAGCATATGGGTCAACATCAATGTAAAAATATTGACACAAGTGCCTGCTAATATATTCTCACAATCTGATTGCTTGGTTTCTTGAGAGACTGATAAGGTCAGGTGGTTGAACCGTCCTGTTCTGTAACTCACGTTGATAGCTGACCAGGCTATCCTCTCATCTGACTGCAGCCATGAGTCTCCTGCACATCTTGGGCAGAATTTTGCCCTCGCTGGGCGGGCTCAGTGGGGGCGGTCGGGAAGCCAACCGCTGCTCACGATCGGGCCACGACTGCGATTTCACACTGGCGGGCCAATTAGGGCCTGCCCAGCGTGAAGCACATGTTGCAGCTCTCAGCACTGCTTGTATGGTGTGAGGGGGAGGGCGAGCATGCAAGTTCGCGCATGTGTGCAGGTGCGCGCAGACAAAGCTCCCTGGGGCACTGGGCTGCGTCAGGGAGATGATGAGTTTTGAAAATGAAAAATAAAGAATTGTAAAATGTTAAAAGACATGTCTCCACACATGACTGTGTCACATGAGTAGGGACATGTTATTAATGAAATGCTAAAATTTAAAATTGCTGTTGGAAACCTCATCCCGCCCATGGATGAGGTTTCCCAAAAAGTGCAAAGGCCACTTGGCCTTTTCATCTGCTCACCAACCATAAGACTGGGGGGGGGGGCAGCAAAAAATCACATTTAGTTGGGACTTTAATGGCCTTAATAGGCCTGCTAATAATCGGTGGGCGTGCTCTCAACTCCTGCGTGCACGCGCGCCAACTGAAATATCGCTTGAGTGCGCATCGCCCGCATTCAAGCCATATTGGACTGGTCCTTTATCCAGTGTCCTGTGTGTGTAGCTGCAGTTCGACTCATTTCTGCCTACATGTCTGGGCATGTTATCCCTCTTCTGGTCATTATCTGGGCATGTTCTCTCTTTGTCTGGGCATGTTCTGTCTCTTCTGGTCATTGTCTGTCCACAGCCTAACCCTCTTCCCATCAGCTCTCAGTCGACCAAGCAACCATTTTGTGTTATACAAATGCATTGTTCAATATTTAATACTATGTTTTCTACAAAGAAAACCAATACATAAATGTTCCTTTGATCCACATTTTGAAACAAATCTACAAAAAATATCAATATCAAAATATCAACATCTGTATTAGCAAATGCTGGGCAAGTTCCAATCTGACAGTTTCATCATGATCTTGTTCTATCTCTATATTGCAAAAGTCAGTGGTTAAATTACAAATGTTATTCTCTTCATTTACTGACAACTAAACCATACTATCTGTTGTTTAACAACAATGTATAGGTTGCTGTTTCCAGGCTTATTAACACTTTCATGCCCACATCATTGACTAACTGTTGACTCTTCTACTGCACTTGTGGCCAGCCTCCCACATTCTACCCCTCCATAAACTTGAGGTCACTCAAAACTCTGCTGCCTATGTCCTAACTTGCACCAAGTCCTGCTCCCTCATCACCCTTGTCCTCACTCAACTACACTGACTTCTGGTTAAACAAAGCCTCAATTTTAAAATTCTTATCCTTGTCTTCTAAACCCTCCATGGTCTAGCTCCTCCCTATCTCTGTCATCTCCTCCAGCCATACAATCCTCCAAGATATTTGCATTCATCTAACCCTGGCTTCTTGAGCATCTCTGATTTGAACAACTTCACCGATGATGGCCATGCCTTCAGTTGCCTAGGCCATAAGCTCTGGAATTCCCACCCTAAATTTCTCTCTCCTCTCTCTACCTCACTTTCCTCCTTTACGACACTCCTTAAAACCAGTTTGCTCAAGGTTTTGGTCATCTGTCCTAATGTCTAATTATGTGGCTCGGTGTCATATTTTATTTTAATATGTGTCTGTGAAACACCTTGGGACATTTTATTGCATTAAAGGCATTATATAAACACAGTCGTTGGTGGTGTTGTTGAATTATTGGGTTTTAAATTGATGCATATTGACAAGCTATTCTAATCTAGATAATCCACCACTAACCTTATATCAACTGGTCAACATGAGCAGGACTTTCACAGCCAGATTCTCTGAGTTTTTTGATGGCAAGTTCTCTCTGTGGTCTGATTTGCTCTCATTTTAAGTATCTTATCAAAATACGACACAGTCTGTATCCTCCAGTCTGAAATAATTCTATTTGCAGTTATCTGCAGAGTTAATAAAGGTTCCTTAAAGGTGAAACACTATCTCTCTCAGCTTTCACACCATTATTTTGACAGCTCAGGCTGCTTTGCTTGCAACTCAAGGCCGCAGGTACAATTTCTTTATTTTCTTTCTGAGTTTGTTTTCACAGTTGAAGATTGATTGTTTTCACAATTGAACATTGTTTTCAAAATTGAAGATTTCTGAAGTATTTGAAATAGCATAAATATTACCAGACATTGCTCGCTACCCTGCAACCTCATCCCAACACTTGTAAAACAAACTGCATTTCTAATTAATTGAAAATTAATTACTCTGCGCTTGTTGTGATGCTGCAGGAATTGAAGTTTTGTTTTCAAAGTGCACATTTTGCATTAGGGCTTCATTTGAAGTGTCACTGTACACTGTCCTTTCTATTGCAATGCACAATCTGGGCGGACATGATCAGTCTGAACAGGTATCTTATATTCTAACCCGTAACATATATGAGCTGCAAAATTGGGCTCCGTGGTGCCACTAGTGCTGTCACTATGGAAGTCCAGAAGTGAACTAACGGCTGTTGGAATGTTTCCAGCCACTTCCAGCATGGCCCACGTGACACGCCCTGATAATAGGGCCTAGCGTCGGCAAGTCATATGTGTACTGGAAGCATGTGGAATGGGAAGATAGTGATGTCAAACAGGCTCTGACACTGATTTGATGCACACTCTGCCATTTTGGACTGGGCCTAGTCAATGCCCTCTCTCTTAGACACTCCCAGCTAAACATGTGTTCAACTGCACAAGGTACTCCCTCAGTAGAGTTACTTAAAGGGCCAACCATCTAACTTCCAAGTAAAGTGCTTTTGATTTACCTTTGCTGGTGCAGAGTGAGTGGAAGTACAGTGTCCATTGTGGCGTTGCAGGCATTTTGTAAACATTTTGGATTTTCAAGGGAGTGGTGTTCTTGACAAGGAGGTTGGAGGAGTTGGCTGACCTGTCAGGAGAAAGTCTGCTTCAGTAATGGGGGCTAGAGTTGCAGTTCTTCTTGGCTGCAGCATGATTACAAAATAGATCACAGGCAGCAGAGAGGGGAAGCAGTGTGCAGTGAGAGGAGGCGGAGTAAGAGGACAAAGAGCAAGAGGGGTGGCCACCGGGATATTATCACTCCAATATTGTCCATGAGTGGATACTCAGACCCTTGCTTACCTAACATCATCACTGCTCCACAGTTCCCCAGTTTTCAATTTACCTGTTACGGACCACCACAGCATCCTCTTGGACAAAGCCCTGAAATAAAAGCCAACAAAAAAAAAACATTTATCCAATAACACTTCCAATAATGCATACAAAATTCAACTGTTCACCCTTTTGCATTCTCTTATATTACTGTGATATAATTGCCTTTGCCTGTCCTAAAACTACTACTCATTGCCAGCCCTGGGTACATAGCAAGGCTGGTGGTAGGCTGCTGACTTTCACAGAGAGAGATGACAGATAAGCCTTGGAGGATGCACTCAAATAACTCTGGGCCTTGAGGGCCCAACTTTGGACTGCATTGCTGTGGCAGCAGTCCAGGCTGACTGGCTGAAAGGCAACTGGTGGATCAGTTGTGGTGAGTGCGTGAAAGTTGCGATCCTGAGAGAGGAAAGCAGCTTATGCTCCATGATGGTGCCTCAGTGATCCTAATAATCTGTTGGAGGACAAATTGCTGGACTGCTGTAAGAGCCTGCAAACCCCTTTGAACACTGATACCTACGTTCATAATGGCAGCGGTTTGAGCCTGCATGGCAACAAGCAAGGATCTCATGACCTCAGCCTGAACTTCCAGCATAGCACAGAAATATTGGGTGGCTTCCATCTGTGCTTCAGTGGGAGCTGAGACATTGGCCAGCAGACAGCGCCTCATGCCTAAGTCTGCAAGTGCCGTAATAGAATTGACCACCACTTCCATGGTGGAGAGGATAGGTTTCAAGCTCTGCTTTGATAAGTTGGAGCTGGATTCCTCCCTGCTCTTTAACAGTGACAACAGGCTGTCTGGCAGGCCTAATGCACCAAGTATCATGTGTATCTGAAAGCAGAAATGCAGGAGGAGAGTGAGGGGAGGACGGTGGGGGTGGGGTCTTTGAGGTGGAAAACAAAATGTCCACGATCAGACCATCTGCAGCTCGTGCTTCCTGCCAGAAAGCAGAGTGAGGTTGAGGTTCAATTTGAGAAGAGGTATAAGGCAGGAGCATACCATCATCCTCAATGTTTTCAGTGACGCTGGCTGCAATGGCCTCCATCAAAGCCAACTCCATGTTGTGGAGCACCATTGGCTCTAGAGAGCTCAGTTGATACAGGTTTGCCTGTGTCCTTCTGCTTTTGCTCTGCTCCCTCCTGTTATGGGCCAGCTTGTCCTACAAGAGAGAGAGGGAAGAATGCCAGTAATTTTAGGTGATGTGCCTGCCATAACTACATAGCAGGATATAAAATTGGCCTCACTGCCTGATTTTAATACGTGCTATAATGTAGATTTGTAAGCTGCTGTCTGCATGTGTGCTGATTATATTCATTTAAATGCTATGAAAGATCCATCAAAAAATTGGTGGGGGGAGGAGCTAAGAAAAATAGACTAATATTCTTAAATATTTTAAGGAACTTAGCATTCGATTAATCTTGCAGTCTGACATGAAATATTATTCCTGATGCACTGCTTAGTGTTCCTTCAGAGATCTTTACCTTCCTTTTCCCATCATGTTACATTCCCTATGACTCTAGCCCTTTCTATCTTTTTCCTATGTGTGCTATATTCTGGATTCCTCCATACCTTATTTCATCACCTTCCCTTCCCTCTGGATTTACAGCTGTAGCAATCTTCTTTCAAGAGGAAGGTGTCAGTCTGTGCCCAACCAGCCATTCCCTGTGCAATAGCTTTACAGAGACTAATAAACAGGCCAATCTATAGAATTCTGGCGGCCTAAGCATTACATTAACATCTGTGATAGGAATTCTCCAGAACACAAGCTTAACAGTTGCCAATTCCAATCATGGCAGAAGTTGAAAATGTAAATAACAAAGCTGTAGTATGTACGCTCAACAAAACTCAGAGTGGCAGGCGTCATAATATAGGCCCATAACTTCTGAGCTCAAGGGTGCCATAACTGGGCAATACTCCAAAGAGGCACTGGGGAAAAGCACCCCCCCCCCCGCCCCCCACCCCACAACAGGAAGTTCCCAGGTAAGGATTGCATGGCAATTGCCCAGGAAGTTCCAACCTCCATTGGGCAATTGCCCTGAAATCATTACGATTTAAATCACAAACTTTGGATGGTCTTACAGTAATAGTTACCCAGGAAAGGTTAGAAGAATTAAAACCACTTCTAACTCCTGAGTAAGTATACTATTAACCACAGCCCCCACACCACCCCAAGGGACTCCCTTCACCCCCCAGTACCCCCTTACTACATCCCTAACCGGACCCCCCTGACTACCTCCCAGTCCCTCACTAATGCCCCACACCCCAGCTCTCTGCCCACTGGAATCCCCCCTAACAACCCTGGATGACACACTCGGCCCACCATGGGAGTCCCCCCAACCCCCCCATGGGACACACCTGCTGACCACCCAACCCACCCCACTGACCCTTCTTCACTGACCACCCAACCCCCAACACCCTACTGCCCACCCCACCCCCAACCCACCACTGACCACCTGAACCCTCTCCCACTGACCACCCGACCTTCCCCACTGATTATCAGACCCCCACGTCCCCACTGACCACCTGAGACCCACCCCAACACTGACCACCCGACCCCTCCGACCAACTGTTGCCCCCCGCCCACCTCCCAACCCTACCCACTTACCTTAGAAATTTACCTTCTCCCTGGCTTCTCAAAGTGGCTGGACTTTTAAACATGCTTTATGGCAGCTAGTGCCGTAAAAAAGGGGACGTGTCTTCCCTACCTTCTAATCTGCTGCTGTTGACCCAAGGCCTCGGACACCCACTGCACTAGGGGAGGTGGTGGCATAGTGGTATTGTCACTGGGCTAGTATTCCAGGCACCCAGGGTAATGCTCTGGGGACCCAGGTTCAAATCCCACCATGGCAGACAGTGAAATTTGAACTCAATAAAAATCTGAAATTAAGGGCAGAACCTTTGAGTTGACGTGCAGGGGGTGGGCCCTGCTCACTGACATGTAAAATGACGTCGGGGATGTGTCATTCAGTACTGGAGTTGGCTGTGTGCCTGCTGAACGCAAGGGGAGGGGACACAGAATATTAGGTGTTTATTATAGACCCCCAGATAGTCAGCAGGAGATTGAGGAGCAAATATGTGCACAATTTGTGGAAGTGTGTAAAAACGATAACAATAGGGTGATTATATGAGGTGATTTCAACTTTCCCAACATTAACTGGGATAGACATAGTGTTAAGGGTTTGGATGAAGTGGATTTCTTGAAAAGTGTACTGGAGAACTTTTTAGGTCAATATGTTGAGGGTCCAACAAGGGACGGTGCATTGCTGGACCTAATTCTGGGGAATGAAGCTGGACAGGTGGCTGAGGTAGTGGTGGGGGAGCATTTTAGAGATAGCGACCACAATATGGTACAGTTTAAGTTTGTTATGGACAAAGAAATTGACAAGTTGCAAAAAAACTTTTTGGATTGGGGGGAGTGAATTTTAGTAAAATAAGGCAGGATCTGGCCAAGATAGTCTGGGAACAGCTACTTTTGGGGAAATCTACAGAGGAACAGTGGGGGATGTTCAAAAAGGAAATTGGGCAGGTACAGGCTCAACATGTTCCCTCTAGGGTGACAGGAAGGAGTAACAAGCCCAGAGAACCATGGATGACCAGAGATATTCAGGTTACGATGAGAAGGAAAAAAGAGGATTTTAGCAGGTACAAGGGAAGCAAATCAGCAGAGGCATTAGTGGAGTACAGACGGTGCAGGGTGGAGCTTAAGAAAGCAATTAGGAGAGCAAAGAGGGGATATGAGAAAGCTCTGGCTGGTAAAAGTAGGGAAAATCCCAAAATATTCTATAAGTATATCAATGGGAAGAGGATAACCAGGGAAAAAGTAGGCCCCATTAGGGACCAAGGGGGAAATCTATGGGTGGAGCCAGAGGACATCACTAGAGTGTTGAAAGAATACTTCACGTCCGTCTTCACCAAGAGAATGAGGATGAAGGTATCGAACTCAGGGAGAGAGACTGCGAGGTTCTTAAGCAAATTGATATAGGGAGTGACAAGGTATTGCAGCTGTTGGCAGGCTTAAAAGTGGACAAATATCCAGGTCCAGATGATTTGTGTCTCAGACTGCTGAGGGAGGCAAGGGAGGAGATCGCAGGGGCTCTCACCCGAATTTTTAATTCCTCTCTGGCCACGGGGGAGGTGCCAGAGGACTGGAGAACAGCTAATGTGGTCCCGCTATTTAAGAAGGGTTGTAGAGATAAGCCAGGGAACTGCAGGCCAGTGAGTCTCACATCAGTGGTAGGGAAACTATTGGAGAAATTTCTGAAGGAGACTATATATCTCCACTTGGAGGGGCAAGGTTTGATCAGGGATAGTCAGCATGGCTTTGTCAGAGGGAGGTCATGCTGAACAAATTTGATTGAATTTTTTGAGGAGGTGACCAGGTGTGCAGATGAGGGTAGTGCAGTTGATGTAGTTTATATGGATTTCAACAAAGCCTTTGACAAGGTCCCACATGGGAGACTTATAAAGAAGGCAAATGCACATGGGATACAGGGTAATTTGATAAGGTGGATTCAAAACTGGCTTAGTTGTAGGAGACAGAGGGTGATGACAGAAGGCTGCTTTAGTGATTGGAAGCCAGTATCCAGTGGCGTACCACAGGGATCTGTTCTTGGTCCCCTATTATTTGTCATTTATATAAACGACATAGATAACTATGTGGGAGGTAGGATTAGTAAGTTTGCGGATGACACAAAGATTGGCCGGGTGGTTAACAGTGAGGTTGAGTGTCTTGGGCCACAGGAAGATATAGACGGGATGGTCAAATGGGCAGATAAGTGGCAGATGGAATTTAACCCTGAAAAGTGTGAGGTGATACACTTTGGAAGGTGTAATTTGACAAGGAAGTATTCAATAAACGGCATGACACTAGGAAGTTCTGAGGAACAAAGGGTATGTCCATAGATCTCTGAAAGCAGAGGGGCATGTTAGTGGGGTGGTGAAAAAGGCACATGGGACACTTGCCTTTATCAATCAAGGCATAGATTACAAAAGTAGGGATGTCATGTTGGAGTTGTATAGAAGCTTGGTGAGGCCACAGCTGGAGTACTGTGTGCAGTTCTGGTCGCCATATTATAGGAAGAATGTGATTGCACTGGAGGGGGTGCAGAGGACATTCACCAGGATGTTGCCTGGGATGAAACATTTAAGTTATGAAGAGAGGTTGGATAGACTTGGGTTGTTTTCGTTGGAGCAGAGAAGACTGAGGGGCAACCTGATTGAGGTGTACAAGATTATGAGGGGCATGGACAGGGTGGATAGGGAGCAGCCGTTCCCCTTAGTTGAAGGGTCAGTTACGAGGGGACATAAGTTCAAGGTGAGGGACAGGAGGTTTAGGGGGGATGTGAGGAAAAACTTTTTTATCCAGAGGGTGTTGACGGTCTGGAATGCACTGCCTGGGAGGATGGTGGAGGCGGGTTGCCTCACATCCTTTAAAAAGTGCCTGGATGAACACTTGGCACGTCATAACATTTAAGGCTTTGGGCCAAGTGCTGGTAAATGGGATTAAGCAGGTAGGTCAGGTGTTTCTCACATGTCGGTGCAGACTCAATGGGCCGAAGGGCCTCTTCTGCACTGTGATTCTGTGATTCTGTGAACTGTCAAAGGTCTATTAAGGCCACTTAAATATCAATTAAAATACTTAACTGAGCTGCCCATCCAACCCTAAGGTTGATGGGCAGGCGAAGAGCCCAGGCGGCCTTCGCATTTGTCGTGAAACCTCATCCACGGTGAGATGAGGTTTCATGAAGTTTTTAAAGTTTAATAAAATTCATTGGCATGTCCCAGCTCATGTGACACTGTCACATGAGGGGACATGTCTTAAAAATTTCTTTTTGTCTTCATTAAAATTTTAAAAAATTAAACTAACCTCCCTGAGGCAGCTCTGTGCCTCAGGGAGATTTTTGCGCTGTTTCGCGCATATGCGCAAAAGAGTGCAGGCCCTACTCCCCCCACCCGTACAGGGACTGCTCAGCGCTTGCAGGTGTGCGTCACGCTGGGCGGGTCTTAATTGGCCCGCCCACATAAAATGGTGGCACACAGCCGATCGCCGCCCGCACTTGCTCCCGTCCAACCCCTCCCCCCTCTTCAGGGAGAAAATTGTCCTCTAAAAGTCTGATGATGGTCATGAAACCATTGCCGAATGTTGTAAAAGTCCAACTGGCTCACTAAAGTCCTTTAGAAATGGAAATCTGCTGTCCTTACCTGGTCTGGCCTACATGTGACTCCAGACCACAGCAATGTGGTTGACTCTTAAAAAATGCCCTCTGAACAAGGGCATTTAGGGATGGGCAATAAATGCTGGCCTAGCCTGCGATGCCCAAATCCCATGAACGAGGTTTAAGAAAATGAGACAGTTCCCGTCTAGATTTCCTTTCCTAAAGGACTTTAGCGAGCCAGATGGATTTTTACAACATTTGGCAATGGTTTCATGGCCATCATCAGACTTTTAGGGGACAATTTTCTCCCCGTTGGGAGGGGGTAGTTGGTGGGGGGGTGGGGGGGTGGTGGTTGGATGGGAGCAGGCGTGGGTGGGGGCGCAGCTGATTGCCGCCCATGATCGGCTGCGTGCTGCCATTTTACGTGAGCGGGCCAATTAAGACCCACCCAGCGTGACACGCACCCGACCGGAGTTGGAAACTTGAGCAAGAAAGGAGCGGCTGGATTTTAAGGTAAGGAACTGGGAGCGGAGTGGCAATCCAACCCTGACTACCACTCCACCGGAAGTTCAGGGCCAGTGGCTGGGAAATAGTTCTTCCGGAATCATGAAAGCTCCCTGCAAATAACTCCAGCAGCTGTTAAAAGGATCTTCACTTGTTTCTCTTGCCTGCCTTGATCCCAATAAGCCAAAAGGTAAATGGGAATGGGAGACACTGACGCTGCCTTCCTCACCAAGTGTAAAATGCTAACAGAATTTGTCAACAGGTCCTGAAGTTAAAAAGCACAGACCTATCATGACAGCCTGTTCCCCAGGCTCAAGGCCACCTCATTGACAGCTCAGAAATAAGCAGCACCAATCTGGTTTTAACTGAGGCACTTTGACCTGAAACGAGTGCTGTTAGAGGGAGTATGGAGGTAAAGCCTTCTGCCATTTAACTGCATGTAATTTACATTTCTGCACTCTCTCAGGTCAAGCCAGGTGCGGACATTAAAAAAAGCCATGGAGACAGTTTGAATGGAATGCTATTCAGGAGCAGAGGGCAAGAAAATGATTAGTTCCCGATATTTCAACCACTTTTTGAGTTCAGTTCGGGAAAGCAGCCGATGAAAATCAGCCCAATCGAATGCAAGCCCATGGTTTTGGGTGAGGGCATGCCTTCCTGTATAAACTTTCATGAGAAGGAGATGCTTACAATCTTCTGCTATAGCAGCTGCATCTTCAGTAACCAAATGGAAAAGTTAACCTTAAACGCATTTCTAACATAAAATTAATGCATTCCTATTAAATGGTTGAAGTAATTCTTGCGTGAGACATGTAGGTTCATTCTAACCATGACTTTGAGCATTACAGCTGCTTGTGAATCTGTCCCTGATGGATTAATTCCAGTCACTCGTGCAAAAAAAAACCCCGCATTTTATGTATTGGGGCATTCTTTCTGAGAACCTTTGTCACTCACCTGCATCCCATTTTGCTATTCTAGGTAGAAAAGTTCAATTTTCACCACTCCTTTATCTCGGTACATGTACAATTCCCTGAGGGAGAGGAACTGGGAAAGTAATTTTCTCCTCCCATATCTAGCCATGCACTCATTATACACAATCTAGCTCTGCAAAACTCATTAGAAACGGCTCGTTTGTCGGCTTCCCTCTCCAGTACCCACTCCCCCTGCCCACCTCAGTGTTTTACCCCAGTAATGAGAGTGCCTGGTCTCTGCTCAGCTTAACTTGTCAGGAACTTGATTCTGGATGGGCTCCAAACTCTATCACACCAATGCATGGCAAAGTGCAATGTTACAACATTGTGTTGTGCCACCTTATAGTTGGAAGGGGCGAGGGGTGATTTGATTGAAGAATACAAGATCCTGAACGGCCTTGACAAGTTGGGCGTCGAAAGGATGTTTCCTCTTGTGGGTGAGTCCAGAACTAGGGGGCGCTGTTTTAAAATTAGGGGCCACCCTTTTAGGACAGAGATGAGGAGAATTTTTTTCTCTGAGGGTTCTGCGACCTTGGAACTCTCTGCCTCAGAAGGTAGCGTAAGCAGGGTCACTGACTTTTTCTAAGGCAGAGGTAGATTGATTCCCTTGCCTAACTTCAATCTAAGGTTATCGGGGTTAGATGGGAATGTGGAAATCGAAGCACAAGAAGATCAGCCATGATCTTGTTGAATGGCGAGGCAGGCTCGAGGGGCCAAATTGTGTATTCCTGTCCCGATTTCTTATGTTCTTAAGGGGTTGACGACAGTTCTATTAAACAGCATTTACACAGCAATAACCTGCTTACTGATGCTCAGTTTGAGTTCCACCAGGGCCTCTCAGCTCCTGACCTCATTATAGCTTTTGGACAAAAGGGCTGAACTCAAAAGGTGAGATGGGCTACATGAGCAGGTCAGGGGCTGGGAATTCTGCGGCAAGTAACTCACTTTCTGACTCCCTAAAGCCTGTCCACCATCTACAAGGCACAAGTCAGGAATGTGATGAAATACTCTTCACTTGCCTGGACGAGTGCAGCTCCAACTACACTCGAGAAGCTCAACACTATCCAGGACAAAGAGGCCTACTTCATTGGCACCCCATCCACCACATTAAACATTTACTCCCTTCACCACCGATGCACAGTGGCAGCAGTGTGTACTATATACAAGATGCACTGCAGCAACTCACCAAGGCTCCTTCGACAGCACCTTCCAAACCCATGACCACTACCATCTAGAAGGACAAAAGCAGGAGATGCATGGGAACACCACCATCTGCAAGTTCCTCTCCAATCCACACACCATCCTGGCTTGGAACAATATCGCCGTTTTTTCACTGTCGCTGGGTCAAAATCCTGGAACTCCCTTCCTAACAGCACTGTGGATGTATCTACTCTGACTGCAGCGGTTAAGGAAGGCAACTCACCACCACCTTCTCAAGAGAAATTTTAAGGATGGGCGATAAATACTGCCCCAGCCAGCGACACCCACACCCCATGAGTGAATAAATTTATTTTAAAAGTTCCAGTTCCTGACATGGGAATATTGTGAGCATATGATGAAGCAAAGGTAGCTTGTTTTACATTTTATGAATATCTTGCTTATAGGAATCAATTTATGCACTAGCCTAGAAGTTGATCCACTCTGCTACTAAGACCCCAAAATGATGGGCTGGAAGCGTGTGCACATTTCCAACTGAAGGTGTGCCGCCTGCAATTGAGTAAGAAAAAACGAGTGGTGTATTTTATCCACAACTGAAGGGAACACTAGGTCCTTTGAATCTGCGAATGAGGGGCCTACTGCCCCCTACTCTCATTGGTTTACGCTTAGTCAGCTCAAGCTAATGTCTGCAACAAAGAAGGTAATTTACCTGAACGTGGAGAATGAGTATTCCTCCTGACCCCACATAAAATCAGCGCCCCTAATTCTCCCACACCCAACCCTGCCACTCCTAATCAGGCCCCTGATGCCCGGCTCTAATCTCACTTCTGCTTCAGACCCAAACTATACCTCCCTGAGGAAGCAAAAATGGCCATGGTACAAATTCTAAGCCTGGAGTCTCACTAAATTGTAATATTCTATTCAAAAAGATATCCCTTTAATTTTCATTGCGTTACACAAACTGACCATTACTGGTTGTCCTTGCTTTCTGAGCAATGCATTCTTTTGTAATCTCTGTGTATCAACTCATGTCAATGCTGCTTTTTCAGCCCTAGGGAATTTTTACTGTGTTTTATTAGCGAACCTTTTTAATATACAATTGAATTTTACAGGTGGCTGCTTTTGGTCCTAAATATATTCTTAAGATCTACTGTTGAATTTCCATAGATTGGAAATAAAAGGTCAAATCAAAGTTAAAGGTTTCATCTAGGTTATATCATTGGAAGTTATTCTTTCAGATTTCAGTGTGATGTTAACAGAAATATGCAGCATATCTGGAGTTGCTTGGGATTGAATATTATACCCATATAAAGTGCTTCTCTCTGACATACAGTGGAAACACCATAACTGTGTAGCTCAGTACACATTTCCAGCTGTACTTGGTGCAATTGAACACATTTTTGTAAAAATTGGCTTATTTACCAAGTTCTTTATCAAGAGCATTCAGATTTCTTTCTTCAGTCCCTGCACCAATATCAGTTGTTGTGCATATTGAAATGGTTTTGGTGCTGGAGAAACATGGGTCTTGTCTGATACCCCATGGTGATTCTGCACTTCGTGATAATGAGGCATTTATCTAAGAAAGAACATTTCTTTCTTTCTATTTAGAAAAGTAAATAAAACTCAAAACAAGCCAAATTTGACTTTGTGCAATTAGTGTAAAGCTAGTGATTAGCAAATCGGCTGCTTGTTTTACATCTCTCCCCATTTTTATTTCCATTGAAGTCAATGAAAATAAAAATTGGGAGATTTGTAGAATGGGCTGTTGATTCGTTCATTATTTGTTTTGTACTGTTACACAAAGTTGAAAATTACTCCAAAGAAGCGCAATCTACTCATGTGTTTGGTGTTAAACTGAACGGGTAATTTTGTGGGTGTCAATACATGCTTTTATATCATTATAAAGCAATGATTTTGTATGCTGGTGAACCTTACATAATGGATATACCAGATCCTTATTTATCTTTTATGGGATGTGGACTTCTCTACCCTTTTCCCCAGCTCCATTGCTTTTCTAGGGTGTTAATAAGGAGGACTTTACATAGTTGACTGGACATTTTTAAAAATCTATTCATGGGATGTGGGCTTCGCTGGCTGGGCCAGCATTTATTGCCCATCCCTAATTGCCCTTGAGAAGGTGGTGGTGAGCTGCCTTCTTGAACTGCTGCAGTCCATGTGGTGTAGGTACACCCACAGAGCTGTTAGGAAGGGAGTTCCAGGATTTTGACCCAGCGTCAAAGAAGGAGCAGCGATATATTTGTATGTCATTGTCGAATCGCATACTTAGGTTGATGCTAGGTGGGGCGTGGCTGTATGCAGCCAAACATACCATGAACTCTGTCTTCCAATTTGAAATTTTTCCCACAAGGGCCAGCCTGCATCTTGTTCTCATGTTTTTGCTTTCACAAGCGCTGATCTTCTTCTGCTATTAACAGCTGCTCTGAACAAATGCTTTGTAATTTTTATACTATCATTACCACCCCCTTTGCCTTGAGTTCTATGACATTGTTGTCATTTAATCTCCTGTACCCTCTAACCTACCCTTGACCTTCTCTTTTGCTCCAGCTGCCCCTTCCCCCTTTTTCAATGACATAAAACCCATCACCTTCCTACTCCTCTTCAGTATCAAAGATGAGTCACATTGGACTCAAAACTTAAACTCTCTTTCTCTCTCCACTGATGCTGCCAGACCTGCTGAGTTTTTCCAGCATTTTCTGTTTTTATTTGCTGTATGCGAATTGGCTGCCATTGTTCCTTCATTACAAGAGATACTACACTTCAAAGTGTAGCTTTTTGGGATATTTTGAGGTCATGAAAGGAACTATACAAATACAAGTTCTTTCTTCATGTCTGCCTTATTAAAAGTGCCAATCTGAAAGACTGATTATTTCATGAGCCGTGCATGAGTGGAATCCAGAAGCCAAGTTCCTCACACATCATTTCCAGAATTCTGCTTACATTAACTCAAGGGATGGCCTATTGAACTGATCTTCTACTGTTTAATCGCTGTTCATTTATCATGTAAACACAATGTAACATGATAGAGTTTAGAACAGCTCGAGCTTAATTTATTTCCAGGGGATTTACACAATTGAGTGTTGCAAAACTAAAGCACCTTTAGTAAAGACCTATTTCATCAATGTTACATTTTAAATTGTCACGTTGTGATTTCAGCTTGAAAGTCACCTTTAACCATCAATAAATAGAACATCTAAAATTAAACCTAATTGAACAAAAATTCAAACACATTGAAGGAGAGCTGTTTGTCATACAAACTTTGAGAGTATGATGGTGGTATTATTCTAATTTGTAAACCCACTGCGTAAATTATTCCAGCATAATCTAGATCAAGCTTGTAATAATGTGATTCACAGTCCAACTAATCTGTTAGTTTGGAATATTGGAATATTCCAGCTGACCAAATACAGGAGAGTGTTCACCTCAGTTTCAAATATTTTTTTGTTTCATCCCTTTCACAGATGAGTCAAACAGGTTAAATAAGAAAGCTGGGACTGACTCATCGAGTAAGTACATATCATTATACGCTGACATCATGCTTTTCCTGTCAAAGCTAATTTTCCTATATTGGATTGCTGTAAAGATAAGGAGCAGAAAGAGAATTCAATCACATTGAGAAGAGTATTTTGACAGAATCAGCGTCCTCCGCACCAGTTACAACACTGACAGAACAAAATTGCAGCAATCCTATCATATACATTTCTTACTGTTATATACATGAACACAGAGAAAAAGAAACACCCGCCATTGTAGAAGCTGGCCTTCAATTTTTTTCTATTCATTTATGAGATGTGAGAGTCACTGGCTAGGCCAGCATTTATTGCCTATCCCTAGTTGCCCTTATTCAGAGGGCATTTAAGAGTCAACTACATTGCTGTGGGACTGGAGTCACATGTAAGCCAGACCAGGTAAGGGCAGCAGATTTCCTTCCCTAAACAATATTAGTGATAGGTTTTTACAACAATGGTTTCATGGTCATCATTAGACTTATAATTCCAGATTTTTGTTTTTATTGAATTCAAATTCCACCATCTGCCATGGCGGGATTCAACCCAGGTCCCCAAAGCATTACCCTGGGCCCCTGGATTATTAGTCCAGCGACAATACCACTATGCCATCGCCTCCCCCCCTATTTGACTGCTTCTATCCTATTTCTCATGGTTGGCAGCATTCCTGATATTTGTATAGCAGTGGGGCTTCCAGGATTTCATCTGATTTATACTCTACATTGTAGGGTTCACTGATCCTAGGAAGTGTACAGTGGGTCAATGTGGATGGAAGTGCCAAAGCTTGGCACGGTGGGTACGAGGGGCCATAGGAGGTGGGCGGAAGGGCAGAGCTTGGCATAGGGGCCATGAGTGGTCAAAAGGGGTGGGTGGAAGAGCAGATAGGGCTCAAGGGGAGGGCCTTCTGAACTTACCTTTTAAGAGGTCCCCTTGTGCAGATGAGGATTCATAGCTCCTCTGAGAGACTGTGAGCCATGACTCCTTAAAAACCTTGTCCAACTCCATGAAAATAGTAGAGGAGTAGGACAGGCCTATCTCTGCAATGGAGTCAGCCAGGTCAGGAGTGTCAGATGCGGGCTTTTGACAGGAACCAGCCCGCACCATTTAAAGACACTCCCAAAAATCGGACAGCCTGGGAATGGGGTCGGCAATCCTGAAATCAGGACGCCCCCACCATTTTTAAAGGGTTCCCGAGTCATCCCGACTCAGTGAAAATCCTGCCCATATTCCTGAGCAGTGATGGAAATCTG
Organism: Cetorhinus maximus; assembly: GCF_964194155.1. NCBI lineage: Eukaryota > Metazoa > Chordata > Chondrichthyes > Lamniformes > Cetorhinidae > Cetorhinus > Cetorhinus maximus. Next base: position 123,301,606 of record NC_135888.1, read on the forward strand.
TTTGATGTAATGCTAGACTAGGATGGTTCCAATAATAATCCTTAGTCTATTTTGAGTTAGCTGATCTTATCTAGGGCACTACAGGCATGCATGGGAAGATTTGCTCTGAGCTCTAAGCATAATAAGATCATTGCCACTGGGTCTAAACTATACCTAACAGCTCCAAGGCAGCACCTTCACTCCATGTACTGCAGCAGTTCAAGGAAGTGACTTGCCATCACCTTCTCAAGGGCAATTAAGGGTGGGTAATAATTGCTGGTTTTGTCATCAAAGCCCATACCCAATGAATGAATAAAATGGGCAAGTTTCTAATCAACAGATGTATAATCTTGTTACTAGAAGTTCTCTTTCTTATGGGCAGGATTTTCCTGTCAGCAAGCAGGGGGTGGGGCCTACTCGCCGACGCATAAAATGACGTGCGGTGACATGAGGCAGAACTCCCGACGTCACCGCGCCCCATTTAAATTTTCCGATAGGCGGGGGCGCAGCAAAATCGGCTGCGCGCCCGCCAACCTGTCAATGGCCAATTGAGGCCATTGACAGAGCCATTCAGCTAATTAATGGACCTGCCCATCCAACCTTAAGGTTGTCGGGCAGGCCAGGAGCCCTGGTGGGAATTAGAAAAAGCATGAAACCTCATCCACGGGCGGGATGAGGTTTCATGTAGGTTATTAAAAATTTTATTATAGCTTTTGTAAAAATCATGGACATGTCCCAACTCATGTGACAGTGTCACATGAGGGGACATGTCAGGAATTTTTTTTTTTCTATTTTTAATATTTGTCACAGAACAGCCGATCTCCCTGAGGCAGCACTTAGCCTCAGGGAGATGAGTGCGCTCTTTCGTGCGCATGCGCGAAAGAGCCCGCTCTCGACTTTGGGATTCCCCCCCCCACCAACACAGGGAGCGCATAGCGCTTCCATGCGGACGTCACGTAAAATGGCGCCGTGCCCCTGATCGGGGGCGCCAATCCGAAGCGCGCCTGTACGTGCCCGCCATTCAACTTCACCCCCGACGGGGGGAAAATCCTGCCCATTGTATTCGGTTAGGACCTAGCTGAGATATTTGCATAACAATGTTAACGTAAAATGTTTCTTCAGTTTTGATAGGTGATTCCTCACCTTGTCCTTTCAACTCAAGTGAATTTGGTCATTCTTTTGTTCCCCTCAAACTAGTAATAATTTCTCTGTGGTACAATCATGGAGATTTCAGTGACTTTCAGACAGGAATTGCAGCAAAATTCATTGTCACTTAGCAATTAAAGCTGAACAACGGTCAACTAGTGTAACGCATCTTGGGCAGCGGAGACATATGTCCAACTATTATCTATGGAAGTAAATCCACAGTCAAAGAATTGCTTTCAAAGTCCAGTCACATTTATTTTGTCGATATACACAGCGTCCATATTGGGCACAACAACTACAATGAGATGAGTCGCCAGTGAATCATTATTGATGGTGTTGGCTGAGGGATAAATGTTGGCTAGCACACTAGAAGAAATCTGCTCAGCTTCCAGAAGTGCTATAGGATGTTATACATACACTTGAAGAGGGTTGCCAGAGCTTTGGTTCAACATCTCACCCAACAATGCAATAATCCTACAGTAATGCACTGAAATATCATTCTAGATTATGTGCTGGAGTGGGGCATGGATCTACTACTTTCTGCATCAGAGGAAAGACCACTCAGTCAAGGCTGACATATAATACCATAGTAAGTGGCCATATATTGGCTATGAAACTTGTCATAGTTCAGTGGTCTAACATTTACTACTGGATTAAAAATTCTAAACACTACTCCTGCAAGGATGAAATATTAAGGCAGGTTGAAGACTTGGGCAAACACATACACACACTCCATACACACAAACACAGACACACACATAGACACACACACACCAGTTAAAATTACTGAGCTATTGCTTTTCCAATTCAGCCACTAAATTTCTAGTAAGTGTGTGTTGTGTGCAGCAGTTGAAATCAAGTTTTTAAAAAAATCAATTTCCATTCCCAGCCTGACTTTTAGCTAGAGTTTAGCTTCAGGGAACTGTCCAACTAAGAAGCAAAGAATCTGTGGAAGCTGGAAGCTATCCAGCTAAACAGCAAGAAGAGTAGCGAGAAAATTTATTTTAGAACTCTTACTAACACATTAGCCCTTGCAGAGTTGTGCATGGACTGTTGAGAGCAGTATGTTTTTTATTCATTCATGGGATGTGGGCATCACTGGCTGGGCTAGCATTTATTGCCCATCCCTAATTGCCCTTCAGGAGGTCGTGGTGAGTTGCCTTCTTGAACCACTGCAGTCCATGTGGTGTAAGTACACCCACAGTGCTGTTAGGAAGGGAGTTCCAGGATTTTGACCCAGCCACAGTGAAGGAACAGCGATATATTTCCAAGTCACGGTGGTGAGTAGCTGGGGGGGAAATTCCAGGTGGTGGTGTTCCCATATGCCTGCTGCCCTTGTCCTTCTAGATGGTAGCGGTCGTGGGTTTGGAAGGTGCTGTCTAAGGAGCCTTGGGGAGTTCCTGCAGTGCACCTTGTAGATGGTACACACTGCTGCTACTGTGTGTCGGTGGTGGAGGGAGTGATTGTTTGTGAATGGGGTGCCATTCAAGCGGGCTGCTTTGTCCTGGATTGTGTCAAGCTTCTGGAGTGTTGTTGGAGCTGCACTCATCCAGGCTAATGGAGAGTATTCCATCACACTCCAGACTTGTAGATGGTGGACAGGCTTTGCGGAGTCAGGAGATACTGCAGGATTCCTAGCCTTTTACCTGCACTTGTAGCCACAGTATTTATATGGCTAGTCCAATTCAGTTTCTGGTCAATGGTAACCCCCAGGATGTTGATAGTAGGGGATTCAGTGATGGTAATGCCATTGAATGTCAAGGGGTGATGGTTAGATTCTCTCTTATTGGTGATGGTCATTTCCTGGCACTTGTGTGGCATGAATGTTACTTGCTTCTTACCAGCTCAAGCCTGAATATTGTCCAGGTCTTGCTGCATTTGGACATGGACTGCTTCAGTATCTGAGGAGTCGCAAATGGTGCTGGACATTGTGCAATCATCAGCAAGCATCCCCACTTCTGATCTTATGATGGAAAGAAGCTCATTGATGAAGCAGCTGAAGATGGCTGGGCCGAGGACACTACCCTGTGGAACTCCTGCAGTGATGTCCTGGAACTGAGATGATTGACCTCCAAAAACCACAACCGTCTTGCCTTGTTCTAGGTATGACTCCCGCCAGTGGAAATTTTTCCCCTTGACTCCCATTGACTCCAGTTTTGCTAGGGCTTTTTGATGCCACAGTCGGTCAAATGCTGCCTTGATGTCAAGTGTTTCACTCTCACTTCACCTCTGGAGTTCAGCCCTTTTGTCCATGTTTGAATCTGAACCAAGGCTGTAATGAGGTCAGGAGCAGAGTGGCCCTGGCGGAACCCAAACAGAGCGGTAATTGGTCAGTTTGGATTTGTCCTGTTTTTTTGTGTACAGGACACACCTGGGCAATTTTCCGCATAGTTGGGTAGGTGCCAGTGTTGTAGCTGTACTGGAACAGCTTGGATAGGGGTGCAGCAAGTTCTGGAGCATAAGTCTTCAGCACTATTGCCGGAATATTGGCAGGCCCCATAGTCTTTGCAGTATCTAGTGCCTGCAGCTGTTTCTTGATATCACGTGGAGTGAATCGAATTGGCTGGAGACTCGCATCTGTGATGCTGGAGAGGCCGAGATGGATCATCCACTCGGCACTTCTGGTTGAAGATTGTAGCAAATGCTTCAGCCTTATCTTTTACATTGGAGCTCCTCCATCATTGAGGATGGGGATGTTTGTGGAGCCTCCTCCTCCAGTGAGTTGTTTAATTGTCCACCATCATTCACAACTAGATGTGGTAGGACTGCAGGGCTTAGATCTGATCCATTGGTTGTGGGATCACTTAGGTCCGTCTATCACTTGCTGCTTATGCTGTTTGGCACACAAGTAGTCCTGTGTTGTAGCTTCACCAGGTTGACACCTCATTTTTAGGTATGCCTGGTGCTGCTCCTGGCATGCCCTCCTGCACTCTTCACTAAACCAGGGTTGATCCCCTGACTTGATGGTAATGGTAGAGTGGGGGATATGCTGGGCCATGAGGTTACAGATTGTGTTTGAGTACAATTCTGCTGCTGCTGATGGTCCACGGCACCTCATGGATGCCCAGCCTTGAGGCGCTAGATCTATTTGAAATCTATTCAATGTAGCACGGTGGTCATACCACACAACACGATGGAGGGTATTCTCAACGTGAAGGTGGGACTTCATCTCCACAACGACTGTGTGGTGGTCACTCCTACCGATACTGTCATGGACAGATGCATCTGCGGCAGGCAGGCTGGGGAGGATGAGGTCAAGTATGTTTTCCACTCTTGTTGGTTCTCCCACCACCTGCCACAGACCCAGTCTAGCAGCTATGTCCTTTAGGAATTGGCCAGCTCGATCAGTAGTGGTGCTACCGAATCATGTCCCCCCCCCTCCACTGCTGGATCGTCCACCCACATCGGCATGATTGCACGCTGACATGTTTCATAACAGCCTGTATAAGGCATACACTTGGTGGGCTGCTCTTTGAAGGAAACACGGAGGTGAATACACAGTAACATTGCGCAGTGCTTGCCTGGGTTGCCTGTTGGACTTCAAGGTTGAGGTGCGTTGGAGGCATGGGGCAAGCACTGCGCTGCAGTTGAAGTGACTTGGGAATGTGAGCAAGGGTTGCCCTGCGGTTTAGGCAACTTGGGAGTGGGGGCAAGGGCTGCCCTGCAGTGGAGTCGACTTGGGGTGGGGGCAAGGACTGCCCTGCAGTTGAGGCAACTTGAGGTGGGGACAAGGGCTGCCCTGCGGTTGGAGGTATTGATGCGGAGTTGCAGGGGAAGGAAGCAGCCATGCATTAGGGAAACCTGATATAAGGTTGAGAGCAGCTGCAGCTGCAGCTGAGACAGTTCAGATGCAGCCACATTGTCATGCGTGGAGTCAGGCCTCTAGCTAAGTGCCCACTCAAGCAACGCAGTGGCATGCAAGTGCTCCAGAGTTTTTCAGCCCTTGAGCACAGACTGCAAACTAACAAGCATGTTAGTGGACTGCAGAACAGTTGACGACTGTACATGTTGTACAATCTCCTTGCTAAAGCTGGACATGTAGCAGTCACTAGTGGAGGTGCTCATAGCCCCCTGCAATTTCATCATCCTGGTTTGGATCAGTCTCCCCCATGGTTCAAGCTAAAAGTGCAGCCTGCACCCAAGCTGAGAGCACAGCGCTCAGTCCAATCGGCAAGGAGGCTAACAATTGGTCAGGTGAGGTGGGGCGGAGGTAGTTGGGGTTTCGGACAGCCATGCAGCACACTAAACTCTGGCCATCCAAGTGGTGGCCAGCATTCTCTGGGATATATTAAAGGGCCTTTAGACTTAATGAAGAGAGGTGCTTAGAAAATCCAAACTAACCCATGTCTTTCATCCTGCTGGAGGAGTACATCAGGAGCCAGGTGACCTAGCTGCATGCCTTGTGGCTTACAGGCAGCAGTGTCAATGGAGAAGAGAGCACCAGTGCTGAAGAGCCACAGCGAGCCATCGTTGGTCAGCGCCTAGCTGGACTCAAGGTCTATAAACACTGCCTTTCGTTCCTGCAGATGACCGACAACCAGTGTCACCGAAGACTACGCATGCCTATGGAACTGGTCAGTCACATCTGTCAGCTGCTGCAGGATTTGGCGCTATGGGGTCATGGAGGGCATCCACTGCCAGTGGCCGTGAAAGTGACTGCGATGCTCAATTTTTATGCCAGTGGCTCCTTTCAGGGCTGCACAGCTCCTTTCAGGGCTCCCTCTGTGGGATCTCACAAGCCTCCACCTACAAATGCATCCAAGAGGTCATGGATGCCATCTTTGCGAGGGCACACAACTTTGTGCATTTTGCCCGAGACCAGGAGAGCCAGGATGCAAAAACGATTGGATTTGCCTAGATCTCAGGTTTCCATAGGGGCAGGGTGTGATCGACTGCACTCAGGTGGTGCTCAGATCTCTGTAGCAACAAGCAGTCAATATGTCAACCGCAAGGGCTTCCATTCGCTGAATGTGCAGCTGGTGTGCGACCGCCACAAACACAACCTGAATGTCTGCGCACGGTTTCCAGGAAGTGTCCACGTCTCTTACATTCTCAGTCAGTCACAGATCCCTGATATCTTGCAAGGTCCACAGAAGCTGCAGGGTTGGCTCCTTGGGGACAAGGGCTACCCACAGAGGGTGTGGCTGATGACACCCGTGCGGTGGCTGCAGCCTGCAGCACAGCAACAGTATAATGAGGCTCATGCTGCAGCTCGCAAGTTGGTGGAACAAATCATCAGGGTGCTGAAAATGAGCTTCCGGTGCCTGGACTGGACTGGTGACGCCCTCCAATATAGTCCACAGAGGGTGTCATTCATCGTCATTGCCTGCTGCACCCTTTACAATCTGCTGCAATGGGAAGAAGAGCTGGCTGAGGAGGAGATCTAGGAGCTGGAGGTCTCCTCCGATGAGGAGGACGTTGACGGTGATGAGGGTGAGGAGGACCTTGAAGGTGACGATGACGGCGATGAGGCCCTCGCACTGGCCAGACGAGGCAGGTGCACTTGGGAGGCCCTCATAGCTGCTAGATTTGTGGAGGATGATGACGACGTGCTTTGAGAGACACCATAGATCCTCACATTGCATCTATAAACGTTTGACTCCAGTCTGGCTTATGACAGCGCACATACCCTCTGTGATAATGCTCTTGCCATGGAGACGCAGTGGAGGCCCTAATAGTCACTCGATTGCAGGATTTTGATGACGACATGCAATGAGGACACTCCATAGATTTTCACACAGCCCCTGAGAATGTTTGACTCCTGTCTGGCTGAGGGAAGCTCACTTGCGCTCTGTGATCAGGGTCATATCATAGAGACACAGCCATGAAACTTTAAAAGCATCTGATCCTTTGTCCACCTTCAGCACCTGACCCCTTTAGGAGCACAGCATCAGTGGTTACAGACGCTAAAGAGATGGGGGCCAGCCCCACATTAAAGGTGCTGAGAGAACACAGAGAAAATGAGAGAACTCTGTGGCATCTGCCCATTACATTCTAGCAGCAATGACAAGCACCTTTGAGGTACAGGCATCACTAATATGTCCAGGGAGCGTGGGGCCAGACCATCACTTTGGTCTGAAGGCTGCACAAAGCACAGGGAAAAGACCCTGGACTGAGACACCTGCCTTCATCTTGTGCAGAAAGGTTTCACATCTGAGTGACACGAAGACAATTCATCAGAACAAGGAGCCATAGGCTGGGAAGCATTCTTGGAAGTTAATTTACAAAAGTGAACATTATGTACAAGTGATTAACACCTGTGCCCAGGCTGTGCAACTGCATCTTCCTAACCCTGTCGCTACGTCTTGTTGCTCCCCGGACACCCACAGCGGACGGGGAGGCAGCCCGCTGACTGCTATGCCCTGTCTGTGATGACCTTGGTGGGCATCCTGTGGAGGGCTGAGACCTAGAAGACCCTGGCCTGCTTTGGAGTCCTGCTATGTGGCAGTGGCACCCTCCTCGTCCTGAGGAGCTGGAGCTGATGAGGTCACAGGAAGAGGGGATTCGGATGGATTGGACGCTTCCAGAGTCACCTGGGTGAATGGCCCTGGAATGTGCACCTGCTAATCCTCTTCCTTATGTGTGCTCAAGGGCCCCTGGCTGAATCCTTGAGGAGAAGGGTAGCTGGAGTGAGATCGGGCTGCCCCGCACCCCTCTCATGTACACACTGTTGGAGGCCAACTATGACGTTGGTGATGGAGTTCAGCTTGCGCAGCAGTGCAGGAGTTAAATCCTGGGCCAAGGTCTTCATGGCGGCCGCTATCCTACCAGTGTTGACCTCAGTGCATTGGCATGCCAGCGCTATCACCTCACCCTGAATGCAGACGGACTCCTCCATCGCGCCTTGCAGTCTGAGGAGTGCAGCGGACATCCCTGCCTGATGTTCCCTAGCTTGCCTTTGCAGCTCCAGCAACTGTGACATGGCCGAGTCCAGAGGCTCGTCATCTGACTCGGACTCAGCAAACTTCTGGCCTCCAGCAGTCCTCTGAGTGCTGGACACCTGAGAAGTCCCTGCTGCCGCCTACTGTGGATCAGAAAGCGTAATGTGCTCATCAGATTGTGATCCCGAGGCTACCCTAAATCTAGGTCCCACCCAGAGGTATGTCTCTGTGCTGGTGGAGGGTGTGGGTGACGCTGTGACAGGACTTCAAGGAGCTTTCAGCAGATTCCTTTTCTGAGTTGCCTTGGGACTTGATTGGAAGCCCTGTGTTGTGGACTCTCTTGGCAGTTTCCCAGATGTGCCTGCGAAAGCAAGGGGAAATAATTAGTGCATGGCAGTAGCCTGTGAAACAGTAAACACCAGTCACAGCATGGTTGTCTGATGGATCCTCACCTGGTAGAGCACTGCCCACCTCACTGTCAGCACCGGACTGGTTCAGATCCTCGCCGGCCAGCTGGATGGCTCTGTTTTCAAAGTCCGTGAGGGTCTTGATTTCAGGCATTCTTCCACCATTCTGCAACCTCTATCTTTTGTTGTGTGCCAGCTTGTCCTGCAAGTATACAGCCAGCACGCAGCAGTCATCTGCAAACTGAAGGTCGTGGATGTCCATGGTGGTGAGTTTTCTTTTTGCCCGGAAACGACCAAAGTTGAAGAACTTTCCGTCCAGACGATACTGAATGCTGAATGCGGGTGGTAGGTCATCTCTCATTCTGTACAAGACATGCAAAGGTTGCTTGACCTCTTCAACACCTCATATAAGAGGCTTGGCCTGTTCTTAAACATTGCCAAGGTGAATGTCCTTCACCAACCTTCCCCAGGCCAGTTCCTCCGCATCATCCACTTAGATGGGTGGCTCTGGAGTATGTGCAGCACTTCCCTTATCTTGGCAGCCATCTCTCCCAAGGTACTACCATCAGTGATCCAACACTGAGTCAACTGTGCCAGCACTGCCTTCTTCAAGCTGTGCCAACATGTCTTTGACAACAGGGAACTTTGCAAGGCAACAACGGTTCTGGTTTATAAGGCCGTTGGGTTGACCACTCCCCTCCACTGGAGCGAAACATGGATTGTCTACCAACGCCACATCAAGATCCTTGAGATCTTCCATCAGTGGTGTTTGCGTCGAATCCTAGGGATCGAAAGGGAGGACCACTGGACTAACGTGAACGTCCTCCATGAAGCTACGTCTACCAGCATTGAAGCCCTGCTCCTGCGGAACCAACTCCGACAGACAGGCAATTGCCTCCGGACATCCACAAACCACCTCCCTTGGCAGGTTTTCTCACAGCTCTCCGTTGGCCAACGCTCAGAGGGCAACCAAAGGATATGCTCAAGGTCGGGCTAAAGCACGGAAGCATTAACACCTGTCTGGGAGGAGAATGCTGCCAACCGCTCAGCATGGCACCACATGGTCCATCAAGGCGCGAGCCACTTCGAGGCTCAGTGGCTCGCTAGCGAGGCAGAATGGTGGAGGCAGAGGAAGGAGAAGGAAGCCAACCCAGGCTGCGATTTCCACTCCCCTACACAACATCATGCCCCCACTGCCAAAGAACATGTGGATCCAGAATTTGGCTCCTCAGTCATCTGAAGTCTCATCAAGCCTGACGGACATCATCATCGACTCCAAGGGACCGACGCCAACGACGCATGAATAGAGATGGAGAGAGTGCAAGCAGGATGCCTGCCAGGCCCGATGATAAGCATGCCTGCTGTGTGTGGGCGGTGAATGGTCCCATGGATGGGATGAGGACAATAAAGGTGTATGTGAGAGAGTGGATGGTGAAATCCCTTGAACTGGCAGTGAGTGAGGGCCCTGTGGATGTGTGATGGGCTTGTGTGTGTGTGAGTTGAGAGTGATGAGAAGAGTGACTTACCCTGGTGGAACGAAGAAGATCATTCATCCTTTTGCGGCACGGGGTGGATGCCCTCTTTTGCAGAGCAATGGCGCTGACCACCACTGCCACCACCTCCCAAGCCAGATTAGTGATATTGCTGCCCATCCTGCAGCCAGACCAGTGCTAAAGGACATCATGGCAGGCCTCCACTGTGTCCAAAAGAGAGAAAATTCAGACAATATGTTTGTTCACTACTTTTGTCAGGGTCATCCTGTTTTAAACGGCAATTTCCCATTATGTGCACTGTCAGTGTTGCTATTTGCATTAACATGTGGATTTCAAACAATGCTGTGAAATAATCGGTATGGGCAGGTTTGAAAGCTTATGCTGTGCCTACACCTTTGCTAGGCACAGCTCAGGTTATGCTACTTTGGGGAAGCACTGGACATTCAGGGACAGCATTGGGGATCTGACAGGTCTCCTTCCTAATGTACATACAAAATAGGAGCAGAAGTAGGCCACTGAGCCTGCCCACCATTCAATAATTAAGGCTGATCTTTTTGCGTTTTGAGTTCTATATTCCCATCAACACCGATAGCCTTTGATTCCTTTGCCTAACTTGAATCTATTTACCTCTGAGGCAGAGTTCCAAAGTCGCACAAATCTTTAAAAGAAAAAATTTCTCCTCATTTCTGTCCTATAAGAGTGACACCTACTTTTAAAACAGTGTCCCCGAGTTCTGGATTCACCCACAAGAGGAAACATCCTTTCCACGTCCACCTTGTCAAGACCGTTCAGGATCTTATATACTTCAATCCGGTCATCCCATACTCTTCTAACCTCCAGTGGAAACAAGCCCAGTCTGTCCAACCTTTCCTCATAAGACAACCCACTCATTCCAGGTATCAATCCTCTGAACCACCTCCAAAGCATTTACAGCCTTCCCTAAATAAGGAGACCAAAACTGCACACAGTGTTCGAGATGTGGTCTCACCAATGCCCTGGATAACTGAGGCATAACATCCTTACGTTTATATTCAATTCCTCTTGTAATAAAGGATAGCATTCCATTAACCTTCTTGATTACATGCTGTACTTGTATATTAACTTTTTGTGACTCATGCATGAGAACACCTGGATCCCTCTGCACCTTGGAATTCTGCAGTTGTTTTCTGTTTAAATAAAAATATGCTTTTTTATTCTTCCTGCCAAAGTGAACAACTTTACATTTTCCCACTTCACATTGCACCATTTCCCACTTCACATTGAAACGTCATATTGTCCTGATGGCTGGGCAAGGGTCTCCAGAGCTGCATCGGAGAATCTGGGTGCTCTATTGACAATTAGTGAAATCATATCTGCGAGTTTCAAAACAAAAACAGAATTACCTGGAAAAACTCAGCAGGTCTGGCAGCATCGGCGGAGAAGAATAAATTTAACGTTTCGAGTCTGTATGACTCTTCAACAGAACTAAGTAAAAATAGAAAAGAGATGAAATATAAGCTGGTTTAAGTGGGGGTGGGACAGGTTGAGCTGGATAGAGGGCCAGTGATAGGTGGAGATTGCCAAAAGATGTCATAGACAACAGGACAAAGAGCAAAGAGGTGTTGAAGGTGGTGATATTATTTAAGGAATGTGCTAATTAAGGGTAGAAAGCAGGACAAGCAAGGTACAGATAGCCCTAGCGGGGGTGGGGTGGGGTGAAGGGAAGGGATCGAAATAGGCTAAAAGGTAGAGATAAAACAATGGATGGAAATACATGTAAAAATAATGGAAACAGGTGGGAAAAGAAAAATCTATATAAATTATTGGAAAAAAAAGGGGGGGATCGGAAAGGGGGTGGGGATGGAGGAGAGAGTTTATGATCTAAAATTGTTGAACTCAATATTCAGTCCAGAAGGCTGTAAAGTGCCTAGTCGGAAGATGAGGTGCTGTTCCTCCAGTTTGCGTTGAGCTTCACTGGAACAATGCAACAGGCCAAGGACGGACTTGTGGGCATGAGAGCAGGGTGGAGTGTTGAAATGGCAAGCGACAGGGAGGTCTGGGTGATGCTTGCGGACAGACCGAAGGTGTTCTGCAAAGCTGTCACCCAGTCTGTGTTTGGTCTCTCCAATGTAGAGGAAACCGCATTGGGAGCAATGAATGCAGTAGACTAAATTGAGGGAAGTGCAAGTGAAATGCTGCTTCACTTGAAAGGAATGTTTGGGCCCTTGGACGGTGAGGAGAGGGGAAGTAAAGGGGCAGGTGTTGCATCTTCTGCGGTTGCATGGGAAGGTGCCATGGGAGGGGGTTGATGTGTAGGGGGTGATGGAGGAGTGGACCAGGGTGTCCTGGAGGGAACGATCCCTGCGGAATGCCGCCGGGCGGGGTGAAGGGAAGATGTGTTTGGTGGTGGCATCATGCTGGAGTTGGCGGAAATGGCGGAGGATGATCTTTTGAATGTGAAAGCTGGTGGGGTGATAAGTGAGGACAAGGGGGACCCTATCATGTTTCTGGGAGGGAGAGGAAGGTGTGAGGGCGGATGATTGGGAGATGGGCCGGACACGGTTGAGGGCCCTGTCAACCACCATGGGTGGAAAACCTCGGTTAAGGAAGAAGGAAGACATGTCAGAGGAACTGTTTTTGAAAGTGGCATCATCAGAACAGATGCGACGGAGGCAAAGGAACTGAGAGAATGGGATTGAGTACTTACAGGAAGCGGGATGTGAGGAGCTGTAGTCGAGGTATCTCCCACAGGCTGAGTCCTAAATGATATAACTGCTAGACTGGGAACAAACAAGAGGGAAAAGCACTCATCCTCAACAGCCTGCCTGTGACAGTAATGGTAGGAATGACCACCACACAGTCATTGTGGATTGCCTTCACAATGAGGATACCCTCCATCATGTGGCACCACCACTGTGCTAAATGGGATTTAGAACAGATCTAGCAACTCAAGACTGGCCATCCATGAGGTGCTGTGGGCCACAGCAATCTGCAAACTTATACCCCACTCTACCATTACCATCAAGCCAGGGGGTCAACCTTGGTTCAATGAAGAGTTCAGGGGGAATGCGAGGAGCAACACCAGGCAAACCCAAAAATGAGGTGTCAACCTGGTGAAGCTATAACACAGGATGACTTGTGTGCCAAACAGCATAAGCAGCAAGTGATAGGTAGGGCTAAGCAATCCCACAACCAACGGATTAGATCTAAGCTCTGCAGTCCTGCCACATCCAGTCATGAATGGTGGTGGACAATTAAACAACTCACTGGAAGTGGAGGCTCCACAAATATCCCCATCCTCAATGATGGAGGAGCCCAGCACATCAGTGCAAAAGGTAAGGCCAGAAGTGCCGAGTGGATGATCCATCTCGGCCTCCTCCGGAGGTCCCCAGCATCACAGATGCCAGTCTTCAGCCAATTTGATTCACTCTACTTGATATCAAGAAACGGCTGAAGGCATTGCATACTGCAAAGTCTATGAGCCCTGACAACATTCTGGCAATAGTACTGAAGACAGAAGTTGCTGCGCCCCTTGCCAAGCTGTTCCAGTACATGTATAACACTAGCATCTACCCACCTATGTGGAAAATTGCCCAGGTATGTCTGTACACAAAAAGCAGGACAAATCCAACCCAACCAATTACCGCCCCTTCAGTCTACTCTCGATCATCAGTGGGTTATCAACAGTGCTATCAAATGGCACTTGCTTAACAATAACCTGCTCACTGATGCCCAGTTTGGGTTCCACCAGGACCACTCAGTTCCTGACCTCATTACAGCCTTGGTTCAAACATGGACAAAAGAGCTGAACTCCCGAGGTGAGGTGATAGTGACTGCCCTTGACATCAAGGCAGCATTTGACAGAGTGTGGCATCAAGGAGCCCTGGTAAAACTCGAGTCAATGGGAATCAGGGGGAAAACTCTCCACTGGTTGGAGTCATACCTAGCACAAAGGAAGATGGTTGTGGTTTTCAGTCATCTCAGCTCCAGGACATCACTGCAGGAGTTCCTTAGGGTAGTGTCCTAGCCCCAACCATCTTCAGCTGCTTCATCAATGACCTTCATTCCATCATAAGGTCAGAAGTGGGGATGTTCGCTGATGATTGCACAATGTTCAGCACCATTCATAACTGCTCAGGTACTAAAGCAGACCATGTCCAAATGCAGCAAGACCTGGACAATATCCAGGCTTGGGTTGACAAGTGGCAAGTAACATTCATGCCACACAAGTGCCAGGCAATGACCATCACCAATAAGAGAGAATCCAACCATCGCCACTTGATCTTCAATGGCATTACCATCACTGAATCCCCCACTATCAACATCCTGGGGGTTACCATTGACCAGAAACTGAACTGGACTAGCCATATAAATACTGTGGCTACAAGAGCAGGTCAAAGGCTAGGAATCATGCGATGAGTAACTCACCTTCTGACTCCCCAAAGCCTGTCCAACATTTATAAGGCACAAGCCATTGTGATGGTGTACTCCCCACTTGCCTGGATGAGTACAGCGCCCACAACACTCAAAAAGCTTGACACCATCCAGGACAAAGCAGCCCGCTTAATTGGCACTACATCCACAAACATTCACTCCCTACTACTGACGCACAGTAGCATCAACGTGTACTATCTACAAGATGGAATACAGGAATTCACCAGGACTCCTTAGACAACGCCTTCCAAACCCACGACCGCTACCATCTAGAAGGGCAAGGACAGCAGATAGATGGGAACACCACCACCTGGAAGTTCTCTGCAATTATATTGCCATTCCTCCACTGTTGCTGGGTCAAAATCCTGGAACTCCTTTTGTAACAGCGCTGTAGGTGTACCCACACCACATGGACTGCAACAGTTCAATAAGGCAGCTCACCACCACCTTCTCAAGGGCAACTAGGGATGGGCAATAAATGCTGGCCCAGCCAGCGAAGCCCACATCCCATGAATGATTTTTTTTTTAAATTCCCTTGATTCCCATGACTGCATGAAGGGTACTTGCAGGTCATGCCCTGCCTCCTACACACCCATTCTCAGGAACAATCACATTTCTAGGCCACTGAGTCTCTAACCCCATTTCCTTTTTGCTGCATCTGGAAAATAAGCTATAATGACTTGACGGAGTAGGCAGGTTTCAACAAAAAACAGATAAACTTTATTACAGAGAGCTTTTCAGGTGCTGCACGCTCAATCAGGACTCTCATCAGGAAGCCCCACCCCCGGATTGCCCGCGCTTAGCACTCATTGGTCAGAGCCTCTCAGCAGCAGAGGCTGTTTGGTCTGTGGTCATCTCCACATCTTTAACAACTCACTCTTGGAGTCACTGCTGAAGTGTTTCTGCTTGGCCTTTTCATGTTTCTACTACCAACAGACATCGCATCTCGCTCCGATGCTGTGGGTCTGGTTTTCACGCCATGCCCAGTGTAGGTTCCCACCCCACATGAAGAACAGTGCCATGTTGTCTGTGTTGTAAAGCCTGCGAGTCTCTCGCAATGCTTTCCATGGCGAGGTGGATTTCTAGGGCGCACCTAAAGTCGATATCGACCTCAGCACGTAAACGGCGCTGTATGATGTCATCCTGAACTCCGCAAACCAACCAGTCCCACAGCAAAATAATTTAATGTGTCCCCGAAGTTGCAGTGTTCTGTAAAGCTGCTACATGTTCACTAAATAAGTTATAATGGACTCTCCCGGGGCCCTAACTCTGGAACTAAACTTAAAATGCTGCATTATTACGGATGGCTTCGGCTGGAAGTGCGTTTTCACGAGGTCCACTAATTCATTATAAGACTAAAATTTGTGCATGCTTGAGGCCGTCAGACTGCGAATGAGATTGTTTGTCTTACTGCCACATACACTCAGAAGGACGGCTTTCTACTTTTCCTCTGCGGTAACTTCGTTCGCTATGAAATAAAATCCGAGGTGCTCTACATACTGGCTCCAGTCTTCCATAGTTGCATCATAAAGATCGAGTCTGCTGAACAGTGGCATGATTGTTGAGTAGTCTTTTCTTTTTCTTAAGATTTGATGTACTCATGGTAACCAGTGGAGTTGCAGCATTGAAACTATTTTACCCTCGTCGTCAAATGTAATGACTTGACGGAGCGGACAGGTTTCAACAAGAAACAGATAAACTTTATTACAGAGAACTTTTCAGGTGCTACATGCTTAATTAAGACTCTTGTCAGGAAACCCCACCCACTTAGGGTGCTTTGGGCTCATTGGTTGGAGCCTCTCAAAACATCATGTGACTCCTGATAGACAGCAGGAGAGGCTATACCCACAGTTACTACATTTCCTCCCCCTTTAGTTTTTTTTTCAATTTCTATTTATGGGGAAATATTGAATATCGCTTGATGGAGCAGACAGGTTTCAACAAGAAACAGATAAACTTTATTACAGAGAGATTTTCAGGTGCTACATGCTCAATCAGGGCTTTCATCAGGAAGCCCCACCCCCTGGATTGCCGAGCTTAGGGTTCATTGGTCGGAGCCACCCAGAACACCATGTGACCCCTGACAGACAGCAGGAAAAGCTATACCCACAGTTACTACATAAGCATTTCCCAAGCACAATAAGGAGTAAGATCTGCCTCAACTAGCATTGGCAGAAATTGCTCTTTTAGCCTCAGAGTTAACCCATTTAAAATAAAGGGTTTAGCCCTTCCTTTAAAGTTTCCGAGGAAGTGTCCATACCACAATGTTACAGCTTAGTTTTCACACCACGATGCACATTTCCTTTAACTTTGGGGATAGTGCAGTGGAAAATGAGCAAGTAAAAGCCTGTCCTTGATGGCCAGGAGCTCTTCACAAGCAGTTGTAATTTAACACCAGGCAATATACTAAGGACTAGTTTAAGATAACTCATCCATAAGAGATGAAAGCTGTCTGACTTGTTTAATCATTTCACACACTTCCCAGGATTTCAATGCAATCTCTCTCCCATTTAATTCACTCGCATCTGTGTATTTCACTGGCGTTTTCTTGTAGAAATCCATCTTTTGGCACGGCTGTCATCAGAATAAATCTTGTGCCAAACTTAATCATTGTATCGCTTCTTAAGCCACACATATCCTCACTGTGAAAAATCTACAGAAGGCTATCAGCTCATATGCATGTGCCTATTTGTATGTAGTGTGTTTATGCATGTGTGCATATATATTTCCATATTGTGTACGTGCACCTGTGAATGTGTGTACACGTGGCACAAAGCATGTGAATTTACTCCACATTCTCCTGCCAGTGAGCATTCAAGATTGCTTCTCTGTTCAGGGGGCTGGGGGGGTGTGTGTGTGTGTGTGTGTGTGTATGTGTGTGTGTGTGTGTGTGTGTGTGTTGGGGGGGATGGGGGTGGGGAGGGGTGGGTGTAGTTCCGACACTCAAGGAGAAATCCTGTCATTAATGCTAAATGGGTCTTTGTTGTTGCAACGATTGCCTGGCAAGAACATCAATTCTTCTTCATCCTTGTTTTCTCCAAATTGACCCATTTTCCAGTGAAAGCTAATTAGCCACCTAATTTTCAAATTCACAGGAGATTCTAAACACTGGCATCATTTTGTACTTTACACTATCCTAACCCTTAAGTAGTCAGCAGTCAACTGTCCCTTTGGAGTGATGATATATATCTGAAATCTGCCCATCAGGTCCTGTTCGGTAAGTTATCCTCAGCACCTCTCTACATACATGATGATCTCCTGGGGCTAAGTATGATAAACACAGATTATCAGAGCTCTTTAAGCTCTCATTATCACTAGGAATGATAATGAGAAGTCAATTGCATTTCCATTCTTATTACTGTAATGCAGAGTTCAGGTTTCCTTCAAGCTCTGGATTTATGCTTGATATCCAGAGGCACGCAATAGTCCTAAACGTGCAAAAGATGAACTGTCTGCACAGAACTGCAGTCATGGGGTGGAATCATCCCAGATTTGCCCTAAGTGTGGTAGTGGGCGGGAAAATGAACGTTTTACCCATTGGCCACAAAGGCAGTTTTTGCGCCATATCGTCACAGTCCCACCCATTCCCGGGAAACACGCTGTTTCGCTGGCGGGCGGCCTCCGATTCATCCACCACGCCGTCACCTCACTGCTTTCACATGCCGGGTACCATATTTCAAGTGCAGCCGTGCACACACCTCTGAATGTTTCCAGCTTAGGACTGCTGCAGAGAAGTCATGGCCCCGAAAGGCAAGAAGGCCGCAGTCCCTCCCGATTCAGTGATGCATCCCTGGAAGGCCTTTTGGACTGCTGCTAGGTCCCCAACCCCGCTGTGGGCGAAGGCCAGCAAGCAAGGTCACCAATCCAGCAAGGGAGGACCCATGCCAACACCCTGCAAAAGAGGACAGCCACCCAGCGCAGAAAGAATGGTCTCATTCATTCTACTAGGGTAAGTCGCTCTTCTCAGCACTCTCAACTCACACACTCACAAACCCATCACACATCGCACACCTCAGAGGAAAACACCACTAACTCCCACACACACTCCCACATCTCCATCAGGCTCATATCATCTTGAGCTCGCGTCCCCATCCCAGCCATGGCTGCACTCACCATGCAAGCATTCCACACAGTGTCATGTGTCCTGCTCACACTCTCTCCATCTGTTTTTATGCAAGGGAAGCTGGCCGATAATAGTAGGGAGACATCCCAGACCAGGGGTGGAGTGGCCCACATTAGGCCTCTCATTCACTTTGAGGAGCATGGCATCACGCTGACTGGTGAGGACGTGGACCGTGACGTTGGCAAGGGTGATGTCAGCAGCAAACACCCACGTGGGGATTCTGCAACATCCCTCTCTCAACGCAAATGTGAGTGCTCTCTCTCTCCTGCTTTTGACTCTGCTGCCATGCACTACATGTGTGCATATGGAGGTCTCCTTAGAAAGGATGGCGGACACCGTGGAGACCCTGGCCCAGCAGAACATGGAGATGCGCTCAGACTTGCAATCCATCATGATAGGCATGGGTGGAGTTCCTGCAGTGGCAATGCTAAAGGGAAACGGGGCACCTCGATGTCCCTTCAGATGCTCCCCCATCCCCCGCAAGGAGTCAGGCTGGGGCCCTCGGGCACCCAAGGTGGAGGAGTGTCATCTACTCAGGAATTTCAGAGGGTGTCCTCTCCCTCTGAGTCCCCTTTTCCTGTGATCCCCTCAACCTCATCCTCTGTCGCTGCAGAGGGAGCAGCCGGCCCACAGGAAGACATGCAAAGCAAACCGGGGCCCTCAAGGCCTTGGCTCTCCAAAGGACCCATGCCAAAGTCATCAGAGGCAACAGGGCCAACCATTGCACAGGCTGTCTCCACCCCTGCTGTGGATGTCAGGGCAGCACCTAGAAGAAGTGGTGGGCCTAGAAAAGTTAAGAATTTCTGATCACAAGTGGTTGCATTCTGAAAATATATTCACTTTCACTGAACAATGTGTAATGGTGTCTTTCAGCTTCATTGACAGGCTTTACGAGTCCTCCCCCTGCATTCCCCACCACTAGCAGTTCAGCTGCACGCAGCCAGCCCATGAGTGATTTTGGAAGGAGAAGTGTGTGTGTAGCAGGGCCTTTCGGAGCCTCATGCAAGCACTCTCCCACGCACACGGATGCTTCTTCCATCACACTCATCTCAATGTTCCAAGCACTCTCAATGCTGCCTGCTGGGGCTCCCTTTCAGTTGTACATCTGAGCTGAACTGCATCTCTGCCCACCCAATGACCACACTCCCATGCAGCACTTGTTCCCATCCAATACGAGGCTCCTTTCACTTTCATTGGCAATATGGTATTGGTGAAGTTTGTCTTTAGCTCCCCTGTCCTTTCCCCTCATCCAGTCACCCATGTCCTTTCCCCCATCACTGTTGGCCCCCCCAGCATCACCTTCTACCTCCCCACCCTCACTTACCAGCCAGAGCCCTTTTCTTTCCGGGATATCCAGGTGAACGTGCGCACTCCCTACCTTCCTGCAAATCCCACCTCCTCCTTCCCACCCCCAGGGTCCACATCGGCCTCCAAGTCCCCACCAATCATCCTCGCCGTCCCTTCTACCGCTACTGTCACAGCCTCACACTCCCATCCAATGGCTCACTCTGCCCTCTCTCATTCTCACCATTCCCCACTACCATGCCCACCCTCATTTTGCTCCCCAGGAGGAAGTCATCGGCTCCACAGACCCTTCCCTTGCATGTTCCCCTGGATATCTCCCCCACCTTACTCCTTCCTCCACCCTTACTCCTTCCTCCACCCTTACTCCTTCCTCCACCCCTGCTCCTACCTCCACCCCTGCTCCTTCATCCACCTTTACTCCTTCCTCCACCCTTACTCCTTCCTCCACCCTTACTCCTTCCTCCACCCTTACTCCTTCCTCCACCCTTACTCCTTCCTCCACCTTTACTCCTTCACCCTTGGACTCCTTCCTTCCCTGGACTCCTTCCCTCCTCCATTCCCAGCTCCAAACTCCTTCCCTTACATCTTCCTCCCCCCTTACACCTACCTGCTCAGTTGCCGCATTCTCCTCCATTACACCCTCCTCCTCCCGTACTGCCTCCCCCTCCCAACATCACCGTCCCCCGACACCATCGATCTCCCCCTCCCAACCTCACCATCCCCCCCCAGTACACCTTCCGCTCCCAGTCAAACCTAGACCTTCCTCTTCCATCCACCCCGGTACACCTTCCTATCCCACTCAGAGCTGTACCTTCGCCTCTACCCCCTTGATGATCATCCATAGCAGACCATGGCCAAGACGCTGATGTCCCGAAGCAGACCCTCAATGGTGACTTTCCGCCTTCCGTGAGCTGTTTCACAGAGGAGCCATGTCCATGAGAATCTACCCATCATGCAATACACGTTCCTCCAGAATCCACGTGCTATTGGGCTCCAGTATCTTCTGCTCCTCGGATGTCTGCAATGTGAGCAAGGCCCTGATGGCAATTCCCAACTTCTGCACTTCACACTTGTGAAGGTGTGTTCTGCATCGGTGTGTTTTCCCACTGAATTGGTTGTAAATTTGACATAAGGGGATGATTCCAATGAGCAGGACTTATAATGATATGCAGATGTATTAAAATAAAGTTCCCGACATCCAGCCATGGAAAAGGCGGCCTGCCATTGACAGGCAGAGTGGATGATCACAAACTGGCTTCACAACGGCGTAACACCGATTTTTGGCCTTCCAGCCATATTGTGCGCTCTTGCCTGCCTTGATGCCCAATGCCAACGGGCATGGAAAATTCCGCCCATCAATTCGTATGGAGCCTACCTCTGTATTCCAGTGACTAAAACAATGTCTAAATCTGCTGAATGTTGCCTGCATATTTGATCTCAATAAGATATACTTAACACCTGCATTGTGCACTAATAAAAGCATCAATGAAATTTAAGTACCATAAGCCCTGCATGGACCATTTACAGTTAGACATTAGTTTCTGTAAGGCATCATAAAATACATGCCAATTACTGAACAGTTCCAGATCAAGTATTTGGATGTGCACTTTGAATGCCATGGCTGGAAAAGTAGGATTAGAATAGTTAGGTACTTGTTTGACCGGTGCAGACCCAATGGGCCGAAGGGCCTTTTTCTGTGCTGTAGACCTCTGTGACTCTATGACTCTATTTTCTGCCATGGGATACCTCTATATCCTTGGAGAGCTGCACTCTGATAAAATAAGCTCTTATTATAATATTTGTATCATTACAAAGTAGCATAACTCCAACTTTCTGTTATTACACAGCCAATTGACATAAACACAATTTTGTAAACTCAGTGACTACTGACAATGCCCTGCATGTTATTATTGTTAGCTATTAATATTCTTGCATGTATTTTATGAACCCTTACAGAAACTAATGTCTAACTGTAAATGGTGCTTATTGTACTTAAATTTCATCGATGTTTTTGCATGGATCAATGTTTTTGCATGCAGTTACTGCTGGCAATTAATGCATAGCTATAGCTGTTAGTAAGCTTATCGGCATTATTTGGGATAAAATTAATACTCTTATAAATATATGATTTAATTAAGGAAAGCTTGTATGGATTTATAAATGGCAAATTATGATTGACTAATTAAATAGAATTCTTTCTGGAAATAATAGAGAACTGATAAATGAAATATAGTATATCCATTTTCATTTGGCATTTGATAAGATCAAGATAAGAGGCTTGTTTACAAAATGAAAGTAAACATGTATTAAAGGTAGTACAGCAGCATGGCTGGGACATTGATTAAAGAACAGAGAACAGTGGACAGGAAACTGATTAAAGGACAGAGCACAATGGACAGGAAACTGATTAAAGGACAGAAAACAGTTAATAGCTGCTTTTCAGATTGGCAATATGCAAACAGTGGTGTCAACCAGGATCACCGTTGGGACTACTGCTCTTCTCATTATATGTGTGATGAGAGGGGATCAAAATTTGTAGATGTCAGATAAACAGGGACTGAGATTAAGTGGGCTGTACGCAACTACAGGAAGACATAGAATGATTCGTAGATTGCGCAAATGGATATTCAATGAAAGTTAACGCAGAGAAATATGAGATGATAAATGTTGAGCGGAAGAATGAGACCATACACATATATATATCACACTAAATAGTACAACTTTAATAGGAGTTTAAAATACAGAGAAACTCAGTGCTTTAGATTCACAAATCTTTAAAAATGGAAGGGCAAATTAATAAATCTGTTAAAAAAGGACTTTAGATCCTTGGCTTAATAAATTAGGAACACCAAATAAAAAACAAAAAAGTAATATTAAACCTACATTAATCACTGAGTATGCTGTAGTCAAAATATTGTGTTAGAAATAAGAAGCTTTATAGGTTGTTATGTTTTGGGACTGTGTCTTTAATTTAGGGTAAAATGGAGGAATGAAGGGGATCATGTGATCCGTTCTGAATTCTGCTGATAGCAACCAAAAGTTGGATATTAAGGGTTAAAAGGGGTCCCAGATTGTTTTAGTGGGAAGAAGATGCAAGGTGTTCATACCTGTAAGCAAGGACCAAGGCATCTGTGCTGACAGTAGTAAGGCTGATGGATTTTCAAGGAGTCATGGACACTCTGCGCCTTGTCCGAGTCCCCAGATCTGGAATTCCCGCCCTCCATTTCCAACAGATCCTATTTTCACTGGTCGGGTAAAGGGGAAGGGATGTGATTCACATGAGTGAAACTCGAACCCGGCAGGGAAATTTGAACTCATTGCAAAATTCGGACAGGCCTCATTTTCACTGGAGCAAGGTCCATTTCCTGCAGTGTGTGATTTATGATTTTTAAGAGTAGATGTAACTTCTCATCAAAGGTGGATGAAGTCTGTGGTACTGTCAAGTTATTTGAATCCCCTGTCTCTTAAATTTTGAGAAAACAAACAACCTTCTGTGGTTCTGAATTGAAAAAAAAAGGTGCTTGAAATTTCAATAGATGTTTGTTGACATAAGCCTGAGGATTATCATTAAGGTATTATGACTGCTTGACTGCTTCCATAGCCTATCATTACCATAGTGGAGGAATGTATGTTCACAGTTTGATTGACAGCTGCAAGAGGAAATTAGGAGATTAGCTGTCTTTCATATGGTAAAGGCTGAATTTTCCCAGAATTGCACTAAGTGCTTTGGCGGGCGGGTAAAATGGAGTCCTACCCGCCGATGAAAATGGCGGGTTTTCATGCCGTATCTTCCCGAGCCCGCCTCATTATATATTTACTCCCATGAAACACGCAGTTTCCATGGCAGGTGGGCTCTCATTCGCCCACTCGCCATTACCCCGTTGTTGCATCACGCCGACCGCCATCTTTAAAAGGCAGCCACCAGCACAGCGCTCATCGCCACCAGCTCACCACCGCTGCCTGGGAGACATGGCCAGCAGAGGCAAACAGACTGTAGCCCCCACCATCCCACCCCTGCTTCAACAACGGGTCCCTCGAGCGACTGCTGGATGCCATGGAGGCCCAATGGGATGTGCTCTACCCCAGCTCTGGCTGCAGGATGGGCAGCAATGTCACCAACCCGGCTTGGGAGGCAGTGGCAGTGATGGTCAACGTGAACGCCTGCAGAGGAGGACAGCCACCCAGTGCCGCAAAGGGATGAATAATCTCTTCCGTTCCACCAGGGTAAGTCACTCTTTTCATCACTCCCAACTCACACACTCACAAACCCATCACACACTCACAGGGCCCTCACTCACTGCCAGTGCAAGGGACATCACCATTCACTCTTTCACACTCACCCTCATTGTCCTCATCCCATCCATGGGACCACTCACCACCCACCCAGGCCAGGCATACTTATCATCTGACCCAGCAGGCGTCCTGATACACTCTCCCCATCTCTATCCATGCAGGACAAATTGGCTCACAACAGCAGGGAAAGGTCGCAAACAGTTGAAGGGATGCCGGAATTCAAAAACAGACATGACAGGATTCAAAAACAGAGACCAATGCTGTGCTGACGGTGAGGTCGGTGCTGCTCCACCAAGTGAGGTTCCAGCAGTGCAATATCCACCAGACAATCATGCTGTGAGTGATGTGTCCTCTTTCACAGGCTATTGCCATGCACTAATTATCTTCTCTTGCTTTCGCAGGCATATCTGGGAAGCAGCCAACAGAGTCCACGACCCAGAGCCTCCAAGCAAGCTCCGATGAAACCTCTGAAGAGGAATATGAAGGTACCCTCCTTGAAGTCCCGTCACAGCGCACACCCACACCCTCCACCAGCGCAGAGACACACACCTTGATGGGACTTAGCTTTAGAGTAGCCTCAGGATCACAATGTGGTGAGCACATCGCACTTTCTGATCCACAGCAGGCAGAGACTTCCCAGGTCCCCGGCACTCAGAGGACTGCTGGAGGCCAGGACGTTGCTGAGTCTGAGTCAGATGATGTGCCACTGGACTTGGTCATGTCACAGTTGCTGGGGCTGCAAAGGCAAGGTAGGAAACAACAGAAAGGGATGTCCTCTGCACTCCTCAGATTGCAAGGCACAATGGAGGAGTCCATCTGCCTTCAGGCTGAGGTGATAGTGCTGGCATTGCACCCACCGAGGTCAACAGTGGCAGGATGGCGGCCACCATTGAGAAGATGGCATACGTGGCCTCATGGATGCATTTGTGGGTGGCGGATTGTGAAATCCCACAGAAGTCACCTGTGGAACCCTGAAAGGAGCCACTGGCATAGAAATTGAGCGTCGCGTCACTTTCACAGCCACTGGCAGTGAATGCCCGCCATGTCCCCTTAGCGTCAAGTCCTGCAATAAGTGGCAGATGTGAGCCACCAGGTCCCTAGACATGCGCAGTCATTGGCGACACTGATTCCCAGTCATCTGCAGGAATGGCAAGCGGCATCTATAGACCCTGGATATTGCTAGGTGCCAACCAACCATGGCTCATTGTTGTTCCTGGGCAGCGTGTGCAGGAGCCCTGCTGCCCCTTCTTCATGAGGTTTCTGCTCCTGTCTTTGTGTGGCTAATGTATTACAATTAGCTCCCCATGGACTTATTGTGGGAAATGTGGCTCCCCGTTGGTGGGCTGAGCGGAAGATCGTGGCCTGCCTTCACGCCGTCATGAAGTGGGTCCCGCCATATTTTCCGCGCACACTACCTATCATGACCACCACCAGCGGGCTCATAAAATTCCACGCTATGAATACAAATGCTTATTTTATGGAGAATTAAGTACTTGAGGGAATTTAAATGCATTGAATGGGCTTTTATCAATTAGAGTTTTTTATCAAGTGAAGTCTGCAATAGATAGTTAGAACTTTATTTTGTCTCAGCATGGCTCCCGAGGTCTGCCCATGGTGGATAATGGGTAAGTTGGCATGGAGGGTGTAAGGGCAAATGGTTGTGGTTGAGGGTCATGGGTTGGTATGAGTTGGCACCAATTAAGCATAGGGGCACAAGGAACCATGGGGATAACTGGGGAGCATAGTTTGGCATGGAGGGTATGAGGGACCATTGGGCATGGGTAAAGGGACTTGGGTTGGCATGAGTTGTCATGGATGAGGTATGGGAAGTGTGTTGGGGGGGGTGGGGGGCGATGTGAGAGAGTGTGAGAAGTGAGGGCTAGAGAGCCTAATATTAAATAAAACAACTTGGAGGAAGTCTGAGGACACCAAGGCCGACCACTAAACAGCTTGCCTCAGCACTTGGCAGCCCCTATGGCTGCCTCTGAACTGTCTCCAGGGATGGTAGGCCCGACTCCAGAATACCCCCATCTCCCACCCTACCCAGCCTTGAACGAAGATCCTCTTATTTCAGACAGATTCCCCCAAGGTTGGTTAGAACCATAGAACACTACAGCACAGAAAACAGGCCATTTGGCCCTTCTAGTCTGTGCCAAAATATTATTCCTCTAGTCCCATTGACCTGCACCTAGTCAACAGCCTTCTGTGGCAATGAATTTCATAGATTCACCACTCTCTGGCTAAAGAAGTTTCTCCTCATCTCTGTTTTAAAAGGTCTTCCCTTTACTCTGAGGCTGTGCCCTCGGGTCCTAGTCTCTCCTACTAATGGAAACATCTTCCCCACATCCACTCTATCCAGGCCTTTCAGTATTCTGTAACTTTCGATCAGACCCCACCTCATCCTTCTAAATTCCATCGAGTATAGACCCAGGGTCCTCAAATGTTCCTCATATGTTAAGTCTTTCATTCCTGGGATCGTTCTCGTGAACATCCTCTGGACCCTCTCCAGGGCCAGCACATCCTTCCTGAGATACGGGGCCCAAAATTGCTCACAATATTCTAAATATGGTCTGACTAGAGCCTTATAAAGCCTCAGCAGCACATCCCTGCTTTTATATTCTAGTCCTCTCAAAATAAATGCCAACATTGCATTTGCCTTCCTAACTACCGACTCAACCTGCAAGTTAACCTTAAGAGAATCCTGGACTAGGACTCCCAAGTCCCTTTGCACTCCAGATTTCTGAATTCTCTCCCCATTTAGAAAATAGTCTATGCCTCTATTCTTCCTACCAAAGTGCATGACCTCACACTTCCCCACGTTGTATTCCATATGCTACTTCTTTGCCCATTCTCCCAACCTGTCCAAATCCTTCTGCAGCCTCCCCGCCTCCTCAATACTACCTGTCCCTCCACCTATCTTTGTATCATCTGCAAACTTTGCCAGGATGCCCTCAGTTCCTTCATCTAGATCATTAATGTATAAAGTGAAAAGTTGTGGTCCCAACACTGACACCTGCGGAACTCCACTAGTCACCGGCCGCCATCCTGAGAAGGACCCCCTTATCCCCACTCTCTGCCTCCTGCCAGACAGGCAATCTTCTATCCATGCTAGTACCTTGCCTGTAACACCATGGGCTCTTATCTTACTGAGCAGCTTCCTGTGTGGCACCTTGTCAAAGGCCTTCTGGAAGTCCAAGTAGATAACATCCATTGGCTCTCCTTTGTCTAACCTACTCATTACCTCCTCAAAGAATTCTAACAGATTTGTCAGGCAAGACGTCCCCCAATGAAACCATGCTGTCTTTGCCCTATTTTACCATACACTTCCAAGTATTCTGAAATCTCATCCTTAATAATGGACTCTAAAATCTTACCAACGACCGAGGTCAGGCTAATTGGCCTGTAATTTCCCACCTTTTGCCTCACTCCCTTCTTAAACAGGGGGGTTACATTAGCGATTTTCCAGTCCTCTGGGACCCTCCCTGACTCGAGTGATTCCTGAAAGATCACTACTAACGCCTCCACTATCTCTTCAGCTATCTCTTTCAGAACTCTGGGGTGTAATCCATCTGGTCCAGGTGATTTATCCACCTTCAGACCTTTCAGTTTTCCTAGCACCTTCTCCTTGGTAATGGCCACCATACTCACCTCTGCCCCCCGACTCTCTTGAACTTTGGGGATGTTACTTGTGTCTTCCACCGTGAAGACTGACGCAAAGTACCTATTCAGTTCCTCCGCCGTTTCTTTGTTCCCCACTACTACTTCTCCAGCATCATTTTCCAGCAGCCCAATGTCCACTTTTGCCTCTCTCTTACCCTTTATATATCTAAAAAAACTCTTGCAATCTTCTTTTATATTACTGGCTAGTTTACCCTCATATTTAATCTTCTCCCTCCTTCTTTCTTTTTTAGTTTTCCTCTGTTGGTCTTTGTAGGCTTCCCAATCCCCAGGTTTCCCACTGCTCTTCACCGCATTGTATGCTTTCTCTTTAGCTTTTATGCTGTCCCTGATCCAAGAGAGACTGGGAGCAGAGCGATAAAGACAGCTAGTCTTAATGGTTTGGCATGTACGAATGCTCATGGGAACCTGCACTCGATTGTAGAGACAAGGTTTGTGAGGATTTAAACAAGACTGGAAGATTCAACTACCTTTAGCTAGAGGGAAGAATCTCCAATGTATCCCTCACCATAAAAGTCAGTTTGGGGAGTAGCAGTTATCCGGCTGAGAAAGGAACTGCAAGGAAGCAAGTTATCGGAAGCTAAGAATCACTTTGGCCTGGTTCTGGGAGAATAGAGTGTCCAATTAAAGGACAGAGCAAAGTACAACCATGGAGGGAGATTTTGGTTATTTTAAATGTAAAATGGGGGAGCTTTCCTATAAGTTGGAGTATAAATTTTCCACTGAAATAGTGTTTAGTCAGAGTTTCTTTTAGTTAGTGTGTTAGAGTAAAAGCCTTAAAACTTGAAATTTTGTTGTGCAATTCACTTAGGTTAGTCATTGGGAATTCAAATTTATTTTTAAAAGTAATCAGTTTCTATGAGGATCATAAAAATTGTGTCCAATTACGGTGTCAAGGCAATGGACAGGGTGCAGAAATGATGCACTGAATTGTTATCAAGGACATGAGGCAATAGGAATGGTCAAGAGAAACTCATTTCAATAAAGCAAAGTAGTTTAAGAGGATAAAAAAGTAAAATACTGCAGATGCTGGCAATCTGAAATAAAAAACATAAAATGCTGCAAATAATTAGCAGACTGGCGGCCTCTGTGGAGAGAGAAATAGAGTTAGTGGCCTAGATTTTCGTCCCTGGATCGGGTGCGCAGAGTCGGGCCATTTCCTGGCCCAGCGAACCTGACCTTTAAAGATGTCTGCCTGCAGGGTAAATTTTCAGTTGGATGGGGTAGGGGGCGTGTGAAATAGGAGTCAGGGCAGGCGATCCCAGAATGAGTGAGGAGGCTGCCGGGTGCAGAGGCGGGCTGGCACTGTGCTTAAATACATTTTTAAAAAAGAATAAACAAAAAAACAGCCTTCCATGACTCACCCCTCAATTCCCTCATTCCATATGCCTATCCATACCAATCTATGCCAACTCAACTCCCTCTACCCATGCCCATGCCCCCTCATAGCACCTATGCCAACTTAGTGCCAACTCATGCCAACCCATACCTCCACCCACCCTTTGCCCTTAACCCCTCCATGCCAACTCACCTAGTATCCTTAGACACTTCCATGACAGCTTTGACGGCTGAACAGTTCTTCAACAGTTCTTTGACAGCTGGACAGTTCCGATAAGTACATAATCATGTCCACTTTTAACAATCCGAAAGGGTGCCTTACCTCTCCCAAAGGAGTCCTTGGATCCAATCCAAAGGGGTACCCTGGCTATCCAAACGAACCCACCAAGTTCAGACCTCATCTTACCTGTTCTATTCTGCACACCCTGGGTTTCACACTCCTGGCCTACCAAAATCCCACTTCAGCAGAGGCAGCTGGTGACTTAAATGGCCAGCTGCTTCCGCAAATTGAGCATGCGCAAGCCCGGGCCAAGCTCTACTCCCACCCCACGAAGATGGGAAATGCCAGGCTCGAGGGCGGGACTTAGAAATTTTTGCCATTTCCGGGATTTTCGCCACAATGGAGAGCCTCTCCATCGTGGCGAAGACCTGGGCCAATGTGTCGGGCTGATGAGCTTTCATCAGAACCCTCGGATGAAAGGTCATCAACCTGAAACATTATTGCTGTTTTTCTCTTCACAGATGCTATCAGATCTGATGAGCA
The DNA here is from genome assembly GCF_964194155.1 of Cetorhinus maximus. Classification (NCBI taxonomy): domain Eukaryota; kingdom Metazoa; phylum Chordata; class Chondrichthyes; order Lamniformes; family Cetorhinidae; genus Cetorhinus; species Cetorhinus maximus. Next base: position 123,331,425 of record NC_135888.1, read on the forward strand.
TTTTTTGTTTATATTTTAGTTTACAAGGATATGTGTTTGTGAATTGCAAAATTATAAGGATTTTGTAAAGATGTCTCAGAAAAATTAATTTCTACTAGTTGATAGGAGGAGGTGGGGTGGTCAAAGTCAATTTTGGTGGGGGTACATGGTAACAGTAGATTGACCGCTTTATACATTCCATTCAATTTATCTTTTCATTGAAGTCAATTGCTCAATAATAATAAATCTTCTGTATTTTTGAATATTGTTATCTGTATATTGTTAGTTCTGAGTGTTATGTTTAATTTACTTCCAAAAATCTGGTGTTAGCAAATTCAGATATTCATTGGAGGTTTTACTCTCCCAGGGATAGTGGAAGCGCTTAACACATTTTTTTGGCTAGGTTTTTGTCTGGACCCATGTTTGAGGCTAGCCTCGGTGCAGCAGAGACTGCAGGCTTGACTCAAGAGGACTGAGGATTGGCCAGAAATGGTGCTCAGGCATCAGCTAGATATTCAGGGCAGGCTGCTGGCGCCAGTCACGCCCCCACAGGCTACTTGCCCATTGGGAAGAATCAATTTTGGGCCACCTCCCTCGCCAACAGAGGCTCTCAGGTGAGTGGTGAGGAGAGGGATTGGAGTAGGCAACATTGGGGGCAGTAGAGGAGGCAGCAATTGCAAGAACTTTGGAGTTGGTAGGGGCACGGGAGGGGCACCCCAGCTGCTTCTGACTTTGCAGAAAGTTTTTCTTTAACATCCATCTTCAATTGGCAGCCGCAAGGGCTGCTGAAGAATCTTGAACATGGCGGATATCAAATTTTGCAGAGGGGTCTCATTCAACGGGCACTAGGCCCCTAATTAAAATATCCACTCAGCTTACTACCTGTTTCAGGCAGCCATCTGAGGTGGATAAACAATGGGCCTAACGAGGTTAGCAGTGGGCTCAATGCCTGCTCAGATTGGTATGCTTGACATCCATTTTACACCCCAAAAAATGCAGCACAGCTAGTAACAACTGGCAACAGCACCATTTGTACCAGAAATGATAACTTAAAGTCCATCCAATTAGCACAATAAAAAATCTTTAAATAGCAAATGCACCTCTAGTTAGCGAGTCTACGCATTTTATATTGATTTGACAGTGGAAAGTTATGACTCATGTATTATATTGATCACAACTGTTTTTGCCTACGCAACTAGAGATATTTTAACAAACTGTTTTTTCAGGATATCTTATGTAAAAACATTTCTATTGGTCCCTTGTTTATTCAAGAAGGAATTGCAAAACACTCTGAGTTGATTGTATTTCAATTAAAAGTTCAGGGAAAAGTAGTTTGGTTAAAGTTATACAATTAAAAAAATGGCTATTAGTTATTTCAATGTGGTTCTTTTCAATGCTGGATCATAAGTTAAATTGTTTTGTAATCTTGCACAAAAATTGCAATTGCATCTTTAATATCTGACAAATACAATTACTCGGTCATGTTACAGCAATCCCATCTTTCACTGACAATAGGTAAAGTGCGTAGTCTGCAGTTTACACTGTAATCATAATAACTATTCCTATTTCTATTTATTAGTAGTGAAGTTGTGCTTGGGTGTAAGGAACAGGATGTTAAACTTTGCCGATGACGCAAAGGTAAAAGCTTGACGATTACTGACTCAGGCTGTAAACGCCTTCAGGAGTGGATGAAGAGGTTAGCACAATAGATAGATAGATTTGTGGCAGCTTTGATTTAATGCAGAGAAGTATAAGGCAATACATTTTGGAAATAAAAATGAGTACTGGGAGAATACATGTAATGAAGGATGTGGATAAACATAAACTTCCCTCAAAGTGTAAGTACATGCAGATAAAGCCGTAGTAAAGGTGGGCAGCAATTTAGTTTTTTAAATGGGGCCAAGAGTAAAAGAGATAATAATATATTTGTACAAGGCAATGTTAGACCACAGTTAGAGTAATGAACATTTTTGGCACGCATTTCAGGGAAGGACATTAAAGCTATGGACAGAGTGCCATGTTGATTCACCAGGATCAAATAAGGATGAGAAAATATAGTTTGAGGAGAGATTGAGATACTCAGATTATTTCCACTGCAGCAGAGAAGGCTATAAGAAGATTTAATAGAGGTTTTTTTTTTTGCAGCAGGTTAATGGAGTGTAAAAGGAAATTCTAGTTTCTGCGGTTGAGAATCAGTAATCAATTTAAAAACGCTTTACCACAGGGAACAGATCAGGTAGAGACCACTGCTCCTGTTGAGGGAAAAGTAGGTAAATATTTGAAGCAAATGGAGATACAGAACTATGGGAAGGAAGCAGGGCAGTGAGCTTAGTCTTAGATTGCTCCAACAAAGACTCAGTACAGATACAATAAGCAACTGGCTGCCATCTGTGCAGTAAATTAAAAAGGAAAACCACAAAGAATCTCTGGATTACTACCTAAGCCACAAGCAAATTGGCATAGGGTGAATGAGATAAGAGAGTTGAATGTGTAGCTCAAAGATTGGTGTTGGAGAAAGGGCTTTAAACTCATAGGGCAATGCCACCAGTACTGGGGGAAGAGAGAGCTGTTCCATTGGGAAGGGCTTCACTTAAACCGTGCTGGAGCCAATTTCCCGGTAAACCGAATAACTGGGGCTCTGGGGAGAGCTGTAAATTATATAGTTGGCAGTGAAGGGGTGGGTTGGGGTTGCAGTGGGGGGGAGGGTTCATGTGAAGGGCGATTTACAAAATTACCAAGAAAAGACAAGGCAACCGTGTCGGGTAGCAGTATGGGGTAACAATCACCAGAGTGTGGCAAGAAGGGACAATGTATACGAACATAAGAATACACCAGCAAATATTGTCAGAGTTGGGAAATATAGGGCAGAATTTTCCATGCTTGCTGGTGTCGCGGGAGCTCGGCGGTGTGAGAGGACAATATGGTGAGAAGGCCAGAAATCGGTTTCATGACATTGTGAAACCACGAAACTAGATTGCGATCATCCACTCAGCCCGTCAATGGTGGGTCACATTTCCTGCCATTGGACATAGGGAACCTCATTATAATACATCTGCATATCATTAAAAGGCCAGCCCACCGGAATCATTACCCCCACACCCCCCGACTGGATCGTCCGCCCACCCCGACATGTTTCACAACAGCATATGTAAGGTGTGCACTTGGCGGGCTGAACTTTGAGGGGGAACTCAGAAGTGAGTGCACATTGATGTTTCACAGTGCTCGCCCGGGTCGCCTATTGGACTTCAAGGTTGAGGAGCATTGGAGGGGGGAAGGGGGTGGTGGGAAGGGGGGAGGGGGAGGGGGAGCTGACCTGTGGTTGACCAACCTGGGGGTCGGGGCATGGGCTGCCCTGCGGTTGAGGTGCATTGGAGTGGGGGACAAGGGCTGCCTTACGGCTGAAGGTAGTGCACAAGCACGTGTAGGGTCAGGGGGAGGAAAGTGGCCATGCATTAGGGAAACCTCGTATAAAGTGACCATTCCTCTGCAGCTGAGGCAGTTCGGATGCAGCCACACTGACATGCATGGAGTCGGGCCTCTAGCTTAATCTCAAGCAGCACAGAGGCAGGAAAGTGCCACTGTTATGGCATGGCTGATGATATATGCTGAACTGCCCAAATCCTAAAGGGAAGCTTGAAACAGCTGCCAAAACAGTTTTGCAATTTGTATAGTATGAGGAGAGATTCTGAAATCAGGAAATGATGCCCCCAACTACTTGTGATAATTTTATACTAGAGTAAACATATTTCCTTAAATACGTTCCTTCCCTGTGATCTCACAACTGTCTCAACCAGCCTCTTCAGAAATACTTTCTTCCCAGAATTGATTAAACTCATTTCTTTACTCCAGCACTTAGGCTTTAAAAAAATATAAACTTACCTTATCTTTACCTTAATTACTTACATCTTTTATAACCTGCAAATACCCACCTTTGAACGAAAACAATTCAATTCAAAATTACTTCTGTTATTGCTTTATGTAAAATTCTGACTGAAGTTCCACTTGGTTCATTAACATATCAAAACCACTTCTTACTGTTACTTTTAGACCCTCGCAATCACCCTGTATCTTACTCCAATTACCATACTTACAACTCCCAACAGCTTGTCTCGCAGTACATAAGAAATATGACAGAGATATTACCAAAAGAAAAATATTACAATTTCTTGTTTTCTTGACAGCCACCAAGTGCTCCAGGGCTTTTCATCCTTGGGCACAGACTGCAAACTAATGAGCATTTTAGTGGACTTCAGAACGGTTGGATGACTGGGCACGTTATACAATCTCCTTTCCAAAACTGGCCATGGAACAGTCACTGGTGGAGGTGCTCACAGCCCCTTGCAATGTCATCATCCCAGTTTGGACCAGTCTCCCCCATGGTTCAAGCCTCGCAGTGTGGGTTAGGAGAATGCCTGCACCTGAGCTGAGAGAACAGCATGCAGTCCATTGGACGAAGCTGCCGCCAATCAGTCAGGTGGTTGGGGTTTCGGGCAGCCATGCAGCACACTAAACTCTGTCCATCCAAGTGGTGGCCAGCACTCTCTGAGATGCATGAAGGGGCCTACAGCCTTAACCTAGAGAGGGTTTTAGTATACCAAAAAAACCCACACATTTTCCTCTCGCAACCTGCAGGAGGAGTACATCTGGAGCATGGATCCTAGTGAATTAGCTGCATGCCTTGTGGTGTACAGAGAGTGGAGAGGACAGAGAAGAGAGCGACTGAGGTGCCTGGCTGAGCAGAAGAAGGAGCAGCACCCTCAGGAAGAATGGGTGGCTGGGACTCCCGCAAACGCTGCTGAAGAGCCACAGTGAGTCTTGTTGGTCGGTGCCTAGCTAGACCCAGGGTCTATAGACAGCGCCTTCCATTCCTGCAGATGTCCGATAACCAGTGTCGCCAAAGACTGCGCATGTCTAGGGAACTGGTTGGTGTTATGGCACAGCACATAGTAAATGCTAAGCTGCTCAAATCCCAGGGGAAACATGAAGCAGCTGCCATAACTATTTCGCAATTTGTATATTTCGAGACGCGTGCCTTGAATTCAGTAGTAATAAGTCCGCCAAGTCTTATAGGTTTCTTAAAAAACTAAATTAATATTTATTAAATTTTTTAAAATGATTTTAAGCACATACATAGTTTTACAAATTACTACTATAATAACTTCAAGCTCCCCTGATTAATCTAACTCCCAGTTGTGCCTCCATTAAGGCAAAAGTAAAAACACATAGGCCAGGATTTTCTGTTTGGAGAGGGGGGAGCAGGAGCAGACATGGGTGGGCATGGACCCAATCGGCGCCCGCGATCAGGTCTGCTCCGCCATTTTAGGCGGGTGAGCCAATTAAAGCCCGCCCAGTGTATTTGCCGACTCCAGTGGATAGTGGGAGTGTGCAGGCGGCGACGGGTGTGCACAGACCCCCGGGCCCAATGGCGACCCGGCAGCCTGTTTAAAAGAAGACCTGACAGCATTCTATAGGCTGCTGACAATGGCCAGTTCCAGGCCGCAGCAGAGGGGTTCAGGTGTGCAGGCCAGGCTGGAGGGAAGGCCAGAGGAGCAGGCCAGGCTGTAGAGAAGGCCAGAGGAGCAGGCCAGGCTGGAGAGAAAGCCAGAGGAGCAGGCCAGGCTGCAGGGTAGGCCAGAGGAGCAGGCCAGGCTGGAGAGAAGGCCAGAGGAGCAGGCCAGGCTGGAGAGAAGGCCAGAGGAGCAGGCCAGGCTGGAGAGAAGGCCAGAGGATCAGGCCAGGCTGCAGGGTAGGCCAGAGGAGCAGGCCAGGCTGGAGAGAAGGCCAGAGGAGCAGGCCAGGCTGGAGAGAAGGCCAGAGGAGCAGGCCAGGCTGCAGGGTAGGGCAGCGGGGGCCCAAAGTGCCCATTGTTTTTCTGATGAATGCCTTGCTACCCTCCTTGAGGAGGTGGCAGTACGGCGGGAGGTGTTGGTCCTCCAGAATGGGAGGAGGAGGCCGCCTCATATAACCAAATGTGCCTGGGAGGAGGTGGTGAGCTCCCGCGACGTGGTGCGGCACACCTGGATCCACTGCTACAAGCGCTTCAATGATTTGCTGAGCTCTGGCAGGGTGGCTACCATGATGGCATTGGGCATGTAACCTAGCAGGTAGCCTTACCCTCTGAGCCCACCCACCATAAGTCTTACTGTTGTGACTGCATTGAATCATTTAGGGCATTTTTCCTTTGCTGGGTGGCCAAGCAGATAGCGCCCATGCTGAGGTCAACCTGAATGGATCATAAGGAGATGAGTTCTCCCCCACACCATGTGTTGTTCTTAGTTGCACATGACTAGTTTGGGGGAAACCTGCAGGAGATGCAGCTAGGCGCGTACTCAGAACTCCAGCACATGTCCTATTCAGGGGGATGAGATGGTGGAAGGGGAGCCTCAAGGTGTTGTGGCAAAGAACCATCTGCTACCCTCTAGGCTGCACATAGTTGCACATCCTTGCTATGGGAGTAAATACCGTGTGGTTCCTAAAGTGATGTACGCAGCATGTACGCACCCCCCAGCATGTTGGGGGGGTGGGGAGCAGGCCTAGCATCTTGGTCTGAGTGATCAGCAGCAGCGGGGAGAGGAGGCACTGGAGGCCTCATATGCTCCACTCTTGTTAGGGTGCGGTGTGCGCGAGCAGAGTCCATGTGCAATTTGCCCTAATGAATGGTCTTCTCTCTTTTTCAGGAGAAGAACGCTCATAACACGTCCGAGCATGTGAGGACTGGAGGCGGCCAGGCACAGCTCTCCATATTAAGCCGTTTCGAGCAGGAGGCCCTTGAGCTGGAGAAGCACCATACACCCAAGTCAACTGGTGTAGGTGAGGCTGGGGTGGCACGGCCAGCTAGTTAAGGCCAACAGTGAGGCCCGCATTGTCCTCCCAACAGCCATAGCACTGAAGATTGTTAAATTAGTTATTGTTGCAACATTGCAGGGCCATTGGTTCTGGAAGGTTGAGCGCATAATGAGCTGGGGAGACAGAGATGAAGTTTGTCAGTGTGTGCACGCTAACTGATCCACTGTCCTTGTTCTTCCTTTCAGCATCATCAGAGCAGGGCCGGGAGGAGGAGCAGCAGACGCCCCCTCTCACACATGAGGACCCTGAAGTCTCACCAGTGTCACACCATTTCTGCGAGGCAGGCACCAGCGCAGATATGAGGACCTCGGTGGGAATTCGAACATCGGCTAGTGCCCCGGGGCACAGCGGTGAGGGAACTTCACACTCCCTGGAGGAGCTGGCAGAGACAGAGAGTGCCCATGGCGCCAGCAGTCGTAGGACTGCAGGTAAACAGGCACATGCTCAGTCGATGCCTGATGATATGCCTCTGGAGTCATCCACGACACACACAACAGGGGGAGGAATAGCGGCTGGGTGTGCAGGAGCATCTGGGTGAGATACATGAGGCTATGCTTGGCTTGGTCTTCGTGGTGGAGGATTCTACACGGATGCTCACCGAAACAATGAACCACATGTCCGGGCACCATGTGTCCTCCATGGAGAGAGTGGCGACTCTCGTGGAGAGCCTCCTCCAGGAGACCCGCCAGGGTTTCCTGGTGGTGCGCTCTGACCAGCAAGCCCTCACATCGGCAATGACCTCAGCTGGTCACTGCCAGTGTGGGAGATGGTGTGGGCATCAAGCTTCCCAGCTCAGGTGAGCAGGGAGGTCCGAAGCGACCTCACATCAGCACAGCGGCTGCCTATCGTCTCTGCAGGCTCCTCTCAGGGTGCTCTGGATGAGGGCACCAGCTCCTCCCCTCCTCTCCCAGTGACTGTATCATCCGGTGAGGCTGGGGTGATGCCAGATGTGGAACTGGCAGCTCACTCCAAGGTGGGCCCAGCACACGCTCCACGGGCCAGAGGATGACCGCCAAGGCCAACAGGACAGCAGAGTCAGCAGGCTGTCCCAGATACCACTCTGAGCGATGGGGCAGCACCAAGACAAACACCCGGAAACGAAAGCATAAGGCACATTAGGCACACCACGGGTTTCTCACTGGTGCTTTTCTGTTGTCCCGAGATTAGGCCCTTAAGATTTATTTTGGATTGTTTACACGATTGTTTAATATTTGTGAGAACTTCTGATTCACACATTAAATGCCAGATGTGTGGCCATGACTGAGGGTGGCTTGTTTCTTCTGCATGTGTATGTTTAAGAAAAGTGTCATGAGTGTTTATTTGGCCATTCATCTTTATGTACAAGGCCCTTAGTTACTGCTGATGACCTGGTAGATTTTGCACTTAAGGTGTCGAGGATCGAGACGCCAGCCTAGGTTTGTCCTGGTGATCCATCTGTGTTGTGCTAGCTGAAAGTTCATTAGATTAAAGCATCCCAGGTGTCCCTGCCTCCTTGGCGTAGTCCCGGGTCAGTGTCTACCCCCTCAGCATTTCCCTGTGCGTGCTCATCCTCGGACTCACTGCTGGACTCATCGTGTGCAGCCGCAGCCACTGCGTCGACGTCTTCATCGTCCACTGCGTCCCCCCTTTCCAGCACAAGATTGTGGGGAGCACAGTATGCAACCACTATCAGCGACATACGATCTGGGGGTACAGGAGTGCGCCTCCTGAACGGTCCAGGCATTGGAAGCGCATCTTGAGAAGACCGATGGGTCTCTCCACCACAGTCCTTGTGGTGCCCTGGCTCCTATTGTACCGCTGCTCAGCTTCTGTTCCTGGATGGCGGAGAGGCGTCATGAGCCACCTTCTGAGGGGATAGCCCTTGTCACCCAGCAGTCATGCATCAAGCCAGGCTGGAGCACTGAAGAGCCCCGGCACCTGGGAGTGTCTTAGGATGTAGGCGTCGTGGGAGCTGCCTGGGTACCTTGCACAGGCTTGTAGAATCAGTATCCTGTGGTCACACACTATCTGCACGTTCATGGAGTGGAAGCCCTTCCTGTTGACGAAGGCACCGGTCTCACCTCCTGGCGCCTTGATGGCCACATGTATACAGTTTATTGCACTCTGGATACAGGGGAAGCCAGCAAGCCACCTGCTGACCCCACTCCCTATCGGTGTCCGAGGGCAGCTGGCTGGCTCCTTGAGGAGAAGGGGTAGCTGGAGTGAGATTGAGTTGCCCCACATCCCTTTCACATATGCACTGTTGAGGCCAACTATGGCGTGACCGATGGAATTCAACCCGTGCAGCAATGCAGGACCGACATCCTGGGACCAAGGTCTCCATGGTGGCCGCCATCCTAGCAGTGTTGACTCAGTGCCTTGGCATGCCAGTGCTATCTCCTCAGCCTGAAGGCAGACGGACTCCTCCATCATGCCTTGTAATCTGAGGAGTGCAGTGAACATCCCTTCCTGATGTTCCCGAGCTTGGCCTTTGTAGCTCCAGCAACTGTGACATGACCAAGTCCAGAGGCTCGTCATCTGACTCTGACTCAGCAAATTTCTGGCCTCCAGCAGTCCTCCGAGTGTCGGACACCTGGGAAGTCCCTGCCGCAGCCTGGTGTGGGTCAGACAGTGCGATGTGCTCACCAGATTGTGATCCCGAGGCTACACTAAAGCTAGGTCCCACCGAGGTGTGTGTCTCTGCGCTGGTGGAGGGTGTGGGTGAACCCTGTGAAACAGGACATATCACTTACAGCATGGTTGTCTGATGGATGTTGCACTGTTGGATCCTCACTTGGTTGAGCACCGCCCACCTCACCATCAGCACAGGAATGGTCCAGATCATCGACGGCCAGCTGGATGGCTCTGTTTTCAAAATTTGTGAGGACCTTGACCTCAGGCATTCCGCCGTCAATCTGCGACCTCTCCCTCTTGTTGCGTGCCAGCTTGTCCTGCATGAATAGAGCCTGCCAGGCCAGGTGATAAATATGCCCGGCATGGGTCGGTGGTGAGTGGTCCCATGGATGGGATGAGGACAATGAAGGTGCATGTGATGGAGACTGAATGGTGATGTCCTTTGAATTGTCAGTGAGTGAAGGCCCAGTGGATGTCCAATGGGTTTGTGAATGTGTGAGTTGAGAGTGATGAGAAGAGTGACTTACCCTGGCAGAACAGAGGAGATCATTCATCCTCTTGTGTCACTGAGTGGCTGTCCTCTTTCGCAGGGCGTTGGCCCTGCCCACCACTGCCACCGCGTCCCAAGCTGGATTGGTGATGTTGCTGCCCATCCTGCAGCTAGAGCAGGGATAGATGACATCACGCTGGGCCTCCACTGCATTCAAAAGGCGCTCAAGGGATGCATCATTGAACATAGGAGCTGCAGTCTTCTTGCCTTTCGGGGCCATGTCTTCCATGCAGCAGTTCTGGGCTGCACTTTAAATATGGCGCCAGGTGTGATGAAGCACCAAGATAATGGCGTAGTGGGCGAATGAGAGCCCGCCCGCCAAGAAACTGGCAAGTTTCCCGGGAATGCATTATTAATGCTGCAGGCTTGGTACAATACGGTGTAAGAAGCCACTAATGCGTTGCTTTACCTGTCCCGCTACCGCACTTTCTGCAAATCTGGGATGATTTTGCCCATAGTTAAGAGACAGAATTAAAAGCTCTTCATGTAAATACACACAGCATTCATAACAAGATATGAATTGTTAGCATAAACAATTGATGGCATAAATAGAAATGAATGAGTACGATATGATTGCCATTACAGAGACACAGACAGATAGCTCTCACAGGTGGAACTTCCTGCCAGGTGGACCCAGGGCCACTTAACACTCTAACAGCCATAAAATGGCTTCAAGTTGAGCCAGCCAAGCGAAGGCTGGCTTGCCCCGATGTTACTCCAGGGGTGCAGAGCAACTGGATCCGCAAAAATTCTAGAACATGTTTAGACATCCTGATATTTGGTCATGTAGTGGTCATGCCTGGTCATGAAGTCTCATGGCATCAGGACAAACATGGGCAAGGAAACCTCCTACTGGTTACCTAGAGCAGCCCACCATCCCCGCCCCCACTACCCCCACCCCCCCACCTTAGCTGATGGATCATTTGTTGAATACCACTTGGAGGAAGCACTGACTGTGGCAAGGGCACAGAATGCATTCTGGGTGGGAGACTTCAAAGTAAATCACCAAGAATAGCTCGGCAGCAATACTACTGACCCAGCTGGCCAAGTCCTAAAGAACATTGCTGCTAGACTGGATCTATGGCAGGTGGTGAGCGGACCAACAGTGTATTTAATTCTTAAATGCCCTCTGAAGTTGCCAGAAATCCACTCAGTTGTACTAAACATCTTTATTCATGTCATAAAGATATTAATGTATATAATGTTATTGAAAATTATTTTGTTTAAATAGAGGTTTAGTCTGTGTGTGTGTTAATTGGATTAAAGCCAGCTAGTCTGGGTGCTTTGATGTATAGTAGTTTTGAGATGTAAACAGAGGTAGAGGTACATTTGCATTTTGTTGAATAGAGCATTCAAGAATGGGAGTGAAATCTTGCACCTAGCTAGGAGACACCAAGCAATATGTTTATATTACTAATAAAACTGATTCTTTGAAAGGGGTTTTATTGTTAGAAGAGGTGGAGTTCAAAGGGCCTGGTGATACAATGAGAATTTGCATTCAAAGAGAAAGGCTGAGTATAATCTGGGATGATTTTGTCTGTGCAGGTCAGAGGCATGTAACATCTAAGCAGCTGTAAGCCTACAACTGTCTGCAAAGGAACCAAATTGAAAGGAACCTTATTTTGAATTTGTAAGGTGAAAATGTTTTGCCTGGTGTCTGGTTAAGTCTATTGGTTATTGTTGCCTTAGTGGAGATTAATTTGGAATTTGTTAAAGTTATGATAGTAGTAATTTGTAGCCATGTGTATATGTTTAATTTGTTGTAAATTAATAAAAGTCTCATTTAGTTTTATATAAAAACCTCTGGAGAGTTGGTGGTCTTATTCCTGAATTTAGAGCTGCAACTCAAAACATACCAAATGAAAACATAGGTTATGACAGTTGTTTAAAGTTTCCCTTTGGGATTTTAAATAAATCAGCTTTACAAACTGCTGTGTTATAACAATAAACTAAAATGAGAATAAAATTGGATGGATCAGCCATATTGGCTTAGGCATAGGATTCGGATAGGACAACAGCACACCCTGCCTAGTTGACCCTGCAAATTTCTTCTCACTAACATCTGGAGACCTGTCCCAAAATTGGGAGAGCTGTCCAACAGCTAGTCAAACAGCAACCTGACATAGTTATAGTCACTAAAACATTACAACCAATATCGCAGTCTCCTCCCTCAACATCCCTGGGAATTCCCTGTCCCACTGGCAGGCCAGACTGACCAGAGGTGGCGTACGGCACAGTGGTATACAGTCAGGAGGGAGGTGCCTTGGGAGTCCTCAACATTGACTCCAGACCCCATGAAGTCTCACGGCATCAGGTCAAATATGGGCAAGGAAATTTCCCACTGATTGTAACCTACCATCTTCCCTCAGCTAATGAATCAGCACTCCTCTATTTCCAACACCACTTGAAAGAAGCACTGAGGACAATAAGGACACAGAATGCACTCTAAGCGGTCCATTACCAAGAGTGACTCAGTAGCATCACTACTGACCAAACTGGCAGTGTACTAAAAGACATACCTGCTAAACTGGGCCTGCAGTAGAGAACAACAGGCTATTTGATGTCAGCCTTGCCAATCAACCTGTCCATGAAGGTCTTGATTTTTATGACCAGCGCACAGTCCTTGAGGAGGTGAAGTCCTGTTTTCACACAGAAGACACCCTCCATCGTGCTGTCTGGCACCAGCACTGTGCTAAATGGGATAGGTTCAGCATAGGTCTAGCAGCTCAAAACTGGGCATTTCTGAGACCCTAAATTGTATTCCACGATAGTCTGTAAACTCGTGGCCTGGCATATTCTTTGTTCAACTTTTACTATCAAGCCAGGTGGTCACCCCTAGTTCAATGGGGAGTGGAGAAGATCATGCCAGGAGTAGCAACAGGTATACCCAAAAATGAGCTTCTAATCCAGTGAATCTAGGATGCATGTGGTCCAGGTAGGACCACATGCATCCTAAACAGTATAAACATAGCTAAGTGATTCCCCCAACTAATAGATCGGGACAAAGCTCTGCAGTCCTCTCACCTCTAGTCATGACTGGTGGTGGACAATTAAACAACTAATAGAAGGAAGAGGCTCTATGAATATCCCCATCCTCAGTAATAGCATAACGCAGCTTGTGAGTGCAAAAGACAAGGCTGAAGTGTTTGCAACCATTTTCAGCCAGAAATGCCAATTGGATGATCCATTATGGTCTCTTCCTGCAGTCCCAACTATCACAGAAGCCAGCACTCAGTAAATTCAATTCACTTTGCACGATATCAAGAAACAGGCCCCGACAACATCCTGGCTGTAGTGCTCAAGATGTGCTCCAGAAATAGCCATATCGCTAGCAGGGCTGTTCCAGTACAGACACAAAACTGGCATTGATTCAAAAAAGTAGAAAATTATCTAGTCCTGTCCACAGAAATCAGCACAAATCCAATCTGGCCAATCACTACCCCTCAGCCCACTCTCAGTCAACAGCAAAATGATGGAAGGTACTATCAACAGTGCTATCAAAGCAGTAATTGCTCATCAATGCTCCCTTAGAGTTCCACTAGAATCACTCAGCTTCAGACCTCATTACAGCTTTGGTCCAAACATGGACAGAAGAGCTGAATTCCAAAGGTGAGATGAGAGTAACAACCCTGCATCAAGGTGGCAATTGACCAACTGTGGTGTCAAGGAGCCCTAGCAAAATTGAAGTTTAATGGAAATCACGGGGAAAACACTATGGCCAGAATTTTCTCGTTGGCATGCAGGAGCAGGCCCCGCACGCTGATGCGTAAAATGACACGCTGTGACATCGGGTGAGCATCCCGACCTCACTGCATACCATCGCAATATTTAGGTGGGCACGTGCATGTTGTTCTCCAATGACCATTAATTAAGCAGCCAGTTAAGGCCCTTGAGGCAGCAATTGTCTGCTATTTTTCGGGGCCGTGTCATCTTCATGATGTCGCATGAGTAAAATGGGCAGGCGGGTAGGGCACATTTGTATAAACCTCATCCACAGGCGGGATAAAAGGGTTGAGTGGGGTCACGAGTGGCATCTGTTAGATATTTAATTGTGAAAGTTACTGACTTGCCTGTGTGAGCAGGAATACTTCAAAACTCTTCACAACTGCTTGGACAGGAGTAACAGCCTTCAGGTCAGGACTCTACGGTAAAGATCATTTTTGGCGCCTGCAGATTTCAGGAAGCCTTCCCTTAGCCTGAGAATAGGAGTTGTGCTCTCCACTGGAGGCACCTTCTCTGAGGAGGAAGGGAGGGCCAGAAGGGGGAGGAGGCCAGGAGTCCACATTCGGCCTCCAGGGGAGCCACCTTTGGGAGGAGAGGCGCAGGCACAAGGGGTGCAGGGCCAACAGGAAGTCCAAGGCGGAAGGGGCCACAGAAGACCCCACTATCCTGCTGCCAGGGTTTACAGGTGGCGCAGCAACTACCTCAATATGTCTGAGGTGCAGTGCTAAAGGAGGCTCCGTCTCTCAAGGGAGGCAGTCACCTCTATCTGTCAGATGATAGGCCATGAGATCTGCGCCAACTGTGTGGGTGGGCACCCCATGCCAATGGCGCTGTAGGTCACAGCTGCCCTCAGCTTCTATGCCTCCAGCTCTTTCCAGGGGTCAGTGGGTGATCTTTGCGGAGTCTCCCAGTCAGCTGTCCACACTTGTGTCAAGCAGGTGACAGACGTTCTGTTCAGGCTTGCATTGACCTTCATCCACTACCGCTGGGACAAGGGCAGTCAGACAGAGCGAACCAGAGGCTTTGCAGCGATTGCTGGCTTCCCCCGTGTCCAGGGTGCAATAGACTGTACACATGTGGCCATCAAGGCGCCAGCAGGTGAGCCCGGTGCCTTCGTCAACAGGAAGGGCTTCCACTCCATAAACGTGCAGATAGTGTGTGATCACAGGATACAGATTCTACAAGTCTGTGCAAGGTACCCTGGCAGCTCCCTCGATGCTTACATATTCAGACACTCCCAGGTGCCGGGGCTCATCAGTGCTCTAGCACAGCTGGATGGATGGCTGCTGGGTGACAAGGGCTATCCCCTCAAAAAGTGGCTCATGACGCCTCTCTGCCATCCAAGAACAGAGGCTGAGTAGCGGTACAATAGGAGCCATGCCTCCACAAGGACTGTGGTGGAGAGAGCCATTGGTCTTCTCAAGATTTCGATGCCTGGACCATTCAGGGGGCACACTCTAATACTCCACAGATTGTGTGTCGCTGACAGTGGTTGCAAACTGCACTCTCCACAATCTGGCACTGGAAAGGGGCGACGCAGTGGAGGAAGAAGATGTAGATGCAGTTGCTCCGGCTGAACACAATGAGTCTAGCAGTGAGTACGAGGATGAGTACGCATAGGAGAACGCTGAGGGGGTAGACGCTGACCCGAGCATACTCCAGAGAGGCAGGGACGCCCAAGAGGCTTTAATCCAATGAGCCTTCAGCTAACACACCACAGATGGACCTCCAGCACACGCCAGGGCTGCAGGCTCCATACCCTATACCTGAGAACAATATCTGCCTGGATAGGAACATTAACTAAGGGCCTTGTCAATAAAGCTCAATGTCAAACAACTCACTCATAACATCATGGGTTCCCGTCCACCTGCAGAAGTAAGGAATCACCTTGAGCTTTGCTTACATATCAAAATTTAATGATATAACAAAATGAAGTTCAGAAAAAAAAATAAAAAGGTGTTGCACGTCACACCAAGTGGGTCATGAACTAACAGTGGGGCAACATAAAAGCACCAGTGAGAAATCCCTGTTGTGCCTAAGGTGCCTTAAACTTACACTTATGGGTGCTGTGTCTAGGTGCTGCCCCCTTGCTGGAACTGGCATCCAAATCAGCCTGCTCACTGTGCTGTCCTGTTGGCCTCGATGACCTTGGCTGCCGTCCTCTGGCCTGTGGAGCCTGTGCTGGCCTCGCCTGGGAGGGAGCAGCCAGTTCCACAGCTGGCATCTCCCCAGTCGTCGCAGCCTCATCAGATGCCACGGTCACTGGCAGAGGGGTGGAGGAGCTGCAACCCTCATCTGGAGCACCCTGAGAGGAGCTGCAGAGACGACAGGCAGCTGCTGCACTGACATGAGGTTGCTTCGGACGTCCCTGCTCACCGTAGATGGATGGGTCCCAAGCTGGGACCCTTGGTGCCCAAACCATTTCCCACACTGGCACTGACCAGCTGAGGTCAATGCCGCTGTGAGGGCTTGCAGGTCCGAGCCCAACCCCAGGAGTCCTTGATTGGTCTTCTGGAGGAGCCTCTCCATGAGAGTCGCCACTCTCTCCATGGAGGAAGCATGGTGCTTGGCCATGAGGCTCATTGCATCGGTGATGCTCTGCGTGGACTCCTTCAGCATCGGCACCATGCCACGCATTGCCTCATGTATCTCCACCAGATCCTTCCACGTATCCTGCTGCACTTCCAGCGTTCGCTGCCTCACGGGCAACTCCAGAGGCACATCATCAGCCACCAACTGAGCATATGCCTGGTCCCCTGCAGTCCTTCGACTGCTGGTGCCATGGGCACTCTCTGTCTCCGCCCACATGGTCAACCCATGTTGCAAACTTCAGTTACTGAGTATTCAGCAGTGCCATGGCTGCTGGGACACACATAGTGACCTCAGTGCTCGGCAAACATACCTCCCCGTGGCACCCCAGTCTCACCACCACCAGTGACGCCTCTCCAGAAACATCGCCTCCTACTCGAATGAAGCCACGATGGCCAACTGGGCCTGGCCTCCGCCAGTCTGCATCCGCTTGATGGAATTGTGTGCAGTCTTCCTTCTGAAAAGAAGAGAAAAACATTGATTAGTCCAGTCTGTACCTGGCATCCCTGCCACCCCAACCAGAGTGGGACATTGCAGCGCTCCAGTGCTTCATCACCCTGCAGCTGCCACATGCCCACAACAAGAAACCAGGGCTGACACCCCCACCTTGCCCAAATGCTGCCTCCATCACATTTGGCACCACAAGGTCTATCCTTGCAGAGCAAGGAGGCACAAGCACGTAGAATGCCAAGGGCAGCAGATGGATTGGTGCCCCGCCACCTGGAAGCTCCCCTCCCAGCATGTTAGCGCCCTGACTTTGACATGCTTCCCAGTTCCAGCACTCTGCCTAGATGCAGATCCTTAAGTTTGCCCCTGAATCTATACTCTGGTTGTCAGTATCACACATGCTGCGGGTGCAGAACCCATCTCAGCACTATCCTCTCAGGGTGAACTAGGCATGGACAATATCTGCTGGCCCACCCAGCGAGGGAAACATACCATGAAGGTCCATTGATGTAACTGCACTCAGAGTTGCTGGGGGGGGGGCCAGTGGGGTGAGCCTTGGGGGGGAAATGCTGACAGCTGCATTAAGTTACATCTGCCAACATGGTGCTCACCCTTCCTGAGCGCAGGAGGTCGTTGAAACTCTTGCACTGGACCCACGTGCGTCGCACCACATCATGGGAGCTGACTATCTCCGCCACCTCCTCCCAGGCACGTTTGGTTAGCTGGGGGGGGCCTCTGCCTCCTGTCCCTTGGAACGAGGACCTCCTGCAGTCCTGCCACCTCCTCTAGGAGGGCAGCTAGGCACTCATCTGAAAAATGAGGGGCACACTGCCCTACCCTCCAGCCTGGCCTGCTCCAATGGCCTACCCTCTGGACTGGCCTGCTCACCAGAAGCCCTCTGGTGAACCCCTCTACCTGCCATTGTGAGCAGCCTTGCAAAGGCTGCCAGCGCTACATTTAAACAGGCCGCCAGGTCGCCATTGGACCCGGCAATCAGTGCGCTCCCCCCCGCCGCCCGCCCACTCCCGCTATCCTCGGGAGTCGCACATCACGCTGGGAGGGCCTTAATTGGCCCGCCTGCATAAAATGGCAGCGCAGACCAGATTGTGGGCCGCGATCAGGTCCGTGCCCACCCACGCCCACTCCTGCCCGGCCTGCCCGACATGGGGACAATTCTCCCCTATATTGGATGGACTCATACCCAGCACAACGGAAGATGGTTGTGGTTGTTGGACCATAATTATTTGGGTCCTAAGACATTGTTGCGGAATTCCTCAAGATAGTATCCTAGGCATTAATATCTTCTGCTGTTCTATCAAGGACCTTCCGTCCAACGTAAGTTCAGAAGAGAGGATATTTGCTGATGATTGCACATTTTTTCCTTCCATTCACAGCTCCTCATGTACTGAAGCAGTGTGAGTTCGCCAGCAGCATAACCTGGGCAACATTCAGAGGTGAAATAAAAACAGAAAACGCTGCAAAAACTCAGCAGGACTGGCAGTCTCTCTGGAGAGAAAAACAGAGCTAACATTTCGAGTCCGTATGACTTTTCTGTTGAGCTCTGAAGAAGAGTCATATGGAAGTGTCATATGGACTCAAAATGTTAACTCTGTTTCTCTCTCCACAGAGGCTGCCAGACCTTCTGGGTTTTTCCAGCATTTTCTGTTTTTATTTCAGGGCCAGAATATCACCATCGGCGTGCAGGGGCCGGCCCAATGTGCTGATGTGCAAAATGACGCGCGATGATGTCAAGGCGTGCATCCCAATGTCATCGCACATCATTTAGATATTTCATTTGGCGGGCGCGTGCCAGAGGCAAAGAGCCCAAGCAGCCTTTGTATTTTTCAGGGAACCTCATCGACAGGCGGGATGAGGTTTCCTGAAGGTTTAATAAAACCGATAAATAAATTTTGCTAAATTGACAAACATGTCCCAGCTCATGTGACACTGTAACATGAGGGGACGTGTCTAAATAATTTTTCTCTTTCTTTATTAAAAACTTTCAATATGTATTTAATCACCCTGAGGCAGCTCTATGCCTCGGGGAGATTGCTGCACTCTTTCACACGCATGCGCGAAAGAGCGCAGGCCCCAAATCTCCCTCCTCCCCCGCACCTGCACAGGCAACACTGAGCGCTATGGAATGCGTGTTATGCTGGGCGGGCCTTAAATCGCCCACCCATGTAAAATGGCGGTATGCAGCCAATCGTGGGCAACAATCGGCTCCCACCCGTCCTGCACAACATAGGTAAGCTTCTGGCCCAGGTTTCCAGCATCAGCTTTATTTTGCTTTCATTCAGTCGTGACTTTTTCTTATTGGAATGGCTGGGGAAGCAGTTACTGAGGTTAACACTACTTTCAACAGCTTCAGCTGACATAGTGTGAATGGTTGTGATGCCATTAGGAATGTATGTCTCAGGGCAGGAGCTCAGTGTGTACACGATGGTCTGACTTGAATGGTCAGAATTTTAACTGATCCTCATGTTGCGGAGCAAGTGACCACCTCTTCCCTAGCCCATCCTCAAGTGGTTGAAGGTCGTCCAGACCTTCTGTGGAAGTTTCAAACCTGGGACTCCACCACTTGGGTCAGTTACGAGGTTGTGGTTGGTGATGTTTGCAGTCAACAGGAGGTGAGCTATCAAGAGGTGGGGCTGTGGTCAGTTTGGAAAGCGTGGAGTGTGTTCCAGTAGGGAGTATGGCGTTTCAGACAAGAGTATGGTTTTATTTTTGTGGTCCTGTGTCAATGGGAGTGCTTAGTTAGCTGTCAGCTGTGGACATCAGGAGGTTCAATATGTGCCAGCACAGGAAGCCATTCAAGCTCTGTTGGTCTTAGCGTCCCAGAAATAATCCTTCATGACTTCCTCAAGGTCAATATCTACAATGTTTGTGTGGCGGCTCTTTGGCAAGGTTGAGCAGCAATACTCCACTGTTGAGTTGGCCAGAGGAACTGAAGCAGTGCATAGGATGTTGACTCTGCTACCCCAGGTGGTACCCACCTGTTCCTGCATGAAGTTCTCTCTTATCTTGACCATGGTGCCGGTTTTCTGGAGGTATTGCAGGTAGGTTAATGTACGGTCAAGAGTGATGCAAAGGTATTTTGGAGTTGGGTCATGGGTGAGTGGTCAGCCACTGAACTGGACATGAAGTTCTTCCCTAGACTTTGTTATAACCAGTACATGATGTGTGCCAAGTGGATCAAATCCACGAGGGAAACTTGACCACACTATCACAACAGTTTTGCAATTCGTATTATTTCAAGGTGCATCCACTGAATTCAGAAGTAATAAGTTCACCAAAACTTTAGAGATTTAAAAAAAAACTAAATTAAAATATTTATTAACAAAGGAAAAGATTTTAAGCACATACATAGGACTACAAATTACTACTATAATAACTCATAAAATTCCTAATTAACTTGACTCCCAGTTACACCCCCTTAAAGGCAACGGTCCAAAAATAGATTTTAGATTTTAAACAGATCCAGCAAATTAACACAATACCCTGGACAGTGAAATTCAAAATGGCTTTCTCCAACTTCGGTTTCTGTAGACAGCAGGCTTCTGCACAAATGCTGGATGCTTCATTAAGGCTATTTCATACATCTATTTCTGTTAGATCTCACAAAGCCTTCTTCTGACACATAGCCTCAACCTCCTTTAAATATGTTTTCCTCTTCTTAATATGTAAATTCTATTGTATCAAAAGTCTTTGAAACTGTATGTCCCTCATCACATAAATACTTTCATGTTGTCATTATATATTGTCAGTAACCCTTGGGAAAAATAAACACATTCCTTAGCCTTGCTTGTCTGGCTATTTGTAAACAGACTGAGAGCCCCTTGAAATCCAAATCCCCCTTCACCTATCTAAAAATGCAAATTCCCTTCACACCTTACATGCTAAGCTAGCATCCAT
Organism: Cetorhinus maximus; assembly: GCF_964194155.1. NCBI lineage: Eukaryota > Metazoa > Chordata > Chondrichthyes > Lamniformes > Cetorhinidae > Cetorhinus > Cetorhinus maximus. The sequence continues at coordinate 123,352,087 of NC_135888.1, forward strand.
GTTTATTCATTAGCATGTCAAGCACCTAGCTTCTTTTAATGAATCAAACTTGCAGTCTATTTGATTCCAAATGTAATTCAACCACATACACACACAGAGACCCAACTACTTACGCCCATAAACCTACTTTACCACAAACCAGAAAAATATTATGAAAAATATTATACTCTCCTGAAACCTCCGTCCTTATGTGAAAATTAACCATCATAATTTAAAAAGACGACTTCATTTTTAACCTATTTTACACTATCTACTATACTTATCTATATACTCACACATTACATTATTACATTACCAGGTGCATGCATCAACATAAAATTATATATACACAAATCCTTGGTATCAACAGGAGTTATTTCAGTTCAGTGTCGAGGTTTTAAATGTCCAATTTACCTTTGAGCTTTAACCTCTCGACAATGCATCTGGAATTAGATTTTCTCATCCAGCCACATGTATAATCTGTAGATTAAATGGCTGCAGTAATAAATTCCATCTGAGCAGCCTTGCACTTTGATCCCAGAACCTGTCCAGAAATTTTACAGGACTGTGGTCAATGTAAACAATTGTTTCTGATGAATTGTTTGAAACATGAAACTCGAAATATATCTTTTTATTTCTGTTGAACTGTTTTAAAGAAGATATCTTTTTATTTTCTGTTGGACTGTGTATTAGAATTACAATGGATGTAGGTTGAAGGACATGTCCACTGGAATTGGATGAGAGATATATACAATGTTGCATTCCTGGAACAGAGTGTACCATGAAAGACAGGATGGTGCCGGAAAGGAGTCCTGGACCAAGGGAGCTGCCAAACAGCAGCCTTTTAATTGGTTCCTGACTAGGTGACCAAGGTTTTATGTGAAGAGCAGGGCAGCAGAAATCTCCAGGCCTGCAAAGAGAAAACATCTGAAAATCCCTTTTCCTCATATCTCTACAACCTGCTCTCTCTCTGAGGAAATCCCTGTAAAAAGGAAAAGGGGAAAAGCGCTGTTAGAGACATAGAAAAGCAAGTTCTCAACCACTGAACTAAATACTGAAAGTGCTGGAAGACCACCTCGTGTCATCAACAGGAACTGAAAGGAATTTGGAAGACATCGATCAAAATCAACCCATTGAATCCTGTACTCCAGAATTAGTGCTGTTGAACTGTTTTATCCCACTCTTAAAATCCATGTTTTAGTGTGTCTTATGTGTCTTGTATGTGCGTGTACAGGGATTTAAGAAGGGGGTAGAGTTTAAGTTATAGTGTTAGAAATTAGCAGTTCGTATTTCTTTCTTTTGCCACTGGTTGGTGACAGTTTGTTTAGTAAACAGTTATTAACTTATTAAGTTTACAAATTTGGTGTTCATATTCTGTTAACCTAAATTAAACAGTTAGGTAGAATTGGGGCAATCTGATGGTTTGATCAAACTTTTGCACACTTGTCGTGGCTCAGGGAACAGTGGGGCTTGATATTACAGCACACTGTCCCCAGTGTACGGTGACACAACATTAACACCAGACCCAGAGTCTCCTATTGGTTTCTCAAGTCCAGTTTCATCTTCTTGCGACGGTGCCGCTCCAATGCCTACATCACTCGCCTCAACGGCCAACTTAATTGCTTGGCATAATTGGGTACTGCCAAAACTGGTGTCATAGTCACTACAGTTTTTAAACTGTCAAATGCCTTCTGACACTCCTGTGTCCATTGAAACTTGTTATTCTTTTTTAATAGTTCAGCCAGTGGAGCAACTACATTGCTAAAATTTGGTACAAATTCCCAGTAAAACCCAATCATGCCCAGAAATCTCAAAACTTATTGTTTTTTTTGTAGGCATGGGGAAATCCACGATAGCTTTGATTTTCACCTCTCTCGGACCCACCTTACCATGTCCAATGGTATGGCCTAGGTATGTAACTTGCGCTTTTGCAAATTCACTTTTAGCCAAGTTCGTCACCAAATTAGCTTCTTGTAGTTGATTAAATAATTCTTCCAGATGCTGTAATTGCTCCTCCTATGCTTGACTGAAAACTATTAAGTCGTCAATATAAACAGCACAATTGCTCAGTCCTGCAATGACTTTGTCAGTCTTTGAAATGTTGCTGGTGCATTTTTCATACCAAATGGCATGACTTTAAACTGATATCATTCATCTGGCATCACAAAAGCCAATATCTCCTTTGCTCTCTCCGATAACGATACTTGCCAATATCCTCTCAGCAAGTCAATTTTTTTGATAAACTTTGATTGTCCCTTGAGAAAGCTCAATGAAATCTTCCAGCTGTGGTATAGGATGTGAATCTGCTTTTGTCACTGCATTCATCTTTCGATAGTCCACACACAGTCTTTGTGTTCCATCCAGTTTCAGTACCATTACAGTAGACGAACTCCAGTTACTGCAACTAGACTCAATGATGTCATTTTGAAGCATGAATTCAATTTCTTTCTATACTTGTGGCAACTTTGGTGGACTTAATCTATAAGGATGTTGCCTTATTGAAGATGAATCTTCTACACACACATCATGTGTAGCTAAATTTGTCCTCCCCATCTTATTTCGACAAATAGCTTTGTCTGATTGGAATAGCTTCTCCAAATCACTTTGATACCTGCCTAGAAGGTAACTCAATATTACATTTGATTTTTTTAAGTACTCTCTCATTATCCAATTTGATTAAAGGAAAATCAGTTTCAGAATCCTTCATTTCTACCTCTTTCTCATTATCTACCACCACTAATACCTCCTTTTGGTTCTATTCCCTGTCAAAGTACTTTTTGAGGATATTTACATGACACACATTCTACTTCTTTCTTCTTTCTGGAGTATTTATTAAATAATTTACTTCACTCAGTTTCTTTTCAATCCTGTAAGGCCTACTAAACCTTACCTTTAATGAGTTACCCAGTATTGGTAACAATGCTAACACTTTTTCCCCAGCAATATAACAAGAGCTGTGACTATCCTATCTGCCTTCACTTTCGTCACTTGCTGTGCTATCTTTAAATGTTCCCTAGCTAACTCACATGCTCTATTCAATCTCTCTCTGAAGTTTGATACATAATCCAGGAGATTAGTTTCTGAATTTTAAGCCACTAATTTTTCATGAATTAACTTTAGTGGTAGCCTTACCTCATGACCATAGGCTAATTCAAAAGGAGTAAATTCAGCCGATGCATTAGAGGCATCCCTAATAGCAAATAACAAGAATGGAATAGCCCTACCCTAATACCATGGATAGCCCTGACTATATACCCTCATCATGGTTTTTAAAGTTTGATGCCAACTTGTGATTCAGGTTGACTTAAACTGTTTTATCCCCAAACTGTTCAATACTTCCTTAAATAGCTGTGGCATGAAATTTGAGCCCTGATCTGATTGTACTTATTTTGGTAAACCATATCTTGTAACAAAATTTAGTCAATTCTTCCACAATTCTCTTTGTTGCAATATTTCTCAAGGGTATCGGTTCCAAAAACCTCCATTATTGTCAGCATGTACTGATTTCCACTTTTAGTCTTAGGGAAGGGTCCTGCACAATTATTCATGGCCCTAGTAAAATGTTCCTCAAATGCTTGAATTGGAATTTAAGGTGCCGTGGTTTCCCTATCACCTGAAATGTGTGACATGTTCTACAGAATTTGACTACATCTCTATGCAATCCAGGCCAAGAAAAGGTTTTTGTCTTTTTGCCTGTGTCTTTCTAATTCCTAAATGTCCCCCTATAGGAATTTCATGAGCTATTCTCAGTATCTCATTTCTATATCTAGATGGTATAACAATCTGATGCACTTCCATCCACTATTCGTCTGCTGAAACCTGGTATGTGACATGTTTTTAATTTCAAAATAAAGTTTTTATTTAATGGATATTAACTTTAGGAAACCTTATCCTGCTCATGGGCGAGGTTTCCTAAAAATGTAAAGGCAGCGTGGCCTTTTTGCCTGCCCGCCAACCATTAGGTTGGACGGGCAGTGTAAATTTCAAGTTAACTATCTTGTTAATAGCCTTAATAGGTCTTTCAATTATCGGCGGGCATGCAGTCGTCTCCGGCGCGTGCCCGCCGAATAAAATATCGTGCATCATACTAACGTTTGGGCATGTCGGGCGCAGGCCTGCATGCCGAAGGTAAAATTCTGGCCTATGGCTTGCTCCCCAAATTTCAAACCCCCTGCACATGTACAACTGGTGTGACCTGAAAACCTACCGCGTCGTATTTAAACATTTCACATTTGATATATAACTTGGATGTTGTGATGGGATTTATGTAGGTGCTTCTGTTTCCATGGATTTCAGCTCCTACCATGATCTTCACAAGTCTGCACGTCATGACATCAAGCAGCAGAATAACTCGCACAAGCTGAGCAGCAAGACATTAACTTTAGCTGTCGAATGAGCTTTCTGAAACTTTCCTCGCTAGTTTTTAATAAGGGACATATTGGTTATTAGAATTAGAGTAGGCAGTAAGGGAGTTATTGTAATGAAGCTGCAGCTCACAGAGTGAGGCAATGTGCAGCCTCATTAACTTCAAATTTGTTTTCTAATTATTCTTCAAACATGACCAGTTCCCAAGGTGTAAATCAGTAAATGCTTGAAAAACACATAAATTTTACCAGAAACTAAATTTGTCAAAAATAGCCTGAACAACGAATGAGCAATGTGCAACTCTGCTTACAACCAGAATTGACCAGGCAAAGAGCATTTCGACTCAGTCAACCTTACCTTTGTATTAATCTTTATTAACATTGTAAATTATTTCACTATTACCGACATTCTATGTGTGAAATCATGTGTTATTACAATTTTATAGGCAGGATCTTCCGGTCGGTGAGTGGGGGCGGCGCCTGCTCGCCAACATGTAAGATGACATGGGATGACGTCGGGTGGAACTCCCGACGTCACCCCGCATCATTTCCATTTTCGGGTTGGCGGGGCACAGCCAAGTCAGCTGCACGCCTGTCGACATGTCAATGGCCTATTTAGGCCATTGGAAAACTAATTAAAGTCATTAATGAACCTGCTCATCCAACCTTAAGGGTTGGCGGGCAGGCCAGGAGCCCTGGCGGACTTCAGAAAAAGCATGAAACCTCATGCATTAGCAGAATGAGGTTTCATGAGGGTATTTAAATTTTTATTAAAGGTTTCAATAAAAGTTATGGACAGGTCCTAACTCATGTGATAGTGTCACATGAGGAGACATGTCAGGGAATTTTTTTTATTATTTGTATTAAAAATTTTAATTCTGAGCCAATCTCCCTGAGGCAGCACTTAGCCTCAAGGAGATCTGTGCGCTCTTCCGTGCACATGCGTGAAAGAGTGCACACCTGGCTGAGGGAAATCCCCCCTCCAACCTGCGCATAGCATTCCAAGCGGATGTCACACTGGGTGGGCCTTAATTGGCCCGCCCACGTAAAATGGCGGCGCCCCTGATTGGGTGTGCCAATTGGAGGCGCGCCTGCTTCCGCACTTCCCCCCCAAGGGGGAGAAAATGTTTCCTTCTGCGACCACATTTAATTATAAGGAAGCAGCGAAGCTACCAGATGGTCCCTTTGTTTCAGTTGTTTTCATAAAAGAAGTTTGATGTTATCTTATGTTTGCACTGTGTCTACAGACAGTGTATAATGTAGGAAAATGTGAAGTTGTTCACTTTGGCAGTTCAGAATAGGTTTACTAGACTGATACCTGGAATGAGCGGGTTGTCTTATAGTTAAAGGTTAGACAGACTGGGCTTGTTTCCACTGGAATGAGGGGTAACTTGATTGAAGTATATAAGATCCTGAACAGTATTTAACAAGGTGGACATGGAAAGGCAGTTTCCTCTTGCGGGTGAGTCCAGAACTAGGGGAGAAACTGTTTTAACATTAGGGGTCGCCCTTATAGGGCAGAGATGAGAAGAATTTTTTTCTTTCAGAGCGTTGTGCGACTTTGGAACTCTCTACCTCCGAAGGAGGTGGAGGTGGGGTCATTGCATGTTTTTAAAGCAGAGGTAGTTAGATTCTTATTAGGCAAGGGAATCATAAGGTTATCTGGGGTAGATGGGAATGTGGAACAGATCAGCCATGATCTTGATTGAATGGCATAGCAGGCTCGAGGGGCCGAATGGCCTACTTCTGCTCCTATTTCGTATGCTCATATGCGTCACAGTCCATTCACTTGAAGTGCAGGAGCAGTGCACTGCCAACTTTGCTCTTGCACCGACTTGGAGCAGCTAACTCTTAAAGATCTGTTTCAGGTCTTGACTTATCATCAGAACAGACCTGAAATGTTAACATCTGCTTTTCTTTCCACAGATGCTGCCAGACCGGCTGAGCATTTCCAGAGAAATCTAAGTGTTCAAATACATTTCAAGAAAGTGCAACTGTAGGTAGATAAAACCATTTATAAAAGGCAACAATATTTTTAATTTTAATAAATAGGGCATAGGGTATAAGTGTAAAAAAAATGTGCAAAATGCCAATTAGACCATGATTACTGTGTTTTGTTTTGGGTTCCCCCATTGTAGAAGAAACAATAAAAGTCATGAACAGGGGTGCAGCATAGCTTCACCAGGATGATGTATAGGATTGGGAACTATAGTTATGAGCAGAGGTTTGAACCACTGGGACTATTTCCATTGTAGCAGAGAAGGCCAGAGATTTAGTGGGGTTTTGATAGTCAACAGGGAACCATTTGTTCCTCTGTTTGGTAATCACTGACACAAGGTGATTAATTTGAAACGATCACTGAAGATAGATGCTAGGAAAACTTTCTTCGAGCAGCAGGTTCTGAAATACTTTGTCACAGTGAGAAATTGAGGAAAAAAAAATCACTGCATCTTTTAAGGAAAAATTGGATAAATATTTGAAGCAGAGGAAGATCACAAGGGAATAGGTCAGCAGGATTAGTTTTTGATTGCTCTAGCAATGAATTGGCAAAGATATGATGAGCTGAAAGGCCTCGCTCTGTAATTGTAAAGTTCTATGAAATTGTTTATTGAAAGTGAGTTCAAATTTGATGAATTCTCCCCAGAAAAGTAATGAATTATTGAAGGAAAAATAACCTCTGTTTTTTATGACCTGGAATGTTTGATTAAAGGTGCTGTAGGCTGACACAGCTCTTGTGCGCTAGCTTGCTTCCCATTTACAGTCCACACTGCTGGCTGGCAGCAATGCAAATGTGTGAGTCTTCCCCGGTCAGTACACAGCCTCTCCATCAGCAAGTCCTCAGCTGTGCCTCCTCATGGCAACACAGAAACTGCTAAAGCTTCAGGGGAGCTCAGAGGAGGTTTGGCCCCCAGACATGCAATGTGCAGGCCCACTGGCATGTGGAGACGTCCTGGTGCCCATCACCCAAGCTCCCAGTTTTGGGCGAATAGCCCCACTGCATTGTGGATACCTCGGGAGAGTTGAGAGCTAAGGGAGTAAACCCTGACAAAAAACCTGGAGTGGAGCCCAAAGGTGGGGCTGACATCTAAATATGTCATCTTTCCGGCAACTCTCGCAACCAAGCTGGTACCAAATGTAATGCTTTGCATTCCTTTGGACTTAACTGGGGAGGTCAAGACTTTTACACAACATGGGAGGCAGCAGTTCGAAGCGATAATCCTGACTCGATTGGGATAGGGAACAGGTGCTACAGGCTACCTCCAACAATGGGAGAAACCACCATGTCCCACTGGTTAGCCACCGCCCACCACAAGTCAGGCAATCCCTGACTAGTAAATTGCTAACCCGCCATGGTACGACATGATGGGTAAGGTCAGCTATGACGGGGTAACATTGGAATCCTTCAAGATCTGCAGTGAGGTTAAAAAGGCCACTGTTCTGGCACTGCCAGCTTTTCAGCCCACTGTCCTCCTCTGCAGCATATGCAGAGACTGCCCTGCCAGACTGGGGTTCTTGGGCAATACTAGGCAATGCTCAACACAGAGTTGGCCACCATGGCGCAAACCAACATCTTACGATGCAGAAGGCTGCCACAGAGCTGACACATCAGTGCAGTACCGAAGGAATTCTGGAGAGGTAATCTTTCAGATTAAGTGTTAAGATCCCGTCAGATTTTACAAGTGGATGCAAAAGATCCTATTACTTTGATGATTCGTTGGTAGTGTTCCATTTATAGCTCTAGGACAAACTGAGTTTCCAAAATAATGCTGTTTGTACTTCTCTTTCTTTTGTCTGAGCACAAGGTTTGCTGGCCAATGGCTTTGGTCCCGATTACTAATGGACCACGTGCTTGTCAAGACATTGTAAGGAACTTTGAACAAATGGCTTTAGGCTGAGTTATGTTCCAGCCTTGTTTTGTCTGGGAAGTACATCTGAAAAGGAATTGTGGCTAAAAATATCTTGGGTCAGAATTGTTAGCTCACTCACCCTAAAGGCCTGGTCCATTTGTATATCCTCCAATTAACTTCTGGCTCAAAAGGTAAATAGTCTTCAACATTTCCACCATTTATAATAAGCGATAAATATTACTTTCTCAGATCCTTTAATGACTTGTTCTAGCTTTCACGTTATTATTCTTGTCTTTGTTTATTTAAAAATATTTTAAGCTATTGATTTGTTTCAGAAAATAGTAAGGACAGCTAAGTCAGAGATCCTGCTTTACCACTTGTTCATTTGTTGTCACCATAGCCTTAGTGCACTGTCTTGCTTCTTCTCCCCCTCAGTCCTCCCTCAGTCCACATCTCAATGTTACCCACCCATCCGATTTTTCTTCTTCCTCTTCTGTTTACACTGACTATAATGATATCATGGGCAAGAAATTCGTTTGCATAGTCCCGCTTCTAGCACCATTACACGGTCTTATGTCAATCCCACAGACAGTCAGCGCCTCAAGTCGTTACCTGTGTGACCCATGTGGCGTTCCTCATTGAAGAAATTCATGCGGACTGCATAGGTGGCAGCCTGGACCACTTCCTGTCCCTGGGGAATTGACATAGTCTGAGTAACACTGCTTACATGAATGAATTTCTCTCCCCTTAATCTTTAAACTGTCCTGAATTCTCAGCATTCTATTTTAATCAGCGCTTACAAGCACTCACTACTGTACTTTCCATTTGAGAATGACAATGAATAGTTACAGCAAATTATGTTAAGATAAAATTAAACAGTTGCAGTATGCTTTGTAGCAATTTATTAATTTCTGCCTAAGAGGGATTTGTCTTCATTTGGAGCAGTACAGGAGCTCCCAGCTGTAGGATTTCAGTCTCAGTTGGCAGTTGCTGAAAAAATGCCTGAGGGAGAATGTCAAAAAACTGCGCATGAATAGAGCTGTCATAAAGAAGCCAACAGGGGTTGGCACATTCTGCCGACAATAAGGGAGCGATGTCCTGCCTTAACTAAACAATTGGTAATGCAAAAGTTTATCTGTAACAACAGATGATGCATAAGAAAATGTTCAGCTTTAACAGCGCATGGTTAAACAGACAATATCTAGAGTTTCAAAGCATGAAGTACAAAAACAGCAACCATCTAACCATAGCAAATGTTTTATAGGCTGTCACAACATTGATAAGATATCTCATACTACGTGATTTCACAAGGTAGGATCTTGTGGTATTAGTCGTAATTTGATATACCAGATTTGGAATTGACTCTGATTCCATGGTCAAAATGTTGCAGTTAAAGTTTGTGAAGCTTGTAGACATATATATAGAGGTGTCCCCTGTCCCAGGATGGGTTTTAGGCCTGTTACTGTTCACTGGTTTTATTAATTATCTGACAATAGTGTTGATACATAGTCTGTAGGTTTACAGATGATACTAAAGTCTGCGCATGGGTTAAGACAGAGAGGAGAGCAACCTAATGCAAAGAGTTTTAAATGTGCTAGTGGAACAGGTCATATAATGGCAAATAGCATTTAACCTTGATAAATGTAGTGTCATCCATATTGGTAGGACCAATACAGAATACACGAATACATCTTCAAGAAACAATATTGAAAGCAGCTTAATGAGTAAAGGATCTAGATGTTATGGCGCACAGATCATCCAAGGTCCAAGGCCAATGCAGAGGAGATAGGCTGGATTTTCCAGTGAGTGTTAAGACCCCGACATCGGGCTAACATAGGGCCCTGAGCCCACCCATGTCATCAGCACACCCTCTGGTGCAACGTTCCGGGAGACAACCACCTCATTGAACGGCTATTAAGGATGGTGGGGAGGGTGATCCTGAGGCTGAAAACTCAACCAAAGCACATACAAACTTGGAGAGCCATGGGGAGAGGTGGTTGCTGCTAACGCAGGTGGGCAAACCCGAGAGCACCTCAATCTGGAGGCACCCTTGACTGCCTGCATTGAAGTTATAAATTAAATGGTCCAAAGCAAGTACAGTCATAGGGATGGAGGGCAAACCCCTCCTCAGGCCTATTCATGGATGGGGATGTGGCCTTTCATCCCCGTCATTAGGGCATGGAGCCTCCAGTTGCACTGGTCACTTGGCCTGCCAGTGGGAGGCTGCCTCGATTGAGCTGGTGGCCTCTGCACATGGTGGGTGGTGGAGGGGGGCACTCTAATGGTGGGAAAATACCAGTGCCAGCACAAAATGGTCCCTAAGTGGGACCGTAATTGGACTGAATGATCACACTGAATGCAGCTGGCCCAGTTCCCAGCCCACCCGGGGGTAAGACCCCAGTGGTAGGTATGCACCATGGCTTTTCACAATTTTTCTGATCTCCCTGCCTCCAACCCCCGTCTCCATGGGGCCAGGAAAATTCAATCCAATGTAGCTAAAGCTAACTGGGTGTTAGGTTGTATCAATAGAATCATCCAGTACAAATCAAAGGACACCATCATCTGTCATCATATAGGGCATTGGTATCTAGAATAATGTGCCCAGCTTTGATCCCCTCACATGATGGAGGATATCATGGCCTTAGAAAAAAGTTTAGAGGAGAGCCTGAGGAATGATTCTTAATCTGAAAAAATGTTAGTTATTCAGATAAACATTTTACTCTTGAGCAGTAAATAGAAGAGACCTGATAGATGTTTACATAGAAAAGAAAAGGCTCTATTGCAGTCTGTTGGTTGATTGGGTGAGATTTTAACTCATTAAACACCCACCCAGCTGCACAGAGTTAAAACTGGGGCCATATTGCAGTTTGACAGACTGGAGACGACTAAGGGATATAAACAATGCAAAAGTATGAATGGACTACATGATAGGCGGGCCTTTATTTCCCAGAATGTAGTGGACCTTTGGAAGGTGCTGGCAACTGGTGCAGTGAGTGCTGATTCTCTGCATACCTTCAAGATGGAGCTGAACTGGTTCTTGACAGGAGCAGAGATTGCTTCGTATAAAAGGTGAGCAGATTAACAGATAACAAACATTTGGTCCACATGATCTCCTGGACTGATTTTGGCTGCCTGAGACAGTCAGAGATGAATTTTCCGGGGGCAGATTTTACGTTCCGTGGGCGGGCGTGCACCCGAACCTAACGCGTGTAAAATCACACGAGATGATGTCAGGCAAGCATCCTGACTCACCGCAATATTTCGCTCGGCGGGCGCACACGGCAGTCGGAAGCGGGCCGGTCAGCAAGTAAGCGGGCAATTGTGGTAATCTGAGGTATAATACACCTTTAAGAGAATGTGAGCAGATTGACCGCGTGACTGGAAGACCCAATAGCTGCGTAGCGCAGGCTACCATGTTAATGTTAGTCTAGAGTAGGGTCTAGTTGGAGAAGCACACATCATGTTAGGGCTCTGTTGTTTGTGTAAATAAATAGCATGTGCTTCATTTCGTATTGGTCCCTGCATCTGCAGTATATTGTAATCGACTCACCTGCCAGATAAGCATGCACCGGTTTGCGAGCAAAGCGACCCCATAGTAGAACATAACAACTGGCGACGAGGCAAAACACGACCCGTCAACGACACCAAGGAAAACTGCAAAAACTCAACTGAAGTGAATCAGCCATGCCTTGCAGTCCGATTGTAAGTACAGTACAATTGTAAGCCCTCACCATAGTTGTTGAAGTTATCTTCCTCCAGCATGCCACAATTTGGCCACCGATGACTGGTCACATTATATTGAACGCTTCACGTTTTTCTTCTTGGCCAATGACATATTGGGTGAAGAGAAGAGGTGGGAAATCCTCTTATCGACATGTGGCAGGGAAACAAACGGCCTAATTCATCGCCTAACGGCACCCTGATTCCAAGAGCTTTGATGAGTTGGTGAATCTTGTGAAAAGCCACTTTCAGCCAAAACCCTCGGTAACAGCGCAGCGTTTTAAATTCAATTCCAGGTGTTGCGCCCCTGGAGAGACAGTCGCTTACTATGTAGCAGCCTTAAAACAACTGACAGAGCACTGAGAGTTCAGGATGTCGATTAATGACATGTTAAGAGACTGATTAGTGTGTGGGATTAACGAAGACGCCATGCAAAACAAATTGTTGTCAGAAACAAATTTGGATTTTAGCAAAGTGCTGGAGTTGGCACTTGCAGTGGGAAGCACAGTCAGGGACACAGAAGAAATCAAGGGAGCACAAAGTGGCGCCGTTCTTCACATCGGGAAGGAGGCACCAGCTAGAAATGGCGCGGAAACGCAGGGCTCCGCGGAAAAGCGGGAAACAGCCACCTTTAACAGACCAGCAAAAAGCAATGGTTTAATAGATAAAAACCCACATTAACAATGGCAGAATTGGAACCAGACAGTCTACAAATGAACAACAATTTAAAAGAACTGAGTGTTTCTACTGCCATTGCAATGGGCACATTATGCGATATTGTAAAGAAAGATTGAGGCAAAATTTCAAACAAAAAGGCAGAATTCGTGAAATTTATATAATGGAGGAACCAGAAGAAACAAAGTCAGATATTTACTTGCTACACCACCTAAAAATGAGTAAAACAGAGCCAATCTACATGACAGTAGAAGTCAACAGAAAACCCATCCGAATGGAGGTGGATACAGGAGCATCCACGGCAGTTATAGGGGAACAATCATTTAAGTATCTGAATGGAAGAGGCCACTCACTAAAGCTAAAAAACTCAGGTACTAGATTAAAAACATATACTGGCGAAGACGTACGAGTAAAAGGTATCGGCAAGGTTCCAGTACAATATAGAAGCCAGTCTGCTGACCTACCCCTGATAGTGGCTGGAACTGGCTTAAGGAAATAAAGTTGGAGTGGACCAAGATTTTTCAGCTTAGAATGAAAGATTTGCAAGAATCTTTAGAGGAATATGTCTCTGCGTTCAGGAAAGAGCTCAGGAAGATTCAGGGGGCTGCAAGCTAAAATCCATGTGAATCCTGGGGCAACCCCCAGATACTTGTAGGTGAGGCCATTCCCCTATGCATTACGAGAGAAAGTGGTTATTGAATTGGGCAGGCTGGAAAGGTTGAGAGTCTTACAAACTGTACAATTTTCCGAATGGGCAGAGCCCATAGTTCCAGTACTAAAGCCTGACCAGAGTGTGTGAATATGCAGGGACTACAAGTTGACCGTTAACAAAGTGGCCAGACTTGATAGGCATCCTATACCAAAAATTGGTGAATCGCACTTCAGGCTGGAAGGGGGAACCGCATATACGAAACTCGACATGAGCCACGCTTACCAGGAGGTCGAGCTAGAAAAGGCCTGTCAGGGTTTTGTGACTATCAACACACATAGGGGGTTATAGCAATATACCAGATTACCCTTCGGAGTCTCATCAGCTTGTGCCATTTTCCAATGGACAATAGAAAATTTACTCCGAGGTCTCCTCCATGTGGTGGTTTATCTCCAGGACTAACTGATGAAGAACACCTGGCTAACTTGGAAGAGGTATTGAAGCATTTCTCACAAGCCGGAGTACGTTTGAAAAGAGAAAAATGTATCTTCCAAGCTAAAGAAGTGGTTTACCTGGGTCATAGGGTTGACTCGCAGGGCCTTGGCCCAGTAGGAGACAAGGTGAGAGCTATTTGTGAAGAGCCAGACCCGAAATATTCCACTGATCTCAAGTCCTCCTTGGGAATGATTAACTGCTGCGGCTGTTTTCTCCCAAATTTGCCAACAGTACTAGCTCCATTATATGGGTTACTCAAGAAAAACCACAGGTGGACTTGGCAAGCCCCACAACAATAGGCTTTTACGACATTAAAGCAGTTACTACATTTATAGGCCCTGTTGGTGCATTTCAACCCAAAGAAATAATTCATTTTAACCTGTGATGCATCCCCTTACGGAATAGGGGCAGTACTCTCCCACCAGATAGTGGATTGCTCCGCATGGCCTTTTGCCTATGTCTCAAGAACACTCAGTGTGGCAGAACGAAGATACTCACAAATAGAGAAAGAGGGCTTATCCATGGTATTTAGCGTTAAGAAATTCCACCAATAAATCCACGGTCACCACTTCACCCTCGTATCCGATCACAAGCCACTACCAGGCTTGTTTGGGGAAGATAAATTAATACCCCAAATTGCTTCTGCACGCATCCAAAGGTGGGCATTGATTCTAGCTGCTTACGAATATACTTTTATCCAACGGCCGAGAAGCCAGATCGCCAATGTCGACGCACTGAGCCGATTACCTCTAAAAGGCAGCAATGTGAATGTCCCCATCCCTCAAGAACTTGTCTTATTATTAAAATTTCTGGATTCATCACCAGTGAATGCCAAATAGATCAGAGAATGGACAAGCTGCAATCCAGTTTTGTCTCATGTCAGGCAACAAGTCTTGCAGGGATGGTCTAATGAGCCAAAGCCGGACAAAATGAAGCCCTATTTTAACAGGAGAAATGAGCACACCTGCCAGGATGGCATTTTACTGTGGGGAGTGAGAGTCATTGCACCTCCCAGAGGAAGGCAACCAGTATTGATAGAATTGCATGGCGCTCACCCCGGCATTTCTAAAATGAAAATGTTGGCGTGCAGCTACTTATGGTGCCCAGGGACGGACACTGAGATCGAAAACATGGTCAAGAGGTGCATGCAGTGCCAACAGGTGCAGAAATTGCCTCCTTCTGCTCCACTGCATCCTTGGGAATGGCCAGGAAGGCCATGGGTCTGCCTCCACATTCACTGCATGGGGCCTTTTTTGGGCACAATGTTCCTCTTACTTATCGACACTCATTCCAAATGGATGGATGCATATGACATGAGATCACCCACATCTGACGCCACCATAGACAGATTGTGTCAGAGTTTTGTGATACACGGTTTACCAGAGATAATAATGTCTGATAATGGAACGACATTCACCAGCGGGAATTCCAAAGACTTACAAGTCTCAATGGCATAACACACATCAAGACCTCGTCATACCACCCTACATCCAATAGGTTGGCCAAGAGGGCAGTCCAGACCTACAAGGCCGGAATTGACCCCTGGTATTGCCCCCGCAGAGTTATTAATGAAGAGACGTCTCAGGTAACATTTGAGCCTCATAAGGCCGAATTTAGGTGGCAGGGTGAAGAGAAGTCAGGAGGCCCAGAAAAATCAACACGATTACCACAGAAACTTCACTGTAGGAGAAGCAGTTTTTGCAAAGAACTTTGGAGATGGGCCCAAATGGCTATCAGGTGAAGTCAGTGCAGTGACATGACTCCTGTCCTACCACATATCGGTTGATGGTCGGATAATCAGGAGACATATAGATCACCTCAGGAAAAGGGAAACCAGATCCACAAGAAAAGGTGCACCAAACATTCCGTTGGAATCTACACCACACGTAGAAGGAGCTCCTCTTGCTTTGGAAGTACCTGTAGAACACGTTGAGCCTGAGAGAGTCGAAGAGGCAAACTTACAGGTTCCTACTGGGGAGCCTAGTGGACAGATAACTCCTGAGAGGGAGGCCTCAGATAAACCATCCAAAGTCTTAAAACTAAGACGGTCGACTTGTTTAAAAAAGCCACCTGAGAGACTGAATTTGTAAATAGTTTATTTTTGTAAATAGTTAATACATTGTAAAATATACTTTCAAGTAAAGGGGGAGAAATGTGGTAATCTGAGGTGTAATAAACCTTTAAGAGAATGTGAGCAGATTGACCACGTGACTGTAAGACCCACTAGCTGTGTAGTGTGGGCTACAATGTTAATTTTAGTCTAGAGTAGGGTCTGGTTGGAGAAGCACACATCATGTTAGTGCTCTGTTGCGTGTGTAAATAAATAGCATGCGCTTCACATCATATGGGTCTCTGCGTCTACAGTATATTGTAATCGACTCACCTGCCGACAGATAAGCGTGCCAAGTGACCCCATAGTAGAGCATAACAGCAATTAAGCCCATTAATGGCGTAATTGTCAGCGATTATTTTGTGGCCCATCCAACCTTACGGTTGGCGGATGGGCCAATCGGCCAGGTGGCCTTTACATTTTTCATGAAACCTCATCCAAGGGTGGGATGAAATCTCCGTTAGGAAACAAAATAAAAAGAAATGCATGCAACATTTTTATGAGGTATGCTTTCAGGGGCTTGATTGTGCTGCATGGGCATTTTTTGCAGCTTTTTTGTGCTTTATTTTGTTATTTGCAGGTCTGCAGCTCCCTGAGGCAGCTGTCTGCCCTGAGGGAGCTCTCCCGCAGCGCTCACCCGTGCCCGCAGTGACGTCATCGCCCGCCCTCTTCCCACCCCCCACCCCAACAGCGCTGAGCTTTTCAGCGCATGTTTCATGCTGGCAGGCCATTAATTGGCCAACCAGTGTGAAATCGAGGTCGGGGGCTGATCGCGGATGAGGGCCCATTTCCTGATCAGTATCGGGCCCACCAATCGCACGTACCGAACGAGGGAAAAACTCAGGCCAGGTTTCTTTTTCCTTTATGACCCTGTGTTTTTTCTCTCTATTTTTTACCTCTCTCAGGAGATTAAATGGCTGTGAAGGGAGCAGGTACAGGAGCGGGGGCAGAAGGTGGATAGGAAATGTCTAATCATGGTCTTCCAGCCATCATGAGTCTTGATGGGGGAGCTGATCTTTCCCTGCCCTGCCATTCAATAACATCATGGCTGACCTTTTACCTCAACTCCACTTTCCTGCCTATCCCCATGTATCTGTTCCCATCATGTTCATCTGTTTGCAACATGTGGTGTATGAAACAACATATACTACCAGGCAACTTCTGGCAGAAGCATGATATAGTGATAAGAATTGGGTCATTGCAACATGATGTACTGGACTAAATCTAACTAAATATTATATACAAATATATGATAATAAGCTGCATTCTGCTCTGTAAATCTTTTACAACACCTTGCATTTAAATAGTGCCTTTAACATAGAAAAGTATCCTGAGTCATATTTTAAGAAGTATCAAAAAATATTCTTTTAATGCATTGATTCTTTCTCTTTTTGCTCCTGTCAAGTACTGGAGTCAGTTGAGGTTCAAGCGGTTATTTTATTCAGACATACAACTGGCATTATGGAGGCTAGAGCAGCTATAATACAGAATAAAACCAGCATGAAATAAAACCAGATAACCACACACCTGTACAGTACAAGACAATATCATTCAGCTCATTGTAGCTGTGCAGCTCTTTGATTGAGCAACTCAAAATTTATTTCACTACCCTGCTCTCTCTTGTTGGTCATGTATCTACTTTCACTTCAAATATCTATCTACTTTCTTCTTAAAACATGCAATCATCCCTGCATCAACTATTCCCAGCAACAAAGCATTCTATGCTCCAACAATGCTCTATGTAAAGAAATTTTCCTAACCTCTCCTTTCACTCTTGCTGCTGAAACTCACCAAATCGTCTGCTGTGTTAAAAACCTTTACCTACTCAACTCCATGGTCGGCAACCTTGGAGATCAAACCAGTTGTCTAAGCATAACCAACAATGGGCTCCCACAGAGATCAGTCCTCGCTCCAGCTCTCTTCAACATATATACCAGGGACCTCCCTCCCACAAAGTCACGGCTCTTCACATATGCTGTTGACCAGGCCCAAGCGTTCCAGGCTAAAGAATTTCAGGACATTGAGAAAACGCTCAGTGAAACTCTATGTACTCTGGAAGTTTACTTCAGAAAATGGAGACGTCAACTGAACACTGCCAAGACTGTTGTTTCAGCCTTCCACCTGAATAATTCGAAGGCCAGGGTTCATGTCCAGTTCTGCGGCTGACCACAGAATCTCTTGATGTCCACAGGCTGACAGCTAACAAAGCACTGCAATTGGCACAGGACTTCATAAAAACCCGAAACGCTTTTGTCTGAAATCCTGTAGCCCCTACTGGAACGGTCCACGCCCTACAAACTGACGACTGCCCCACCTCTTGATGGCGTAACTCCTGGGTTGACTGCAAACATCTCCAACCGCTACCTGGTAACTGAGCCAAGTAATGGAATCTCAGGTTTGAACCTCCAACAGAAAATCTGAACAACTCTGGAGGACTGGCCAGGCAAGATGTGGCCACTTGCTCCATAAGTGAAATATGAGGAAAAACTCAAATTCAAACCATTGTGCACATACTGAACTTCTGCCTTGAGAGATCCATTCCCAGTGGCATCACAACCATTCACATTGCATCAGCTGAAGCTGTTGAATGGATTGTTAACCTCAACATCAAACTATAACTGTTTCCCCAGCCATACAAATAAAAAATAACCCTCATAGCAACAATTTTATATTGATGATCTCTTGCACTGACTCCCAGAATCACTGAATCACAGAATTGTTACGGTGCAGAAGGAGTCCAATTGGCCCAATGTCATTTTCCACTGTCATCCTAAACCTTATGATACAATGATCAGTGTCCCCTAAATGTTCCCCCACTGTCATTTGATCTACTTGGCCCACCTCATTCCCAAGAACCAGGTCTAGCAGCGCCTCCTTTCTTGTTGGGCTGGACACATACTGCTGTAGGAAATTCTCCTGAACACAATCTAGGATTGTGTTCTAGGAATGCTTGTCCCCCACTGCCCCTTACACTACCGCTATCCCAGTCTATATACGGGTAATTAAAGTCCCCCATTATAACTATTCTACGATGTTTACACCTCACTGTAATTTCCTTGCAGATTTGTTCCTGTATACCCTTCCCGCTAGCTGGTGGTCTGTATATTACACCGAGCAATGTAATTGCACCCTTCTTATTCCTTAGCTCTAGCCAAATCAATTCTGTCCTTGAATCCTCTGACACATCCTCTTTCTCTAGTACTTTGAAATACTCTCCTTAACCAAAAATGCCACCCCTCCTACTTTTTTCCCTTTCCTATCTTTTCTGAACACTTTGTAACTAGGAACATTTAACAGCCAGATCTTCCCTTCCTTAAACCAGGCCTCCATTATCGCCACAACATCATAATCCCACAAGGCAATCTGTGCCTGTAACTCCCCAATTTTATTAATTATACTCTGTGCATTCACACACATGCAGTGTAACCCCGATTTAGGCTTCATTACTTGCTCCCTTACTCCAACTCCATCTATTAACTTACTATTCTCTATTTTAGTGCTATCTGCCTCTCCCAGTATGCCGTGCACCCTAGTATTACTTTCTAATGTTCTCTCCTGGTTTCCACACCCCTGCTGAGTTAGTTTAAACCCTCCCCAACAGCACGAGGAAAATGACCCGCAAGGAACTCGGTCCCTGCTCTGTTCAGATGCAACCCGTCCGGCTTGTACAGGTGCCATCTCCCCCAGAGCCAGTCCCAGTGTCCCAGGAAACTAAAGCTCTCCCTCCTGCACCAGACACGCATTCATCTGTCTTACCTTCCTATTTATGTATTCACTTGCACGTGGCACTGGGAGTAATCTGGAGCTTATTACTTTAGAGGTCCTGCTTGCTAGTTTTCTACCTAGCTCCCTAAACTCCAATTGCAGAACAACATCCCCCTTCCTACCTATGTCATTAGTACCAATATGTACGATGACCTCTGGCTGTTCGCCCTCCCCCACAAGAATGTCCTGCAGCCGTTCTGTGACATCCTTGACCCTAGCATCAGGGAGGCAGCAAGCCATCCTGGAGTCATGTTGATGGCTGCAGAAACGCCTGTCTGCTTCCCTATCAGCACTGCTCTTCCACTCTTCTTACTCCCCTCCTGTCCAGCTGGGCCGCTTGTGGTGCCATAGGCTTGGCTCTTACTGCACTCTTCCAAGGATCCATCGCCCTCTCCGCTATCCAGAATGGAAAGCCGGTTAGTGAGCAGGACCTCTGGGGACTCCTGCCCTACCTGCCTGCTTGCCCCTAATGTGTGGTGTGACCACTTCTCTAAACATGCTATCCACATAGTTCTCTGCCTCAAGGATGTACCTGAGTGTCTCCAGCCACTGCTAAAGCTCTGAAATGCGGAGCTCAAGCTTGTGCAGCCGGTGACACTTCCTGCACATGGGCTCGTCTGGCTCACGAGAAGTGTCCACGAATCCCCACATACCATAGGACGGGCATTCCGCTTGGCTGAGCTGTCCTGCCATGCCTTAAACTTTTAAATTACTTTATTTACTTTAACTTTAGTTATTTTTACTTACTTTAACCTTACTCTTGTACTATTAACTATAAACTGGAGATTAGCAGAAAGTAGAAATTCTTCACCTTTACTCACAAATCAAATCCCTCTCCTGTGCCTTTAAATTCTTACTTTCCTTGTGCTTGTTTAGAAATTTACATTTCTGTACTCACGCTGTTTTCAATCTCCTGACTGTCTCTCCACTCAGCTGTTTTATCTCCTGAACACTTATTCTTTTATCTCCCGAACTCTCGTTGTTTTGTCTCCTGAATGCTTGTTTTATCTCCAGAACTCTCTCTGTTTTATCCCCTGACCTCTCGCTGTTTTATCTCCAGAACTCTCACTGCTTTATCTCCCAAACTCTCGCTGTTTAATCCCCTGAACCCTTATTGTTTTATCTCCTGAATTCTCGCTGTTTGGTCTCCCAAAATCTCGTCGTTTATTTCCCTGAACTCTCGCTTTTTGATCCCCTGAATTCTCACTGTTTTATCCCCTGAACTCTCGCTGTTTTATCTCCTGAAACCCCACTGCTTTATCTCCCAAACTCTCAGTGTTTAATCCCCTGAACTCTGGCTGTTTTATCTCCCAAAATCTCGCTGTTTATTTCCCTGAACTCTCGCTTTTTAACCCCCTAAACTCTCACTGTTTTATCCCCTGAACTCTTGCTGTTTTATCTCCTGAATTCTCACTGTTTTATCTCCTGAACTCTTGCTGTTTTTTCTCCAAAACTCTCGCTGTTTAATCCCCTGAACTCTCACTGTTTTATCTCCCAAAGTCTCACTCTTTAATCCCCTGAACTCTCTCTATTTCATCTCCTGAACTCTCGCTGTCTTATCTCCTGAACTCTCGCTGTTTTATCTCCTGAACTCACGCTGTTTTATCCCCCGAACTCTCACTGTTTAACCCCCTGAACTCTCACTGTTCTATCTCCTGAATTCTCACTGTTTTATCCCCTGAAATCTCGCTGTTTTATCCCCCAAATTCTCACTATTTAACCCCTTGAAATCTCATTGTTTTATCTCCTGAACTCTCGCTGTTTATCCCCTGAACTCTCACTATTTTATCTCCTGAACTCTCACTGTTTAACCCCTGAACTCTTGCTGTTTTATCTCCCAAAGTCTTGCTGATTAATCCCCTGAACTCTCACTATTTTATCTCCCAAAGTCTCGCTCTTTAAACCCCTGAACTCTCACTGTTTTATCTCCCAAAGTCTCGTTCTTTAATCCCCTGAACTCTCACTGTTTTATCTCCCAAAGTCTCACTCTTTAATCCCCTGAACTCTTGCTGTTTTATCTCCTGAACTTTCATTGTTTTATCTCCTGAACTCTCGCTGTTTTATCTCCTGAACTCTCGCTATTTTATCTCCTGAACTCTCACTGTTTAACCCCTGAGCTCTTGCTGTTTTATCCCCTGAACTCTTGTTGTTTTATCTCCCAAAGTCTTGTTCTTTAATCCCTTGAACTCGCGCTGTTTTATCTCCTGAACTCTTGCTGCTTTATCCCCTGAACTCGCATTGTTTTATCTCCCAAAGTCTCGCTCTTTAAACCCCTGAACTCTCACTGTTTTATCTCCCAAAGTCTCGTTCTTTAATCCCCTGAACTCTCACTGTTTTATCTCCCAAAGTCTCACTCTTTAATCCCCTGAACTCTTGCTGTTTTATCTCCTGAACTTTCATTGTTTTATCTCCTGAACTCTCTCTGTTTTATCCCCTGAACTCTCTCTGTTTTATCTCTTGAACTCTCGCTGTTTTATCTCCTGAACTCTCTGTTTTATCTCCTGAACTCTCTCTGTTTTATCCCCTGAACTCTCTCTGTTTTATCTCCTGAACGCTCTCTGTTTTATCTCCTGAACTCTTGCTGTTTTATCCCCTGAACTCTCGCTGTTTAATCCCCTGAACTCTTGCTGTGTATCTCCTGAACTCTTACTGTTTTATCTCCCAAGCACTCACTGTTTTATCTCCTGAACTCTCACTGTTTTATCTCCTGAACTCGCTGTTTTAGCCGCTGAACTCTCGTTGTTTTATCTCCCGAACTCTCTCTGTTTATCCTCTGAACTCTCGCTGTTTTATCTCTCAACCAATAAAGGAATTCATATTCTTTCTTTCTCCTTTTTCAACAGTTTACCACTTTAAAGTATGATATATAAGATGTGAAGGATATGCTAGTGGTAAGACTTTTCTATATATGGCTATCATTTGTTGTCAGTTACTTGTTGTAATTGCTAAGTGGGGGTATAGAAAGATTTGCAATGTGCTGACCAGCTTAGAGAATTGTTTTTTTTTTGCTGAAACAGTGACTATTAATTGAAAATAAGAACATAAGAATTAGGAACAGGAGTAGACAATATGACACTTGAGCCTGCCCCACCATTTGATTAGATCATGGCTGATCTTCTAACTTAGCTCCACTTTCCTGCCCATATTTCCTTTAGTGTCTACCAATCTTACAATTGAATGCACTCAGCGTCTGAGCCCCCCACAGCTCTCTGAGGTAGAAGATACCAAAGGTTCACGACCCACAGAGTGAAGAGATTTCTCCTAACCTCAGTAGTAATTGGTCAACCCCTTATCCTGAGACTGTTAACCCTAGTTCTAGACTCTTTGGCCTGCTACAGGAAACAACCTAAAAAGCATCTACCTTGTCAAACTCTTTAAGAATTTAATACATTTCAGTGAGATCACTTCTCATTCTTAGAAACTTGACATACGACATTGTTAATCTGGAGGGGAGATTTTCTTCTCTGGCAGCATGCTGGCCATGAACATTGGGAAATTGTGCGTAATCAACTCATAATTTCCCAGTTGAGTGTTGTGCAATTTTCTAATAGACACTCCCAAAATGCAATGAAAGCAGCAAAACCAGAAACCCGCTGTGTTTTTAATTGACCTGCAACAATTTAGGAGTTTAAAAGTGCTGGGTTCATTAAAAAAAAACACTATAATTAAGTTAATCTTTTATATGCAGTTCTACAATTAGCCAACCCTTGCCCTCTGGTCAGCATATTTTACACAAGAGACCTGGGATAAATCAAGAATTAAAAGACCAGATGAAGTTGGAGATAAAGATAACAAACACAGATAGCATTCATAATCTGTGAAATGCCTCATAACCAAAAGAATGGGATCGTGCCTGTTTTTTTCTCTCTGTACTTAACTCGCCAATGAAATCACAGGTTTCAAAGGCATTAATTTCAGCAAGTTTGTGAACAAGTTGTCCATCATGAAGAAAAACAGGCAATTTTCTGTTTCTCATTAAAATGATTTCATCCCTCAATGGGTCAGTTTGCTTCAGAACACCCTACAATGTTTGAGATAAATTACACCATTGCACACTCATTGCACATGAGTCTGGTACAGCTATACCTGTGTGCGCTCAAGTACAAATAATTCACCCCGCTGACTAGCTGGCTTCAGTGTTACATGGTTCCCTTCTTTCTTGTGATGTTCAGTCCAAGTAGGATTGAACAAAGCAACCCTTTGGGCGAATTTCATATCGTCTGAATTTGCTTGAGATTTCACATTCTGTATGAGGTCAATACAATCTCATGGATTGTTCAACTCAAGATTTACCTGGAAAAGGGCATAAGTGAGACAGACAGGCAAATGAGAAAATTTGCCAACCCACAGTCAAAGGAATGAATGATTCAGGGACTCAGTGTTCCAGTGTTGTAGGCCTACCTCTTAATCTCATCCCTTCAAGCAAGACTCCCTGCTGGATGTATGAGATCAGTAAGTTTAGGAGAGAAACAACAAAGTGATATTGGGCAAGATTTTGCTGTAGCAGGGCATCTAACAGTGGCTGTCCTTAGTTAGACATACCCTGCACCCCGAAACCTACAAAGTTGCTGAAGATACAAGCTGATAGTGTCGCAGTGAGGAAAATCTGGGCATCTAGAACCTGAGTGAACAGGGCAATAAACAGGGTATCACCTTAACCATTGGGCAGAATTTTCTGCCTGTCGGGCGGGCGGGCCCGACCCAATCTCCGACGGACGGGGAGCCGATCCCCGCCGGAGAAGCGGGCCCCGCCGCCATTTTACGTGGGAGGGCCAATTAAGGCCCGCCCAGCGTGACGTCCGGCGGGAAGTGCTATGCGGTTCCTGTGTGGGCAGGGAGGGGTGGGGTGGGGGGATTCCCCAAAAGCAAGAGTACTCTCTCTCACACATGTGCATGAAAGAGCGCACATCTCCCTGAGGCTAAGTGCTGCCTCAGGGAGATCGGTTACACTTTTAAAAATATTAAAAATAGAATTTTAAAAATTCCCTACATGTCCCCCTCATGTTGTCACATGAGATGGGACATGTTCATAATTTACATAATAACTTTATTGAAATGTTTAAAACCCTGCATGAAACGTCATCTCGCCGCTGGATGAGGTTTCAAGTTTTCTCTATTTTCCGCCGGGGCTCCTGGCTGACCCGTCAACCTTAAGGTTGGATGGGCAGGTCCTTTAATTGTTTAAATGACCCTGTCAATGGCCTCAATTGGCCATTGACAGGTCGGCGGGCCCACAGCTGATTTTGCTGCGCCCCCACCTTCCTGAAAATTTAAATGGACCGCGATGACGTTGGGGGTTCTGCCCGATGCCATCCCACGTCATTTTACACGTTGGCGAGCGGGCCCCGCCCCCTGCTCACCAACGGCAAAACTCTGCCCAATGAGTTTTAAGGATTGCATTCTAAATACACGAACAAGTGAGATGGAGAGTGAATTTGAGTGGTTTAATTCAATATCAAATCTGATACTGAAAGAGAAATGAAGGAAGGGGAAGAAGGATTGGGTTAAGACAGAGGAAAACAAGGAATAGGGAAAAGTATTTTTTTAATTTGACATTTTCAAAATCTCCACTTAAAAATTCAAAACCTGACTGAATGAGACTTCACATTTATAAAAGTTAATTTTTATAGTGTCAGTGAAGTTGATTGGCAGCTATTAATAATGATCACACCATTAAAAGGGTAATTATGCTACTAATATTAAACTTAAATAATTGCGGTGGGTTTAGGTTGTATCTATTGGAAAAGTACAGCAGCTTCACGGCATTCAATGTATGTCACTAGTGAAGCAGAGAGTGAAATGTCTTTTTTGTGAAGCTAATGGTGGAATTGTGCAGCTTTGACAACAACCTTAGGATATTCGCATTTAACCGTGCATCTGCCCTCGCCTTAAGTTGCTGTACTATTTACGCATAAATAACTTCTAGCGGCATTAGACGCGCCATTAGTTATTCAGCAAATTAGGCCCAATAGGTAAGAACACGTACCTGTAGTTCCCGCTCTGCTGTGCCGTTTCATTGGCACTATTTGGCCAAAAATCATGTAACTGGCACAAAAGATCACAGAATTTTAAGCAAAGTTTGCATTCAATGCAGCTCATGTTTCTGCGGCCTTTTATGTCAGTTTTAAAAACATTAAACTGGAAGTGGGCCCGGCAAACAAAACTGGGCACATCTGAGAGTGAATTAATCACCATTGGGAGTTTCTACTAATTGTGCTCATTTACAGGTCTTCAGGGAGGCTTTAAAAATTAAGCCAGTTCTTTGGCTTGCAAGGACACTAAAACCTTTATGCTTTAAAAGCTTTTAAATGTCATTTTTGTTTTAATTTACTAAGTTGACTAATGTACACCAATATAACTAGAAATTAGTTTTCTCAACCTTTTAAAAGTGCCTTTTTGTAATTTAAAATCAGGTTGTTCAGAGACGGTGGATTGGCACTGTGATGAACCTATTTTCAGCCGTATTCGTCAAACTTTATCCAAGTTCTTAAATATAGTAAAGATTTTAAAAAAAAACACTTTATCAAATAAAAAATTACATGTTAAAGCATGCCGGTTCATGACAGATATTGCATTGGTGATATGTAAATGAGCTTGAGCAGAAACTCTAGAGCGAAAGGACACTTTTCAAAGCGGGCACAGTTTTGGGTGCAATTTACACCAGAATCGGCAATTGTGTCCAAAGCGGAAATTCCAAGCGGGGTAGTCCTGAAATGTAGAGTGACTATCCTGAGCAAGTTGAACATGGCTCTGGGCTCAACTGGAAAGGTCCTAAAATTGTTTTTAAGTAACGTTATCCTAGAAATTTATCTGTCCAATGCCTATTTTCTGGACACTAATCAGGTTACCAGGGCACCAATATGCCAGACATGAAGGGTGTGTACATTTCCAGCAGGATGTGTGTTGCTTGACTTATTGGGTAAGGACAAAAAGTTTACAACATTTGTATATGCAGATAAAGGAAGTAACATCTGTTTGAAGATCAGTCCTCAAAACTAGTTTGCCCTGAGACAGCTGGTGCCAGCATCGGCTACACTCAGGTAATCCAGGCCGAAGAAATGGCCAGCTAGGTCCAACCATGAAGATAATGTGTACCTCTTCCAATTCCACATTAGGCAGTCTGATCACCATTGCTCCTCCCCCTTTCACCACCCACCCACATTACAATCCCCAATTGCTTCTGCTCCCAGCCCTGAACCCCTATTATCTTCCTGACCTCCATGATCTCCTGACCCCTACCCTATTCGAGATTCTACCATGCTTCCAATGCATCAATGCTTGGTCCCTACCTGATCTAATCCCCTGCAATCTGATGACGATCCCAATCCCAGATTCTGGATCTTAGTCTTAGCCCTGGCCCCTGTCCCTGACCCAATCATAGTCACATTGCTGTTTGTAGGACCTTGCTTGTATGCAAATTGACTGCCAAGTTTCCTACATTACAACAGTGACTACATTTTTTTAAAAGTATTTCATTGACTGAAAAGGGTGTCCTGATATTATGAAAGTTGCTATATAAATGCAAGCTTTTGTGTTTTTTTATATACCAGGCTTCTGACAATATGGGCACTTTCCATTCAAGAGCAAGATATTGCAGATGCTGGTAAACTGAAATAAAAACAGAAAATACTGAAGAAAGTCAGATCTGGCAGCAGTTGCGACAAAGGAAGTGTTAATGTGAACTATTTTCATGCCTGGTCTCACTAGCTATGTGGAAATAAACATCCTTGAAGCCAATGGATGCTAAACAATCAGGAGGAGATGCATTTCTGATAAATATAGGCCATTTCAAACTTTCATTTCCTGTAGAATTCAGTCACATTTCTGAGGTCTAAGAGCAGATGTTCTCATAAGGATCTCATGATGTAAGGCTGCCAATTGTCTCTCGGCAGCAATGAAGGTGCTCCCGATAAGTAAGAAACATTTGGCCTGCTTTAATCCATGTTAAAATTGTTTAACTGTCAGTAACAGTGAAGAGAATTACCGGTTGAGTTACTTCTGTGAATGTGGGTTGCTGAAATTATTAGTGTTCAATGTTGTCCTTTAGCGTAGGCCTTGACAGTATCACCAATATCTATCAAACATAATACAATGCTTTTAATCTCATCATCCTTCCATAATAATATTATGATCCAATTAGTAATAGTCAAGTGACATTAACTTGAAACCAGTTAGATACTCTGATCAATGACCTGTCAACTTTGACCAGTTCAGCCATCAATTTGAACTACACTTCAGACTTCATTAGTTGCTGCTCTTTGAGCATTCAGTTCAGCTGTGCCTGTAGTCAACCATGGAAATGCCCAGCAAGCTGAGATGTAATTAATGCATGAAGGTAAATCTGCATTATCAGATCAGTTATTTAGATATTTTCATCTGTTGTTATTAAAATTGCATTTCACCTATCAGGTACTACCTGCTAATAAGTCACTTAGAAACAATTTGTGAATTTGTCTCTGATTTTTATTCAATTCATGTGCTTACACAGTGTGTAGCGATTGTAATAATTTGATTCTTTCTCCTGTGAGTACGCAATGATCGCAGCTGGGTATAAAGTGCAGTGTCACTGATTGCCAGTTCCTACAGTAAAATGAAAAACTAAGTTGTGGAAGAGCAATGTTATTTTTGTTAGTGACATCTGGGGTGGATTAAGGACGATCACTCAAATCAATTCAGAATTCACATTTGGGATCGCCTACATTTCAATCATCTAGCAGGTGAGTACATCACTAAGAAATTCTCTTTAGGAATCTAGAGAGTCCAGATGGCTTCCAATATTACAGTGAGAGATCTGCACCTGTTTTTGGATCGTTTGTGAAATTTGTTCAGCTCTAACTAGTTTTTAGCGAGCTAACCAGCTGTCCTTAAAAGGACCAATGGAGGCTGCTAAAGTTGCATCAGGTAATTTTTTTAATGCTTCTCTCATTTGTGGAGCCAGGAGAAACACAAAAGCTTCTAATTACACATTAATACTACTGGCTGCTGCTGACTTGCATCCAAGGCCCGACTATTTATTTCCCCATTAAGGAGGAACTGCTGCCAACAAAGCAGTCGCCCCTAATTGGATCACAGCAATTATTATAAAGAGGATCAAGCCTACTTTCTGTTGAGCATTGAGTCTCCCAGCTCAAAAATATGCTGAAGGCATACTACCATCAACAAACAGGCCATATTGTATTTCTAACGTATTTAAAAAATCATAAACTTCCCAATCATGCTTTGTATCATTTAAAAACTTCCCTTTCTAACCTACCTCATATTCAAGATGAGTGATCTGGACTGTGGTATGCTATGTTCTGATAGGAGGAAGCAGTGTACTTGTCCACGCCATATACTGCATGGCCTGGCCCAATTCAATCAGGACATCCTATTGTGTGATAAGAGACATGTCCATCAGACCAAAAACATCCTGATGGCCTCATCTCCTCCTGCCCGCAATGCTTTCCTGATCAGCCACCTGAACCACATGGGCCGAAAATTTACCAGTAAGTGGGGCAGGGGGGGGGAAGTGGATTGCCTGGGGTTGGGGGGGCTGGGTTTGCCCAACATCTTCCTGCTGCCGTGTCATTTCATCATTCGCGAGAAAGCTGGCAGATCAGCAGCTTGATGGAAACCTAACTGAACCACTTAAGTGGCCAATTAAGGACTACTTCCCAC
The DNA here is from genome assembly GCF_964194155.1 of Cetorhinus maximus. Lineage (NCBI taxonomy): Eukaryota > Metazoa > Chordata > Chondrichthyes > Lamniformes > Cetorhinidae > Cetorhinus > Cetorhinus maximus. Next base: position 123,381,349 of record NC_135888.1, read on the forward strand.
CTCCTTGGGCAATTTTCCCACATTGGGAGTATCAGCCACCTTGTGGGGAAACTGCCTAGTGAAATGTGGCACCCTCACTATAGATTCTAGGGGTGGCCTCCTTTTTGGGCACTCTATGGCCCACGAAAGGTACCCCAGTGACAATGGCCACCCCCACATCAACGGCACCATTAGTGCACTGCGAACCCTCCCAAACTGCTGGGGCCTGCCTGTTATCCCGCAACTCCACTTCCTCCTCTTCAGGGCCAGTGAGGCATCCTATTGTTGCAGCTGCAGCCTCAGCAATGCCACCACTAGCTGTGGCGCTGTTGAGGCTGCTGAGCTGCCAGCCCTTTAATAGGGACAGCATCTCTTGGGGGCAGGCAGCCCATCCTTATGGCTGTCCCAGTGGTGGCCATTTAGTCGGTCCCCACCGGGAATATGCCTCCTGGATCCTGCAGCCAACCAAAGCCACTCTAGAGGCAGGACTTAAATTGCTTTGGAAAAAATTGGCCCATGGCTTTCTGCCTAGTGCTGGCTCCAGCTACTCCCTGCCTGCTCACTCCTGCACAAAGGAGTTGCAGTGGGTTGGGTGGGGCATGGATCCAGCTAACATGGTTAACACATTTGTGTTCATTGCTAAGCAAACTCAGATGAGTCAAGCTGACAAACGAGATCTTTTGAGAGCAAGATTGTGATAACTTGAGACATTACTCTCTGATAAATTAGAATTACCACAGGTTTCTTAACTGGCCTCCTGGTTTTAGCTGAGACCAGCAATCATCTTGATTGGAAGTGACAACACAAAGTTTGGCTGGCACACCAAATCTTCCTTTATCCCTTCGTAATGGTAAAAAAAATGTTTGTTTGTTAGATATGAATTTCCAAAGATAGAGCCACCAAGACCATTCACTATTTGCAATTCCTGAGGGTCCTCTCAATACTTGTATGGCTTTCACTGACAAAAGCATTGAAGGCACAGATCTACAATGGATGTGTACCACCAGGAACTGAGTTTTTCCACAGATTAGTTGTATTTTCATCATGCAACATGAGTGGAGTATAAACAACAACTCTGAAAATGAACACCTTGTACCTGTAAATTGTTTAATAAAAAGTTCGACTTTGATGCAAAACTCAGCAAAGTTGCTCAGTTGGATGAGTGTGCAATCTACTGATGCATCTAATATCCATCAGTGGATGACACCACTCTGAATCATGGCATTTTTCCAAAAATGCTGCATAATGCTTTTCTTTTGGAATACTATATAGATACATCACATAACACATTTAGAAACAACACATATTTAAACAGATTTTAGACTCAATTATGTACCTTTTACATTACGCAAGCAAAAAGGAATTAAAACAGTACCATACTAAATACTGATTGTCACCATTCTCCTTTACACATCCATTGTATTTCAGTCCCTTCAATCCTTGTTTTCACTGATCTAATTGCAGATACTCATTTTCAGCCCCTTTGTGCTGATGCACCACTGGACATTTAGAAAACAAACCAAACAAAAAGCAGCTTGTATCTGAAGTGCAAAAGCGCAGTAGTCCTGAGTGCATTGACATTGCTATATTAGCCCTTAACTGTGACAACTTGGTGTGTGCAGTGGGTAAAAGTAAAATCAATAACCAGTAAGCCACAATGATGATGAAGAGCTTTAACTTTCTTGAGCTTTCTGAATAAATCATGTAAGTACTGTGTTAGATAATGCTTTCTGTATGATTTATGATCACACCTCTATAGATGTGATTACTGATTTACCATAAATTATCAGTTTCTCCACACTGGTCAGGATATTTTGTTAATGCCTCCCACCATTGGGCTTCCAACTTCTGAGAATGTTTGATGATTCATAATGGAAGAAAGTCAAGTATGTCAGTGGGTGGGAAGAGATGCTTGAACAGAAACACAGAGTGGTCGACATTCCTGTGTCCATGCAATTTGCAATGAGAAGTGTACATACATAATATTTGGGTGAAGTAATGGGAAAAAAACAGAAACAGATTAATTATCTGCATTCCTACACCTCAAGAATATGGGGAACAAAACAGCTGAATTTGTTGTGGGACTGGCGAAACTTTCGACTGAAAAGTGCGGGTATTGAAGTCAATGGAACTGAATATGAGGCAGTGCTTCTAACAGGAGACTGATGCACTATGCCTGTTTTCCATCCCGCTCATGTCTAATTTCATCTCCATTGCATTCTTGTTAAAATTTCTCATCACAACTTTCCTTCCTTGAATATAAAGTCTGTGCTCCTATGTTACACTAATGTTGCTTTCTCTATAGTTTCTTCTGTGCCTTCCAATGGGTCATTTAAGTGCAAAAGCCATTTTTGTTGCTGTTAGTGGCACATGGCCATGCTTGGCGCTTTCCTTACTGTGCTCAGCCACTAAACATAACCCTGTTATCTCTATTACGATGTTGAAAAGCACTTACAAACCTTCCTTGCTGAGACTGTTGTTTTCCATTACTGCTGCACACTGCATGATTGTCAGTTTAATTTGGTGGTAGCACCATGAATTGGAAGATTGTGGTTCAAGTCCAGGGCTTGAGTGCATCATTTAGGTTGACAGTTTAATGCAGTGCTGAAGGAGCGCTGCATGATCTTTTGGATGTAGCATTAAGGTGAGGGTTTGTCTTCATGTTCAGGTGGATGCAAAAGACACCATAACATTTTTTTAAAAAGGTAGCAAATTGTCTTGGTGCCCAACTTTCCTTTCATGTGGAGATAAAAAAATAGGAAAGTTGTAAAAGGGGTTTGCCAACTCACTGTCACCCACTTCACCACTGTCGCACTAGATCAAAATTTACCCCATGAATTCCAATGTAGGACTAATTTAAATAAACTTTCCAAGTCTAACATTTGTAGGTTACCCATGCAACTTTCAGAAATAAGGCATGTTTATTTGCTGGGAAATGCGATATACTGAAATAGGGCACGCTTTGCTCAGGACCTGCTTTTGTGACTCTCACCCACCCAAGAATATCCTCGCAAAATTGTGGCTATATTACACATCCAAGAAAATACAAACGTGCAGATGCATCTTATGCCACTGATAAACCTTACTCTGTGGTCACTATGGAACCTCTCCTTTTTGGCTATATCACGAATACTATCAAATCTCACCCTCACTTGCCCATTCACAGCCTTGCGTTTCCAGGACATAGGCCTCTCCCACCACTTCATGGGTGGGACAGGCTAAAACTGCTAGTTCTGCTCCTGATTGGCAGCATGAGCCACCACCAACTCATTCCCCCCTCCCCCAGGACATTTCTGCCTCTGCCCAGTTACCCCACATGTTACATCCAGTCTCCATACTCCCACTCAGTTTCTTCCCCTAGCTCAATTGCCTGTAGGCTGCAGAAACTCCCTATGGTCTATTCTCATCTGCATCTGATATAGTACACAATATCTCCGAGCTTAGGACTAATCCTATTCTGTCCTATTAATTCTTTCTTCCTCTACTCACTCATTCCCTGAAACAGAAGCTGACAATCCATAATTGCATAATCTACAATACCTTACCACACACATTTTGCTTGAAGAGGTGTCTTACTGGCAACTTTGGTAAATTTTGTTTTTTTTTTCAGTCTTTTAGGTACCCATAATAGGAACTCACTGAAGTGATTGCTTTCACCTAGCTTAGTGCCCCACAGATCAACCAATTCAATGGTGGCATGCACCAGAATAGATACATCTAGTCCATAAGTTAATTTGGGGACTTTTTCCAGGAAAGAGTTCTCAGTCATCAGACTGAGGCGACAGTGTGATCTCCATATTGCAAGAAGGGTATGGAGGAACTTGAAGAGATACAAAAAAGGATTTGCAAGGCTTATACCAGGACTGAGAGTTTATGGCTATTTGGAAAGACTGAATAGGCTGGGATTCTTTTCCCTTGAAAAGTAAAGGCCACTGGAACAACTTAAATAATGGTTTTTGAAATTATGAAGAGATTTTCCACCGCATGTTGGTTGAGGAAAATAGCAGAGATGCATTTAAGAGGAAGTTAATTAAGTACACGAGGGAGAAAGGAATAGAAGGTTCTACTGATACTATAGGATGACAAGAGCATAAACACTGACTGAGTTCAGCTGGGTTGAAAGGCCTGTTTCTGAGCTGTAAATTCTTTGAATCATAGAGTACAAACGATGAAGAGTGTTATTATCTGGAGACAGGCCAATAACTTTTGCTTTAAAACAGACAAAATTTGAAATCCAAAGTATTAACTGAAAGAATAAAGCCTCAAGATTCCACTGTTTTAAACAAACAGAAGATTTTTTACAGTACAAGAGTCAATAAAGCAAACAATCAATACGATCTATCTTATACGTACAGCAGTAACATGAGGTAAACATGAGTTAACAGGCAAACACGCCACAAACTGCACATTAAATTGCAGACACATCCAAGACAGCTCCCATGAGTTCCTCAGCAACTCACACAGGCATCAATGTGAGTTTAAAAAAAATCCTTTAAACTTTGTCTTCCTCATGGGGGATTTCAATTCCTCTCTTTCAATAATACAGCTTCTGATTTCCCTCAACAGCCATTTGAAATCAGATTTCCCCAATGTCTGTTCACCTCCTAGTTTAGCAATCTCTTCTCCTGAGACTGTATCCCACTGGATTCACAAGATTACAGCCCAGCATCTATTCACTGGCATGATCCCAGCTCTCTACTGGCTCTAAGCTGAACGCCACTGCTCCTGGGCTTCCCTAAGTCCCAATTCTCATCTGCGCTGAGCCACTACTGCTCCTGGGCTTCCCTGAGCCCCAGCTCTCAGCTGCGCCGAGCTATCAATGGCTCCTGGGCTTCCCTGAGCCCCAGCTCTCAGCTGCACCGAGCTATCAATGGCTCCTGGGCTTCCCTGAGTCCCAGTCCCCTCAGCAGCATGATGAAAATGGCAGCACTTCAGCTGCATGGAACCGACCCACCTCTTTGTCTGCTCCTCACAGATAAACCAATACTCTGGCGGCCTCACCCTCTTCACATCTGGATGCATATTCATTGTGCTATATGATACAAATGACTTTTGCATGAGTTGCTCAACTTTGATGCAGAAGAACATAGGTTTTTTTCTTACTCTTCTCCTCTGTTGATGGAAACATGCCTTCAATTGCTCCATTAAGTTTGCTGAAAAAAGCTGACTGCTCCTTAGACTCTTTCAATTTACTCATTAAATGCTCAATCTGTTTCTCAAAATTTGCCTTCGCTGCTTTTAAAGTCTGGATTAGCTCTTTTAGGACACACATCCTGTCCCTTTTGTTCTCTAGATTCATTGGAGTTCAAGAATTTCACTTCTCTTTTCAGAACAAAGTTCCAGTTGTTCCTCGGTCTTGGTTTTTAATTCTGCATTCAACCAACTGTTTTGATTCAACAGTGATTACTTTTACACTTCAACATGTTTTTCATACTTCATAGAAACTTCTGATGCTTAAAGTTCATCAAGTTTTAATTGAAGACCTATCTTTGTTGAATTTGCTTCTACAAATTCATCATTCAGAGATTTCAGATCCTCGTTCAGGTGTTCTCCTTCTTGTGACCGATGCTCAAATGTTCTCACCATCTAACTCACCTTTTCTGCATGAAAGTTGGTTCTCTATGCTAGTCAGTTTTTCCTGAGCAGATCTTAGTTCTTCACACAGCCTTTGACATTCTTGCATCTCTGATACTGACTTTTCTTGGCCCAGGGCTAGTCACTTTTCCATTTCATCCTGTCTAGCCTTACAAGCTTGGGGTTTAGTTGTCATGTAATCAGGGAACGGTCCAGGATGTTCCTCCTGCAAGATTTCCAATTCTCTCACCTCAACTGGCTCTCTCGAAACTGTCAGAGATGCTAATAATTTCAAACTGGCCAAATTCATTGCCCAGCATAAAAACTATCCCTTCCAAGGGAAACTAGGGGCAATTCCCACAGTCACAATTCAGCTGACTAAGTCATTTTGTAAGTTAACTTTACACAAGGGAATGTGTTCATAAATCCCATGAATACCCCCTATTAATACTTTTTGTTTCTTCAAACCACCTAGAAGATAAACGGTATCCACTTCGGTAGGAAGAGCAGAATGGCAGAGTATTATTTAAATGGTGATAGATTGGGAAATGTTGATGTACAAAGGGACCTGGGTGTCCTTGTACAACAATCACTGAAAGCAAGCATGCAGGTGCAGCATGCAGTTAAGAAGGCAAATGGTATGTTGGCCTTCATTGCGAGAGGACTTGAGTACAGGAGCAAGGATGTCTTACTGCAGCTGTACAGGGCCTTGGTGAGACCACACCTGGAGTATTGTGTGCAGTTTTGGCCTCCTTACCTAAGAAAGGATATACTTGCCATAGAGGGACTGCAGCGAAGGTACACCAGGCTGATTCCTGGGATGGCAGGATTGTCATATCAGAAGAGATTGGGCCAACTAGGCCTCACTATCCTGACTTGGAAATATATTGCTGTTCCTTCACAGTCGCTGGGTCAAAATCTTGGAGCTCCCTTCCTAACAGCACTGTGGGTGTATCCACTCCACATGGACTACAGCAGTTCGAGAAGGCAGCTCACCACCACCTTCTCAAGGGCAACTAAAGATGGGCAATAAATGCTGGCCCAACCAGTGAAGCCCACATCCCATGAATTAACAAAAAAAAGTATTCACTGGAGGTTAGAAAATTGAGAGGAGATCTCATTAAAACATATAAATTTCCGACAGGGATGGACAGACTGGATGCAGGGATGATATTTCCTCTAGCTGAAGGCTCTAGAACAAGGAGTCACAGTCTCAGGATATGGGGTAGACCATTTAGGACTGAGATGAGGAGAAACTTCTTCATTCAGAGGGTGGCGAACCTATGGAATTCTCTACCACAGAAGGCTGTGGAGGCCAGGTCACTGAATATATTTAAGAAGGAAATAGATATATTTCTGGACTCTAAAGGCATCAAGGGGTATGGGGGAATGTGAGAGTATGGCTTTGAGATAAAGTCGTAGCATTATAATGCACAGAAACAGGCCCTTCGGCCCATCATGTCTGTGTTGGCCATCAAGAATCTATCCATTCTAATCCCATTTTCCAGCACTTGGCTCATAACCCTGTATGCTATGGCATTTCAAGTGTTCATCTAAATACTTCTTAAATGTTCTGAGGGTTCCTGCCTCTACCACCCCCTCAGTCAGTGCGTTCCAGATTCCAACCACCCTCTGGGTGAAAATTTTTTTCCTCAAATCCCCTCTAAACCTCCTGCTCCTTATCTTAAATCTATGCCCCCTGGTTATTGACACCTCGGCTAAGGGGAAAGTTTTCTTCCTATCTACCCTAGCTACGCCCCTTATAATTTTGTATACCTCTATCAGATCCCTCCTCAGCCTTCTCTGCTCTAAGGAAAACAGCCTATCCAGTCTCTCTTCATAGCTGAAATGCTCCAGCCCAGACAACATCCTTGTGAATCTCCTCTGCATCCTCTCCAGTGCAATCACATCCTTCCTATAGTGTGGCGACCAGAACTGCAAACAGTGCTCCAGCTATGGTCTAACTAGCATTTGATACAGCTAGAGGATCAGCCATGATCATATTGAATGGCAGAGCAGGCTCAATGGGCTGAATGACCTACTGCTGCTCCTGTTTTCTATGTATCATCAGCTCCCATCAATGACTGAACTGCCCCAGTGGTTTTCAAACTATTGATTTGTTTACTTGTTTTGTTGGAGAACAAAGGGATTAGCTTTCATTTAAAGACAAAACCTCTGTAACCCCCAGTAACCTGACTCACTTCATCAGTATCCAGGGGAGAATCCCCTTGACTATTCTGAGCCATATCCCCCATCCTAGTGGGTGCTGAGGGAACACTTTGTAATTGTATCATTATTAGTGTTTTAATACCTGTTTTCTTTACTGGAGCCTTGTTAGAAGGCTTCTTAGGCATCCCTATTACTACCACCAATTTAATATTCAGCTTTGAATATGTTAAAAGGACTTGGAAGTTCAGTGGTTCAGGAAGCAAACCAAAAAAATATAGAGAAAGCTTTACAGTTGCCTTGCAACAGTGATTCAATTACACAGAGACAGAAAAAAGTAGCATTAGAGAGTGGGAGAGTTCAGTGCATGTGTCAAAGAAGATGAGGTTTAAGGTGTCTGAGAAATAAAACTACAAGGTTAGTGGGACAATAGTTATTTGAATAATCAGTTGTAGGACTCAGTCAAGTGATCAGTTTAGCAGAGGTGCTAGTGGAAGACTGAGTTTAGGGAACTAATTTATTTGCTCTGAGCTGAAGAAACAGTGAGTTTAGATTGTGGTGTGTGGGTGCCTTGGGGAAAGATACAAATTGGGTAAGAAACATCAAGTGAATGCTTAGGAGTTTACCAGAAGAAAACGGTAACTCTTCATTGGTTTATGTGTCTGCAAAGATATTGCTGGGGTAAAGGAATAGTGTGAATTTGAATCATCTTCTTGCGATTGTATTGAGATCTTTCCAACCTTTGTGTCTTGTTATGACGTGGCAGATGATGTGTGCCAGGTCAATCAAATCCACAAGAGAAACTTGATCCCGCTATCACAACAGTTTTGCAATTTGTATTTATTTCGAGATGCAAGCCCTAAATTCAGAAGTAATAAATCCACCAAGACTTTAGTGATTTAAAAAAAAACTAAAATTAAAATATTTATTAACAAAATAAAAGATTTCAAGCACATACATATGTCTACAAACTGCTACTATAATAACTCCTAACATCCCTAATTAACCTGACTCCCAGTTATACCACCTTTAAGGCAATGGTCCAAAAATAGATTTTAGATTTTAAACAGATCCAACAAATTAACACAATATCCTGCACAGTGGAATTCAAAATGGCTAGCTCCAGCTTTGGTTTCTGTAGATAGCAGGCTTATGCACAAATGCTGGAGGCTTCTCACACTTCTGTTAGATTTTATAATGCCTTCCCCTGACATATAGCCTCATTCTCCTTTATATATGTTTCACCATTTTAACATGTAAATTACATTGTTTCCATATGTCTTTGGAACTTTAACCATAGAACCATAGAAAAGTTACAGCACAGAAGGAGGCCATTTGGCCCATCTTGTCCATGCTAGCCCGAGGACACCCAGGTGCCCTTTCTAATCCCACCTTCCTGCACCTGGGCCATAGTCCTACAGCTTACAACACTTTAGGTGCAGATCCAGGTACTTTTTAAAAGAGTTTAGAGTTTCTGCCTCTACCACCAACTTGTGCAGTGAATTCCAGACACCCACTACCCTCTGCGTAAAAAAGTTCTTCCTCATGTCCCCCATACACCTCCTGCCACTTATCTTGAATCTATGTCCCTGGTTCTAGAATTCCCCACCAAGGGAAACAATTTTATCCTGTCCACTCTATCTGTTCCCCTCATAATTTTGTACACATCAATCAAGTCACCTCTCAGCCTTCTTTGTTCTAAGGAAAATAACCCCAACCTATCCAATCTCTCCTCGCAGCTACACTTTTCTAACCCTGGCAACATTCTTGTAAACCTCCTCTACACTCTCTCCAGAGCTATTACGTCCTTCCTGTAATGTGGTGACCAGAACTGCACACAATACTCCAGTCGTGGCCTCACCAGTGTTTTATACAATTCCAACATTATATCCTTACTTTTATATTCTATACCTCTGCCAATGAAGGAGAGCATTCCATATGCATTCTTTACAACCTTGTCTATTTAAACTGCTGCCTTCAGGGACCTATGTACTTGTACGCCAAGGTCTTTCACTTCATCTACCCCTCTTAGTATATTTCCATTTATTGTGTAATCCCTGAAACTGTTTGACCTCCCGAAATGTATGACCTCACACTTCTCTATGTTAAAATCCATCTGCCACTTTACCACCCACTCCATCAACCCATCTATATTGTTTTTGAGATTATGGCTATCCTCTACACTATCCACTACTTGGCCAATCTTTGTGTCAATCTGCAAATTTCCCAATCGTGCCCCCCACGTTCACGTCCAAATCGTTATTATATAACACAAACAGCAAGGGTTCCAATATGAAGCCCTGTGGAACACCACTTGAGACAACTTTCCATTCGCAAGGGCATCCAGTGACCATTACGCTTTGTTTCCTGTTACAAAGCCAACCTTTTATCCAGTTTGCCACATTACCATGAATCCCATGGGCTTTTACTTTCCTGACCAATCTGCCATGTGGGACCTTGTCAAATGCCTTGCTAAAATCCGTGTACACAACATCCACTGCACTACCTTCATCAACCCATCTTGTCACTTCCTCAAAGAATTCAATCAAATTTGTGAGGCAAGACCTTCCTTTAACAAATCCATGCTGACCATCCCTGACTAGTCCATGCCTTTCCACATGACAGTTAATCCTATCTCTCAGGATTGATTCTACTATTTGGTCACCACCGATGTAAGGTTAGCTGGCCTATAATTGTTTGCCATTCCCTTTGATCCCTTTTTAAACAATGGAATTACGTTTACATTTCTCCAGTCCTCTGGTACCTCCTGTGTATCTAGTGAATATTGGAAAATCATCCTCAGAGCATCTGCTATCTCTTCCCTGACTTCCTTCAGCAGCCTCGGAAACAATCCATCTGGCCCTGGTGACTTATCAACTTTCAAGGATTTCAACCCTTCGAGTACTTCCTCTCTCTTTATGACTATCCTGTCCAATATCTCGCAGTGTTCCTCCTGGACTACTATATCTACATCCTCCCTTTCCTTCTAATGATTTTGCTGTGCCCCCGCCTTCCTGAAAATTTAAATGGAGCTGGATGACATCGGGGGTTCCGCCCAACATCATCCCGCGTCATTTTACACATCGGCGAGCGGGCCCCGCCCTCTGATCACCAATGGCAAATTGAGGCCATTGACAGGATCATTGAAACAATTAAAGGACCTGCCCGTCCAACTATAAGGTTGGCGGGCAGGCCAGGAGCCCCGGCAGGCAATGGAAAAAACATGAAACCTCATCCACCAGCGGCATGAGGTTTCATGCAGGGTTTTAAACAGTTTAATAAAGTTTTACTGTAATTTATGGACATGTCCCATCTCATGTGACATTGTCACATGAGGGGGACATGTTAAGGATTTTTAAAAATTTCTATTTTTAATCTTTTTAAAAGTGTCAGTGATCTCCCTGAGGCAGCACTTAGCCTCAGGGAGATATGCGCTCTTTTGCACGAAAGAGCGCACTCTCGCTTTTGGGGAATTCCCCCCGCCTGCACAGGAAGCACACAGCGCTTCCCGCCGGACATCACGCTGGGCGGGCCTTAATTGGCCCATCCACGTAAAATGGCGGCGGGGCCGGCTTCTCCAGCGGGGATCAGCTCCCCGCCCGCCCGAGATTGGGTCGGGCCCGCCCGCCCGACAGGCAGAAAATTCTGCCCTATGAAAATTATTATATCTTCATGACAGTCTGGTGTAATATTGTTCATTTTTCTTGTTTTAATAAATATAGTATGCTTTGTATTAAAAATTCATCAGCAGACTCCTGTGAGTTTCTTCAGTAACTTTCCTCCATTATTTTCACAAAAAAAGTTAGGATCTATCAAGCCAGGTTTCACACTGGGATCTGACTTGTCCAGTAATAACAGCAGCTGGGATCATAACAAGTTTAAGCTTGATCTTTTGCATTTCCATTCCTTCTGCTCTTTCTTTTCCTTCTTTTTCAAGTTTGAGCTTTTGCTTTTCTCTATCTCAACCTGCTCAAGCTGCTTCATCTCTTTCACTTTTCCTATCTTGAGCTGCTACATCTGCAACTGAATTGTAGCCAATTCAAGAAGAGTCATGCAGACTTGAAACATGAACTCTGTTTCTCCCTCTACAGATGCTGTTAGACCTGCTGAGTTTTCCATCATTTTCTGTTTTTGTCTCAGGTTTCCAGCATCCGCAGTATTTTGCTTTTGTCAAGCTATATTCTACCTGGCTCAGACCTCGCTTCTTAAAATCACAGAAGTGGCACTATTATCTCAATTATATCTGCTTTCTTAGTCATGCTTTTAACTCAAATTTCAACATTTCTGCTAATGCTTTTAACGTAATCTTGGTTAATGGAGGCAAACCACTCAGGGATAAATCTTCCTTGTCCAGAAAAGTTTTAGCAATTTACAAAGCCTTAGCTGCTTTTCAATAAGTACTGTACAATACACCATGAAATCCTGTTTGCCTTAACTTTAACAAGTTCCAGCACCCAGAAACATCTGTGCTTTCGGTATCACACAAAGAGCCCCCAATTCTGTTATGATCCAGTTAGGGACTAGTAACTTCTTGTTTAAAGTCAACAAAATTTGAAGTGACAAATATTTACTTAGAGAATAAAGCCACAAGATTGCACAGTTGTAAACAAACATAAGAATTTTTATCATACAAGAGTCAACAAAGCAAACAGTCAGTACAATCTATCTTATACTCTAATGTACAGCATTAACATGAGGTAAACATTAATTTACAGACTGTGGTCAAACACACCAAAAGCTGCACATTAAAGAGCAGACACACACAAGATAGCTCCTACAAATTCCTCAGCAACCCACCCAGATATCAATGATCACAGTGACTCACAAAAATCCTTTAAGCTCTGCCTTCTTAATGAGCAATTTCAGCTCCTCTCATTCAAGATTATAATTTCTGTTGTCCCTCAACAGCTGCACTAAATCAGACTGTCCAATAACCACTCATCACTCAGTTGTTCAATCTCTTCTCCCAAGATTGCGTCCCACTGGATTCACAAGGCTGCACTCCAGCATTTCATCACTGACATGATCCTAGCTCTCTAGCTGCTCTGAGCAGACACCACTATTCCTGGGCTTCCCTGAGACCTAACTCCTAGCTGCACTAAATTATCAAGGACTCCCCGGACTTCCCTGAGACCCATCCAGCACAGAGATCATGGCACCACTTCAGCTGCATAGAACCAACCCTCCTTTTAACCTGCTTCCTATGGGCTTCTCTGAGCCCCCGCTGCATGGGGCTAGTGACCTTCTGCTACCTCTTCAGCTCTGGAATCACTATGTCACATGGGCTTACTTTTGTTTTCACACCGCACACCAGTCCCATTGTCGTTGTTCTACATCACACCACCATGCAGATGCAGTGCCCAATCCCTGCAGCTGTCAGAAAATAGTGGACACTGAGCACGTGTGGCCTAACTCCCTGCTGTGCTCTACGCTTGTGCCGGAGCTCCGGGCATACCAGGCATTGGAGTCCTCAGCCTCCTCCCTGAAAACACTGGAAACAACCCATGAGCATACCGATTCCCTCACAGGATCAATTTGAGAAGGATCAGGAGAAACCAGGAACTTTGGGCGGAATTTTACCACAGCGGGATTTTACGGCCCCGCTCAGGTGAGTTTTGATTGGCTTGCCACATGTTATGGCCCCCACCCCCACTGTGATGGGACAGTAAAATTCCGCCCTTTGAACCAGAGGGTGCACTGTTCATGTTCATGTGTTAAAATGAGGGTATTGGGTCTCACCAAGTCCTGCCAATGAATGAGTCTGATATTTGTGCAAATATTCTTCACTAAAATATCTTATGCAAAGAATGTTGCAAAATTTTGAATAAATATGGAGCAGTTTACTTCCCATACCTATATAGTGCAGCATGATGACTAAACTGAGCTGCAGACCATCATCAAGATAGTGGCCATTCCAAACCATGCTGCAATGGAAGCCTCATTGACCATGACCCTAAGTATAGAGGTTGCTTCCAAAATGAACATTCTGACTGGAATTGTGCTCCAATATACAACAGATAGTGTAAATTTGGACTGCTTCAAACAAAAGTTCATATGCTTTTAATACTTGAGAAAGGGAGGACTTGAAGCATTCCCCAGAAAGGGTTTCAATAATTATGGGCAGAAGTCTGACATAGAATATAAGAATTAGTAAAGACCCATGGAAGAAGGAGAAGATGAACTGCAGAAGACCTCAGCAGAAAAGGGGCCTTTGCAGCAAAGAAGCCTGGTTAATATTCTTTTCAGAATAAATCTCCACATGACAAATGAAAAGGAACCAATAATAGATTCATATCTTGGATTTTCTATTTGCTGTTCATGAAGTGTGCCTGTCATCGGCATATCTTAAATCTTCTCATAGCGCTAGTCCATGTCTAGTGTATGATTCCATTGAAAGACAGTTCCTTTTAACATAGGATGCAAGTGCTAAACTTACAGTATGTGGAGTATTACTAGAAAAATAGATTGAGATAAAAATTTTCCTCAAGTTCTTGTTCCATTCCTCTCGACCACATAGTAGAGAGCTCGCTTAATTTTTGTACTTCTCACATGATACAGCAACTTCTTCTTGATTTCATCCCCAAGCACGATGAATGCATGAGATTGCATTGATCTTTGGCCTCTCCCAGATTTAGTACTCAGTAAAGTGCTAAGAGGGTGCTGCATTGTCACAAGTGCCAGGTTTTGGATGAAACTTGAAACCAAGGCCCTGCCTGCTCTTTCAGGTGGATATAAAAGATCACATGACATTATTGGAAGAAGAGCAGGGGAGTTCTTCTCAGTGCCCTGGCTAATATTTACCCCTCAACCAACATCATTAAAACAGATGATCCAGTCATTATCACATGAGTTTCTGCAAGCGAACTGGTAGCTGTTTTAATTTGAATATAACAATGACTATACTTCAGAAGTATTTAATTGGTGGTAAAGCACTTTGTGACGTTATAAGCTTGCAAATGGTGCTGTAGAAATGCAAGTTCTTTTTTTCTTTTATGATTTAGCTTATCCTCTGCTTGCTGATTGTCCCCATAGAGGTCCACTCGCTCCTTCACACCATCATGCCATCATTGCTGAATTATTGTTTTCTTTCACATCAGGTCCGTTCCATCACTCACAAGTCTCCTGTCAGCTAGCTGGATTACCACTAGATGTTTGTCTTTTACTACTTTAAGAGGTTTGTTAACAAGTTACTGATTAACATGATGATGTGTGTATTCAAATTAACTTATTTGTTATCTATACTATAATCACAAAAATCACTACAGGTGGTGTCACATGTTCACATCACATGTTCCTATGCGTTCAATGGAAAAGCAGTGCAAAGGAATTAAAACTCAATTATCATTTTTCTGCATGAGCTTTTAAATCCTTTAGCCTTCAAATTGGATGCTATTAGAATCTGCAATTTACTACTCACCAATTCAGCACAGTCTAGATAATAGAAAATAGCTTGGGATCGTAACTCACAATGAAGGTAAATTGCTGGGTTTATCATTGATTTACTACCTGAATACTTCCCCTGCCTGATGAAACATCTATTCTGATAAGAATATCCAGCATGTTACATAAATCATGCAATTGCAACATTGCATTGGCTTATAATGCACATCCTCTTTATGTAAAATGCTTTGAAGCAGGCATCTAAAAACAACTGAGTACAGATTGTTGTGTGAAGAATAAATGAACAAACTGAGTCAGTGTTAATCAGATTCCCCTCTAACTGATCAGGAATGCTCAATTCCAATAACCAACTGACAACTCTGGGGGAAGACTCTCTTTGGATAGATTTTTCAACTCACTGTCTGCTGATTTCAATGGAAATTAAAGTCAAGACGTTTTCTACAGGGAGCGGCCAATCTGATGGTCAGTTAAACACCCAGGAAGCAACTTGTAAATCTACCCTTTGCTTCAATGTCTCCTCACCCAGGAGCATCTTGGTTATGCTCAGCAGATGGCGTTGTACTCTGTAAGATTCAAAATAACTTTTCAATTTGGTGGATTAAAAACTACTTTTCTCATCACTGATGAGCTTTCCCTGATAAGCCCTTCAAGAGTGACAGCATTGATCTTCAGTGTATGCCTGTTTCTTCATAAGGATTATTCCTTTGCTGTTTTATTGCTAAACCTAGGTGTAGGCTTTGCAGGCCTATCACACCAGTTTTGCAAAGGATCCCAGATGAATGGGGCTAGAAATATACTCTACAGGAGCCCTTCCTGCAGTGTTCAATGGTTTGTTTCATCTGTGTTTGACTATGCTAGTCTGGGAACTGATTCTTGTACACTTACTTGATTGCTTAAGCCTGTGGGTGGAGCTGGAGAGTTAAGAAATCTGAGAAAGTTCCAGAAAGGGTTTGTGGCTACCTGCATGGCCATGGTTTCCAAGCCCCACCGTGGCTGGACCCACCGCAGCCAAATGTCCATTGACTTTCGGTCACACCAGATGATCTCAGTGTTGGCTAGACTGGAAAATCCAGCCCCGTGTGTGTTGAAAGTCCTGTAAGTGTGAAGATGTTTCAAAGTTCTGTAAATAAACTGGATTTAGAATGAGAGTCATCTCTGCATTGCCTTCTACATCTCTACTTGCTCACTATGGAAATGGACAGTCCAGATGTAGCAGCAATCCATAAGAAAGCAGTAGTTGTACATTGTCTTGGAGCACAAGGCTAATGAATATTTGAGCAGCGCACAGAAAATACATCTATGTTTGATATGGCTGTAACTGCTCTTTAAAAATACTTTGGGCCAAAGAAAAGCACAATCATCAAATGATATACATTCTACCAGAGATCCCAGGGAAATTGTGAGCCCATCAAACAACATGTGCTAGCATTGCGGCACTTGGCTTCTATCTGTAAAATTGATACACTAATCAATGGACTAATTTGTGATCAATTAATTGAAAAGATTTCAATTCCATAAAGTATGGAATGTTTCCTCATGAAGGATAAAGATTTAACCTTATAAAAAGCCATGACCTTGGCAGTCAAAATCAAATCTGCCGTGTTAGATTTCAGAGGTTACCCTCAGACTCAGGGTCACAGGCAAAACCTATGTAAACAGCTCAAGTGTAAGGATTACAGACAACAATATCTCACAATCTCCTCAACACGTGCCCCATCATGGTCAGATATCTTCAAAACCCCAAACTGTGGAAATGCTCACTGAGTCACAACTCCATGTCCAGTATCAGGGAAAAGTTGATCAAAGTGGGGCCATTTTGCAAAGGTACGCAGGTTGTCGAAGAAGAAGATTTCATCAGTTCAACACCTGAAAGAGTCTTTTCCTGAGAGTGAGATACAGCAAGAATATACCATCACAAAAGGAAACTCATCTTGCAAATGGCTTGATCATGTGACTGCACATAGAATTATCCATAGCGAGGACAAACGTTGAGGAGAAGGATTTGCTCAAAGAAATGTATATAAGAGCCACAAAAAGACAGATTCGAAAGAGAGACTATCCCATTATGAGGTGTGTAAGGCTTTGTTTTGGGCTCCCTGCCGAGATATCTGCTGATACACAGCAGTGAATGAACTTTCAAATGTGACCTAGATGATAAAGACTTTGTGACTCACTCTGTGCTTATGAGTCATAAAAAAACACATACTGGAAAGAAGGAGAAAACTTGTCCATATTGTAGCCAGAAATTTGTCAGCAATGGAACATTACATGTGCACATTTGGTAAACGCCCTACCAGTGTCCCTACAGGAACAAAGCTTTCAACAAGACTGATGGTTTAAAGGTGCATACTGGGACACACAGATGGGAAAAACCTTACCAGTGCTCAGAATATAACATGGCTTTACTCAAAACAAGGGCCCAGATGAACAAATGAAGGCAGTGATTAGGAAGGTACATTTCCCATGAGTGATGTTGATCATCCACCTCATCAAGTTGATCACATAGAACCATGACATCACATTCATAGACCTAATCTCAAAGACTATTTCTGTACTTAGAGAAAACAGACAAGTTAAACTCTAGGAAACAACTTGACATAGACATGTTTATTGTTTAGGATGATTTAATTCAAAATAGTTAAAAGGGGAGAAAGTGTAATGTTCAAAGATTTGTTTCATCTGTGTTTGATTACACTGGTTTGGTAACTGATCCTTGTATGCACGCTTGATGGCTTAAACCTGTGGGTGAAGATGGAGAGTTAAGAAAAAGAGAGTTAAGGGTCTGCAAAGACCATGTGTGTTGAACTACCTGTAAGCTATAAGATGTTTTAAAGTCCTGCAAATAAACTGTTTGGATTTAGAACTAGAGTCATTACAGCAGTGTTCTAATATAATTCAATCATCTAAGATGTATAGCAACGCAGTGCAAACATATGGTCATACAGACTTGAAACATTAACTGCATTCCTCTCCGCAGATGCTGTTAGACCTGCTGAGTTTTTCTAGGTGTTTTGGTTTTTGTTTCAAACATAGCTTTGCCTTCCCTTCTCCCTTTTTCTGGGAAACATTCTAGGCATTGCAAAATCCATCCACCCATATGTGGGAAAGTCTATACAAACCTCTGGATAAAAAGGGAAACAACCTCTTCCGTATTTCCTGCAATTTATGTTGTTGCAACAAAATCACTGGATAAAGTGGCAAACAGCCTCTCTGATACTTCCTGCCATACATAACTGTTCCAACAGCAGATTCTGGGGTTCAATGTTAATCCCACTGTCCAACATTCACATGTTATCAGAGGGCCTCAGGCTAATTAAAGAAAAGTTTGCATTTATATAGTGCCTTCCAACTACAGGTTGTCCCAAAATGCTTAACAGCTAACGGAGCGCTTTTGAAGCATAGTCACTGTTGTAATGTAGAAAACACAGCAACAAATTTGCACACAGCAAGCTTCCACAAACAGTGAACTGATAATGAATAGATCATCTATTTTTGTGCAATTGATTGTGGGATTGGCCAGGATAGCAGCAATGGCTCTCCTATTGATCTTCAAAATAGTGCCACGCAACTTGAGAGAGCACCTCGGGCCTCAATTTAATGTTTCAACCAAAACACAGCATCTCTAAGAGTGCAGCACAGCACTCCTGTGTTAGCATTGATTTTTGTAGCATGACTTGAACTCCTAATCTTCTAACTCAGAGATGGGAGTACTCCCAACTGAGCCACAGCTGACACCTTACAAAACAGGAGCACGGGCAAGGATTTGGACTGCCACTTTAAAGGCTCCAACATGAAAATTCTAAATTTCACAGTCGGAAAAAAAAGGATCCTGCATAGTATTAATTCAAAAACTTGTTTCCCGATGCATGAAAGTTTGAAATTGAAGATCATTTTTCCAATAAAGTAAAAGCGAAATACTGCAGATGCTGGAGATCTGAAATAAAAATAGAAGGTGCTGGGGAAAAAAAAAAAGCTCATCAGGCCTAGTAGCATTTGTGGAGAGAGAAACAAAGTTAATATGAGGAATTTTCCAGTCACACCAGTGGTGAGTTTTGTGGCGGGCGGGAGCGGAAAATTCGGACAGAGGCCGTAAGTCAGAATCCCGTCGGCCAGGAATGAAGTCGGAAGCTTTCCCTCACCACTTTCATGGTGGGCCGAGTGCGGGTCGGGTTTCCCGCTGACCCATGACAAGAACCCCATTTGCATGCATTAGCATGTCATGAATACTCATTAAAAAAGTTCTCCTAATTACGTGCCACGCCAGCGGGAAATTAGACCAATCTCATTCACAGCTGGATATAAAGGGCATGTGGCCATCCACATTCACTTTGCTCATGACTTTGAGGTGAGTGCAACATCTGGAGCCTATCTGCAACAGCGCTGCTCTGCGTCATCAGTGATGCCAATGTTAACACACACTGGTGGGGCAGGCGGGGGGTGGTGGATGGGGTTTGGATTGCATGAATGCGAGGGGATGCATGCAGATTCTGAAGTAGGAAAGGGGGAGGTTTATTGTGGCATGCAAGGGAAGAGTTGCACACAAATTCATCAGTGGTGTCGGCGGGGAGGCTTGCACAAGAAGTACGGACTGAACAAAGACTCATGGATGGGAAGCGGTCTTGTGGCCAGTCCTGAATGAACCAGAGAGCTGAGTGAGAGACAGTCATAGCCACCGGACTGGGGCAAAGAGGCCAGGGTGAGAGATTAGAGGCAGACCTGTGGCTCTGTGGACCACTTTGTTGGGGCGAGAGATTAAGGTGGTCCTGAGGCTTCGCAGGCCATGTTACAGGGCTATGTATGGCACACACATTGTCTTCCCGCTCCAGGGTGGGGCAAGACCTGTATGCTCAATGGGGATCAGGCACAGCTTGATGTGCAGGACGTGGTTAGAGTCTCACACTCGGGGTGATGGGGATGTCTGGCTCGGTACTGAACTGCAGATGGGATGGTCATGATCAGGGAAGGCATCTGCAGCCTGTAATTGGGAAAAATGTAATAAAGGTGTGGGGGGTGGGTGGGTCACCTCTGTATGTCACTGTGTACACAGCCCCAAGATGGGGAGGTGGAGAGAGGTGAGGTCCACATGGGGCACGGAGACATGAACAGTGATGGGTTCAGGTGGGAGGGCAGGAATATCCACCACAATGACAATGGGTTCCAGGGTTACTGGAGGAGGCTGAAGAATCACTGGAGGAAGTTCTACCTGCACATCGTGAGGTTCGAGAAAGATCGGCGGGGGGAGGGGTGGACACGGACATTGATAGGGGGAGGGTCAAATCTGGTCACGAAGTAGAAATGCAGCACCACCATCTTGAGACCTCAAAGTTATGGTGCAGTTTAAACACGAAACTGGAAAAGAATCTGCATGCGAGGGGTCCGAGGCAGTGTGGGAGGAGCCCGTGGCTGGACTCCAGGGCCCTCTCAGTGAGCACCCTCAAACTGTTTAGAGTAACAACTTTGAAATGAACTCTGAGCCAACAGAAGTCTGGAAGAGTGTTTTGAGAAGGCACAGTTGGAAGCACTAATGTTTGGAGCACTTTAACTTGAGAGCGCAGGATTCACCGAGGTCACAATAAAGTAGTTTAATTTGAGCATAATAGAGAGGAATGTGAGAATGGAAAATGCAGCCAACCGTGAAGGAAGCATGGCTGCTGAATGTTTGCCAGATGATCAATGAAAACCTGTAAGGTTCTTTCTCCAATTGGCACGGCTAAAAGGCCAAAGGGCAGTCATTCCAAACGTGTTCATTCGGCATAATCAACACACAAGAGCAGATATTGCAGGAGTGCCTTTGATAAGATTGAACATATTGTGGCTGCACTGAAGCCTCTTCCAAGCTCTCAAGGATTGAGATGTCAAGTATCTGGGTTGGCATCTTGGTCACCTAGATCTGTGAGGTAGCACCTCACCTGGAACGCTGTATCAGGGAAAGGCGAGTAGTGCTGATGCAGCTCTAGGGCATGACAATGGGTTTCTGGTTGTGAATGGGAGGTTGACTATTGTTGCCCATCATTATCCACAAGGAGAAGGAGGAGTGAATAATGGAGCCTGCGCTCAATGCTGCCTTCTTGATGGCTATGTCCCATCAGAGGAGGAGAAGAGGGTCCTGGCACTGCCAAGCACAGCTTCGAGAGCAGGCCAGGCTTGAGGTCCATGGCCCAGGGAAGCCCCAACAACACCCAGAGGAGAGGAGGTCAGACCCATCCCATAAAGGTGACTCGCATGACCAAGAGTTTTCCAAAGACGCCTTTTGTATCTAGAGATGACCGAGAGGTAATGCTACACACATCTACACTTGTCAAGAGATGTGGTCACTCATATCTGCCACATTTTGCGGGAGGATCTAACGCTGCATGGACTGGGAGAACATCCCCTGCCAATAGCCTTGAAAGTCATCACCGTACTCAATTTTTATGCCAGAGGGTTGGGCCAGGTCTCCACATGGGACCTGTGTGGCATTTCTCAGCCCTCAACACATAAATGTATCAAGGAGGTGATGGATGCCCTCTACAGTAAGGCATAATTATAGGAGGTTCACACTGGATGAAGCCAGTCAAGCTGCTAGATTTCTGGTCTTTGTGGCTATCTCAGGCTTACATGGGGCTTTGGCAGCTCCATGGCAGCAGCCCCTGATGTTCATTAACAGGAAAGGATTCCACTCCATAAATGTTCAGTTGGCGTGTGATCATCAGGCGCACATTATGCACGTCTGTCTCAAGTACCCTGGGAGTTCCCATGACTCCTATGTCCTGAGTCACTCCCAGGTGCCTCAGATATTTGAAGGGCTGCAGTGCTTACAAGGCTGGCTGCTGGGTGATAAGAAGTACCCGCTGGAAAGATGGCTCCTGACACCCATGTTTCGTCTTCAAAGTGCCTCGGAGATGAAACACAATGCAATGCATAGCTTGATAAGATCCATCGTAGAGCTGACCATTGGGATCCTAAAAATGGTTGGACTGCTCAGGTGGTGCTCTGCAGTACTCTCCACAGAGGGTATCCCACAGGATAGTGGCGGGTGGTGCCCTGCACAACCTGGCACTTCAAAATGGAGATGACCTGGCGGAGGCAATCATGGGGGAGGCTAAGAACTCCTCGGATGATGAAGACCTGGAAGGGCATGAAGCTGAGGAGGAAGATGCTGGTGAGCTTCCAGGAGAGGGTGCCATTGAAGCGGCTCGACATGGAAGACGTGTCCCTGAGACACTGATAACTACACAGTTCCAGGAGGGGTAAGGTGCAGGCAAGGGGACCCGAGTGCATTTCTCCTGAACCTTAGTGGCATGCCAGTGACCTGAAAGGCCTTTACAAGCACTAACATCGAGCGTAAGGTCAGCATTCAGCCTTAGACGTCCAACCCTCAGGTTTCACCTGGCCCTAATCTTTGACAAGGGCAGCAGCCGAAGCTGCAGTTAGCTACTCTGGTCATTGAAAGGCAGCACACCAGTGCAAACCCTGCATCCATTGGGCTTGATGCAACTGTAGCCTCCTGAATGAGACACTTCTTGCAGCCACAGAGATGTGCACATGGCTGGAGATACCATCAAGGCTGCATGTTTGTGATGGCCATTTCCAGAGGCTGGTCATCTGACTCAGACTCAGCAGATACCTGTTCTCCAGCAGTCCTCAGAGTGCCAGAGACCTGGGCTGTCACTGCCTCCGACTGCTGCGGAGACGTGTCAGTGAGTTATTCCCCAGAATGTGAGCCTGAGCCTAATCTAGATCTGTGACCCACCTGGGTGTGTGTCTCTGCTCTGGTGGAGGCACAAGTGAACGCAGTGACAGGTTTTCTTCAAATGGATCCCCATCATCCTCCTCTGAGGTGCTCTGGGGACTGGAGCTTATGTTGCCTGTGCTGGTCTGTCTGGACCCTCTGCTGCCTGCAAGAGAGAGATGATAGATTTAGTTCACGAGCAGGCCGAATACAACATTACATGTCACTCACTGTGAATGTCGGGATGTGATCAACTCAAGGAGGGCTCATCCGGGCTCACTTGCTGGTAGAGATCGATCCTGCCTTCACCACAGGAGCAATCTCTGTCCTCCCCTGCCAACTTGGCAGCATCCTCCTCGAATTTGGAGAGCTCTTGGATGTCAATTGTCCCTCCTCCAGTTTGGAATCTCTCCATCTTGTTGTGGGTAAGGTTGGTCTGCATGAAACAAATGGATGGAATGTGATGAGAAGAGATGGAGCAGAGGTTGGGAAGCATGCATGCTTACTGTGTATGCTGAGCCCTCCCCAGAAAGGGCTGAAGATGGAGTTTGTGCAGGATGATAGATGAGATGCTGGTAAATAGGCTTTCAATTTTGATATCTACCCTGCTAACACTGTGTGAGATCCCTGAGCTGTGTGACACTTTGAGTGCACAATGCCATGAGGAAAGTATGAGTTTGGAGTGAGCTAAAGGTTGACTTACCCTGGCAGTATGGATTAGATCATTTGTCATCTTCCTGCAGTGAATGGTAATTCTCTGGCAGTTGCCCATGGAGCTGACCTCCTTTGCACCCACTGGTAAGGTGAGGTTGGTAGACCTCCTGGATCCATCCCTGTGATAAAGAAGCTCTCAGTGCTGGCAGACACCTCTAATTGAAGCCTTCAGGGAGCCGTGGTTAAAGATTTGCACACTCTTTTTGTTCCTTGGGTCCATCTCTGGAACTTTCGACCATAGAGCTGGGCTGCAGAGAATAATGTGTGTGTTTAGGTGGCATTTAAATATGGCGCTAGGAACTTTGACCCCATGAGGTGATGACAGGCGGACAAATCAGTGCCTGCCTGCCATGTGATTCAGCGAGTAGCTTGTCTATGCATAATTAATGAGGTTTCAAGCAAAAAATCGGGCATAAGAACCCGATCTGCCAATCAGAGGGAAACTCGCCACTAATCCCGCCCGCCACCACACTTAGGCCTGAATTTTCCCGTCGGCGATTTGGGGGCGGGGCTCACTCGCCGATGGGAAAATGATGCGAGATGACGTCGGGAGGAACCCCCGACGTCATCCCGGTACCTTTAAATTTTTAGGAAGGCGGGCGGACAGCGAAATCAGCTGTCCGCCCGCCGACCTGTCAATGGCCAATTGAGGCCATCCATTGACAGGGTAATTAAGATAATTAAAGACCCTGCCCATCCAACCTTAAGGCTGGTGGGCAGGCCAGGAGCCCCAGAGGGCTTCTGATAATACATGAAACCTCATCCACTGGCAGGATGAGGTTTCATGTCCGTTTTTAAAAACTTTAAGAAATTTTTTGTGATATTTATTAACATGTCCCATCTCGTGTGACATTGTCACATGAGGGGGACATGTTAATAATTTTTTTATTTTTGTATTTTTTAACTTTGTAACACTTTCACTGATCTCCCTGAGACAGCACTTAGTCTCAGGGAGCAGTGTGCTCTTTCACGCGCATGTGCGAAAGAGCGCACTTTGACAGATGGGGAATCCCTCCATCCCCCCGCACAGGAAGCACATAGGCTTCCTGTCGGGCAGGCCGCTGGGCGGGCCTTAATTGGCCCGCCCACTTAAAATGGCGGCGGGGCCCGCTTCGGCGGCGGAGTTTGGCTGCCCGCCCGCCGCCGAACCGGTGGGGCCCGCCCGCCAACCGAGGGCAAAATTCTACCCTTAGTCCTTGGAATGGAAAATTCCATCCAATGTTTTGAGTCAAATGTGACTCTTTATCGGAACTAGTCATGTTGGACTCAAAACAGTAACTCTGTTTCTCTCTCCACAGATGCTGCCAAACCTGCTGAGTGTTTCCAGCACTTTCTGCCTTTATACCATTTTTCTATTGTCTCCTTGGGTCTTTGAATTTCACAGCCAGCCCACTCACTCTAGGTGTCACCGCAATAGCCTCTTCCACACACCAAGAATGACACAGGTGCTCACCCATAATGTGCAAATATCCTTGACCATGGGATCTTGGATGGCATAAGAATCTTGCAGCTCTAACAGTTTTACAATATATGGTGGCTGCAGAATCATCAGAGTAATCAGTCACAAAGTATCTCCCACAAAGCCTCTAATGATTAAACCTACATTGTTAATTCTCTCATCCTGTACCAACAACAAACCAGAGGGTTAAAATCTGGCTGATGTGATATTAACAACCAATGCCCAATGCACTTATTTCAGATTCCCTTGTCTGCTTCTCCAACATTATATTAAAAGGTAAAATCCACAGAAATGTATTGATGTATCTGTTGATAAAATTGCACAACAACTTCAGCTTGTTGGTGTCAATACAAAAAGCCACCATTGTCAAAAATGTTGACCCAAAACTGTGTCAGGTTGACATACCTTTATAATTATCATTAATATTAAGCTATTCTTTATATTATTCAAAAATAAAAGTTAGCAGAAACCAAATTTAATGCTGTCATTTAATGCAGAGACTAATACGATGATTATAAATTGCATTGGCTTTGCTCTACTGCTTCACAATGTTAGACTAATTCAGCCGTTCAATTATTGCCTTGTACCTCGCTTCTCAGTAACCATTATTCTATGGATAAACCATCTAAACCTCTCTACAGATTACTATCTTGTAATCACTTCCCAGTATCCATAATTCAATTGTAAAACAATCAGAATTTGTTAGTTAGATAACAGTCTGTAATTCAGTCTGAGGCATCCCCCATTCGACAGATAAACATTCCGAACTCCTCAATTTTAATCGTTACCTGGTTATCCATTGTTCTCCATGTAATTAGTCTATAAATTGAATTTTCAGCTCATCAATCATAAACTGAAATAAAATATAGCATCTTAATTGTGGCACTTAATCTATACTGACATTTATTTATTGAAGTTTTTGTCAACTGTCATAATCTTTAATCTGTTCTAATGTAAGTACATTAGACCTGTGTAAAAAGCCCTTCATTGCTTATAAACACGGTTTGTCTGTTGCCCTTGCAACCACATGTCTGCAGGTATGCTTCCAAAAACCTTATTCTCTCTATTCTGTATAAACATTCATGGCTCACAGGAATATTGCTATGTAGTACCTACAATCCGCATGTGGGAATTATACATGGAACATGGATGCATCTTGACTTCTAATAGTTGACTATAAGACCCCCTTGCTGAACACTAACGTAGCACATCTTAATGATGCTTCTCTCATTTCATCAGCCTTTGCACACAGTTTGCTGCTTTACTCAAACACGTTTGAAAGTCAAACAGTTGCTGTGGATTCTGATAACAAAGCATGCTGTGGCGCATGAAAGGAAAAGACTTGTCCACTGCTCCCATAAGTAGCACAGCATCCAACTAACTTGAAGTGACTTCCAACCATTCCTGTATGTCAAAGGTGACATGGCAATTTCGAAATCTCAATCCTAATGAACAAGGATTGTTGAAAAGAAACAGATGTTAACGTCCTAAACACTGGCAAACATGGTCTGACACAAATGAAGAAGGAAGGTGGATCCCAGAATCAAGATGATATGGGCTTAGGGGAGGGGCTGGGGGTGGGCGGTTGGTGGATCTGAGGCAGCACCGTCAGTGGGAAACGTCAAGATTTTTCAACATTGCTGCTGATCCTGGCAACAGCTAATCTAAAACCGCTTAGCATGCTTTCCATAAATTAAAAGTGGCAAATGTACTTTTATCCAGCTCCCTGATCTTGATCATAATGGTCATTAAGAAAGATTCAAGGGTTCAGCAAGAAGTGTTTTACTGCAATGCATCATGTTCTCCTTTTTTCCGTTTCATAAAATTGAAACGCTAATGTCAGCCTGTGAGCTAATGAGTCATATAAGAATACCGAAACGCCATCTAGTTTTGATGCCAAGGGCATCACTTTTCATCTTTTATTACATAACTACATAAGCACCTTAGAGATTTCACTGGTAATGATTAAATACATGCTATATCAATAATAACAGGTCTCTGGAACTAAAATTCATCCTTATAATGGCAAATTTATGGGGTGACTGCATCTCATATAAAGATCGGTCCTGGTTTTTGACTCCCTTTTTGGTTGTTCACCAAAACATCAGTAAATAATTTTAAGTTGTCTGCATTTAGAATCATAGAAACATCGAAGGTTTATGGCACAGGAAGAGGCAACTTTGTCCATCGTGTCTGCGCCAGCCAAAAAATGAGCCACCCAGCCTAAGAAGCCTGAAGAAGAGTCATACGGACTCGAAACGTTAACTCTGTCTTTCTCTCTGCAGATGCTGTCAGACCTGCTGAGTTTTTCCAGCAATTTTTGTTTTTGTATCACCCAGCCTAATCCTATTTTCCGGCATTTGGTCCATAGCCCTGCAGGTTACAGCACTTGAGATGCATATCCAGACACCTTTTAAACATCAATTTCTAACGTGACTATACCTTAGTTGTTGATTAGGCTTTTTATATTCTTCTAGACTGAACCACTTTTTTTTTAAAGACTTGCATCCATGCAGCACTTTTCATGGTCTTAGGATGTCCCTGGACACTATACAACCAATAATTTACTTTTGAAGTCCAGTTATTGTTGCGTTGTAGGAACAGTGTTAGAACCAGTGAAAAAGAGAGCAAAAATCAAAGTTTGAAAGTTAGCCAAGAATGCCCCTTGAGAAGCAAAGATAAGGAAACATCTTTACATCTTCAACCCGTATCTCCAAAGGAAAGTTCAATCCTTTTGCATTTTCTCCTCTTAATGAATATAATAAGCATTCCCTGTTGAAATCCAATTACTGGGACAGTAATGGAGCAGAAAACTCACATGCCTGAAACACTATGAGACTGATGTGAAAAATATGTAATCTACAAAACTCAGAATCAACAACTGGCTTTCCTGTGAAAACTAGGAGGTGTAAATCCTCCATGTCAACATCTCCTGGCAAAAACATTGCAAGGACACATTATTCAGATAACACTGTAAATAAAAAGCTATCTTCGAGGAAATAAAATAGAAGAAAATTTATTTCTCAGCGTGAGAAAGCAGGGAGAGAGAGCAGGCTGTTTCTTGTGAAGTTCAAATCATTGTAAGCTGTAGTAAATCAAGAAAGCAAATGCAACCCGAAGGTGTAGATAATACAACTGTTCAGCTCATCTGGGCTGGAAGAAAGCCTTCTGATAGAAATAAAGAATGGCATTTATATAGCACCTTTCATAACCTCAAGTTGTTCAAATTAAGCATTTTTAAACTCTGGTTACCATTGTAATATATGAAGTTCAACAACCAACTTTATACACAGTTAAGCTCCCATAAACAGAAATGTAGCTATGACTAGTAATTTTGGTTAAGGGATAATTATTGGTCAGGACCACCAGGGGGAATTTCCATGCTTTTCATCAAAATAGTGCCATAAGATCTTTTACATTCACCCAAGAAGATAGACTTGGGTTAACATCTCATCCGATAGATGCTACCTCTGTCAGTAACCTGTCAGCACTGCTTTGATGTTGTACTCCAGCCTCTGAGGCGGGTCTCGAATCCACAACCTTCTGGCACAGAGGTGAGTCAACGGAGTCATCGTTGGGCTGAATTTTACATGCCCCCCAGTGGGTGTGTTTTCTGCAGGAGAGGCACTTAAAATATGTTGGGCACCATCCCACCACCTTCCCACCCACCCCTGAGCTCATCCCCATAATACAGGGGGAGGGAGGGTTCTGAAATCTGGAGTCCACCCGCCATATTTAAATGAATAATTAAGGGTCAATTAGGCTTGTTGTCAAGCCAAGTGATCCTTATAATATGCTGCCCATGCCATAAAACATTTGGCGTGGACAGCAGGGCAGGAGCAGAAAGCTTGATATTTTTTAATTAAATATTTAAAAGGTGGCTCTTCGGGGACTGGCCTTTGCCAATCGAGAGGCGGCCCCCCCCCTTAGGTTGAACTCCACTTTCCTACCAACTCCCTCCCTTAAACCCACACCCTCTCCCCACCCTCTGCTGTCCCACTTCCTAACCTACCCAAACCCTCCCAACCCAAGACGCTGCAATTACCTGCTCCGGGGATCCATGGGCCTTTGGGCAGGATTTTCCGGTTGGCGAGCAGGGGGGCGGGGCCCGCTCGCCAACACGTAAAATGACGCGCGGTAACGTTGGCCAGAACTCCCGACGTCACCACGCCCCATTTAAATTTTCAGGTAGGCAGGGGCTCAGCAAAATCAGCTGTGCACCTGTCGACCTGTCAATGGCCAATTGAGGCCATTGACAGAGTCATTAAAGGAATTAACAGACCTGTCCGTCCAACCTTAAGATGGCGGGCAGGCCGGAAGCCCTGGCGGGCATTAGATAAAGCATGTGACCTCATCCACAGGCGGGATGAGGTTTCATGTAGGTTTTAAAAAATTTAATTAAAGTTTTTTAAAAAGTTATGAACATGTCCCAACTCATGTGACAGTGTCACATGAGGGGACATGTCGGGGAATTTTTTTTCTCTATTTTTAATCATTTGTACATTAGAGCCGATCTCCCTGAGGCAGCACTTAGCCTCAGGGAGATGAGTGCGCTCTTTCGTGTGCATGCGTGAAAGAGCGCACTCTCAGCACAAGGGAGCGCATAGCGCTTCAGTGCGGACATCACACTGGGTGGGCCTTAATTGACCTGCTCACGTAAAATGGCAGTGCACCCCCAATTGGGGGCGCCAATCGGAGGTGTGCCTCTGCGCGCCCGCATGTCAAATTCCTCCCCCCCCCGACGGGGGTACAATCCTGCCCCGATCTTCTTTTCCTTCTGCAGTCCCAGCAGTGGCCACTGATGCCTTCCTGGAGCAGCCGGGACTGATGGATCTGCCAACCAATCAGATTGGCTGGCAGCTTCAGAGGGCCAGACTTCTACCCCAATGAAGGGTGGAAGTCCCACTTGGCCCTCATAAGGCCGCACCATAGCACTTTATGGCTGTGGGGCAGGTTGATGTGGACCATGCCGGCTCCATGCCAATGTTTCTGGGGATCATGGAATGGAATTGGGTCTCGCCAAACGAGAATCTGGTGATAACTTCCCCAATAGTCTACCTGATAAAGCAAGCATGCAACTGGGCCATGCAGAGTATTGTCTCTGCTGATCAGCTGAGCTAAACCAGGGTGCCAGTTGGCCAGCGTTCTCATCCATGCATGTGTATGGGGACTGGATTGAAGACAAGACTGAAGTTGTCTGCAATGCCCATTGTGGCTGAATAAGTTGCTGACATTCATTGAGAATCATGCATAGGTGAGGGCATGCGCAGTATCTGAGGAACCATATCCCTCCAAGACATAATGTGCTCTGAAGAGAAGAAGAGAAAAAATATATAGAAAAAAAATGACAAAGCAATATTTTTATACCAAAGATATATTTAGTTGCATTGCATGGAACAGTTAGGACTATAATGAACAGTGAGAGAGAGAGAGAGAGGAGTGTGACCTTTAACAGTGAGAGAGAGAGAGAGAGAGAGAGGAGTGTGACCTTTAACAGTGAGAGCGAGAGAGAGAGAGGAGAGTGACCTTTAACAGTGAGAGAGAGGAGAGTGACCTTTAACAGTGAGACGGTGCGAGAAG
Source organism: Cetorhinus maximus (assembly GCF_964194155.1). Taxonomy (NCBI): domain Eukaryota; kingdom Metazoa; phylum Chordata; class Chondrichthyes; order Lamniformes; family Cetorhinidae; genus Cetorhinus; species Cetorhinus maximus. The sequence continues at coordinate 123,411,933 of NC_135888.1, forward strand.
AGTAAGAGAACATTAAAGAGCGTGGAGAACAGCTGATTGGTGGGTAGGATTGGTGAGTATTCCTAGTCTATAAACTAAAACTAAGGTCTTTAGTTTGTGTTTAGGTCTCTAGTCTTTTTTTCTCTTTTTCTTACAGAAAGCTTCTTAAGTATAAGATCGATATTGGTGTGTATAAAAAATAATTATAATAAAGTGCAAAGAGTGGGGATACTAGAGTAATTAATTAATAATTTCAATAAAATACAATAGCAATGGTAGATGTGTTGCTGCTGCAACATGTGGAAGCTGCTGGACACCAAGGTAACCCAGAGCAAACACATCTGTACCAGGTGTTTGCAGCTCGAGGAACTCCAGATCTGAGTTGAGGAGCTGGAGTCCGAGCTGCAGACATTGCACCACATCAGGGAGGGGGAAAGTTACCTGGACACTTTGCCCCAGTAGGCGGTCACACCCCTCAGGTTAGGTAATTCAAATTTGGTCTGTGATCAGGGACAAGAGGGTGTGACTGCAGATGAAGCAGGTTTGGGGACCTAATGTTTAGCGTTCGAGGAGCCTCGGACCCTGCAATTGTCCAATTGTTATGACGTTCTTGCAAGCTGTGTGGACAAGAGTGGGGACTGCAGGGAGGATAAATGAAATGACCACTGCACCATGGTACAAGGAGCCATTCAAGTGAGGGGAGGAAATAGGAACATAGTGGTAGGAGACAGTACAATTAGGGGGATAGATACTGTTCTCCACAGCTGTGAGTATGAGTCCCAAAGGCTGTGTTGCCTGCCTGGTGCCGGGGTGAAGGACATCTCCTCAGGGCTGGAAAGGAACTTGGAGTGGGAGGGGAGGGATCCAGTTGTTGTCATCCATGTTGGTACCAACAACATTGATAGGACTGGAAAGGAGGTCTGCTGAAAGAATTTGAACAATTAGGAGCTAAATTTAAAAACCACCAAGGTAATAATCTTGGGATTGCTACCTGAGCCACGGGCAAACTAGCATAGGGTAAATAAAGTCAAGGAGTTGAATGTGTGGCTCAAAGATTGGTGTGGGAGGAATGGGTTTCAGTTCATGGGGCACTGGCAGCAGTACTGGGGTAGAAGGAGCAGTTCCAGTGGGACGGGCTTCACTTGAACCATGCTGGGACCAGTGTCCGGGCAAACCAAATAACTAGAGAGGGCTTTAAACTAAATAGAGGGGAGACAGTTCTGGAAAGGGGATGCGTAGGCTTACAAAGCAAAAGGATATGGCAGCTTTGCAGGGCAGAAATTTAGATAATGATACCCAGAGTATGACAGGAAGGGACTGGGTATACAAACATTAAAAAACAGCAGCAATTAGAGTCAAAGGGGCAAAAAATGGTAAAAAGGCAAAATTAATGACTTTTTACTTAAGTGCACGTAGTATTCGGAACAAAATAAATGAATTAACAGCACAAATAGAGGTTAATGGTTATGATTTTATAGCCATTACAGAGATGTGGTTACAGAGAGTTAAAGCTGGGAACTAAATATTCAAGGGTATGTGAATTTCCGAAAGGACAGGCAGAAAGGAAAGGGTGGTGGGGTAGCTTTGTTAATGCAAGATGGAATAAGTAAGGAAGCAAGAAAGGATCTTGGGACAGAAGATGTAGAATCCATATGGATGGAGGTAAGAAATAACAAGGGGAAGAAGACACTGGTGGGAATAGTCTATAGGCCCCAGAATTGTAGCTTTACTGTAGGACAGAGAATAAATCAGGAGATAATGAGGGCATGTAAAAAAGGCAGTGCATTAATCATGGGTGACTTTAATCTTCATGTAGATTGGGAAAATCAAATTGGCAGAGGTAGCCACGAGCAAGAATTCATAGATGTATTCGGGACAGTTTCTTAGAACAATGGGCAGGGTTTTACCATCGGCGAGCGGGAGTGGGGCCCGCTCACTGACACATAAAATGACACGGGATGACATTGGGCGGAACCCCCGACATCACCCTGCCCCATTTAAATTTTCAGGAAGGCAAGGGCGCAGCAAAATCAGCTGTGGGCCCGCCGACCTGACAATGGCCACTTGAGGCCAATGACAGGATCAATTAAGCAATTGATTGAACCTTAAGGTTGGTGGGCAGGCCAGGGGCCCCGGCGGGAACTAGAAAAAACATGAAACCTCATCCAGCGGCGGGATGAGGTTTCATGTAGGGTTTTAAAAATTGTAATAAAGTTGTTATGGAAATTATGAACATGTCCCAACTCATGTGACATTGTCACATGAGGGCACATGTAAGGGATTCTTTTTTTCTCTATTTTTAATATTTTTAAAAGTCAAGGCGATCTCCCAGAGGCTGCACTTAGCCTCAGGGAGATGAGTGCGCTCTTTTGTGCGCATGCACGAAAGAGCGCACTCATGATTTTAAGGCTTCCCCCCCCCCATCCGCATAGGGACGCACAGCGCTTCCCTGCGGACGTCACGCTGGGTGGGCCTTAATTGGCCAGCCCACGTAAAATGGTGGTGCGGCCCACCTGCGATTGGGTCGGCTCCGCCCACCCGACGAACGGAAAATTCAGCCCAATATGTTGTGGATCCAACCAGGGATCAGGCTATTTTGGATCTGATAGTGTGTGATGAGGCAGGTTTAATAAATGATCTCAGAGTAAAAGGTACCCTAAGAAACAGTGAACATAATATGGTAGAATTTAGCATTCAGTTTCAGAGTGAGAAACTTGGGTTGGAAACAAATGTGCTAAATTAAATTAGGGTAATTACAAAGGAAAGAGGGCAGAGTTGGCTGAAGTGGACTGGGATAGGATTTTAGCAGAAAAAATGGTTGATGAACTATGGCAGACGTTTAAGAAAATAGTTCATGACTCACAACGCAGATATGTCCCAGTGAGGAAGTAGGATAGTATCAAATTAAAAGAAAAGACACACAATGTGGCAAAGATTAATGGTAAGCCAGGGGATTGGGAAAGTTTTAAAAACCAACAAGAGATAACCAAAATAATAAAGAGGGAGAAGATAAACTTTGAGGGTAAACTAGCAAGTAATATAAAAATGGACAGCAAGAGGTTCTTTAAATATATAAAAAGGAAGGGAGAGACCAAAGCGAACATAGGCCCCTTACAGAATGAGGCTGGGGAAATAATAATGGGGAACCAGGAAATGGCAGACGAGTTGAATAAATACTTTGCTTCAGTCTTCACAGTAGAAGACACTAATAGCATTCCAATACTAAATAATCAAGGGACAAAAGTGGGGGAGGAAATAAATAAAATAACTATCACTAGAGAAAAACTACTAGGGAAACTAATGGGGTTAAAGGCCAATAAGTCCCCTGGACCTGATTGGTTGCATCCTAGGGTATTAAAGGAAGTAGCTACAGAGATAGTGGATGCACTGGTAGTAATCTTCCAAGAATCCTTAGATTCTGGAAAAGTCCCTGAGGATTGGAAAACTACCAATGTAACACCTTTATTTAAAAAGGGAGGGAGACAAAAAAATAGGTACCTATAGGACAGTTAGCTTAACATCTGTCATTGGGAAAATGTTAGAGTTTATTATAAAGAATGTAATAGCAAAGCATTTAGAAATACATAATCTAATCAAGCAGAGTCAGCATGGCTTCATGAAGGGAAAATCTTGCCTGAAAAATTAATTAGAATTCTTTGAAGAGGTAACAAGCAGGATAGATAAAGAGGAACCAGTAGATGTAATACATTTGGATTTCCAAACGGCGTTCGATAAGGTAACGCATTTAATGCTACTTAAAAAGAAAAGATCTCATGGTGTTGGGGGTAGTATATTAGCCTGATAGAGGATTGGCTAACTAATAGAAGACAGAGTTGGGATAAGGGGGGCATTTTCAGGATGGCAACCTGTAACTAGTGGAGTGCAATAGAGATCAATGCTGGGGCCTCAATTATTTAAAATATATGTTAATGACTTAGTTGAGGGAAGTTAATGTACTATCGCCAAACTTGCAGATGATACAAAAATAGGTGGGAAGGCAAGTGGTGAGGATGACACAAGGAGCCTACAGAGGGATATAGACAGGTTAAGTGAGTGGGAAAAAATGTGATAGATGGAATATAACATGGGAAAATGTGAGGTTATGCACTTTGGCAGGAAGAACAGAGGAGCTGAATATTATTTAAATGGAGAAAGACTGCAGAAGGCTGCAGCACAGAGGGATTTGGGAGTCCTTGTTCATGAATCACAAAAAGCTAACATACAAGTTTAACAGGTAATAGGGAAGGCAAATAGAATGTTAGCCTTTATTTCAAAGGGAATGGAGTATAAAAATAGGGAAGTCTTGCTAAAACTATACAAGGCACCAGTTAGACCACGCCTAGAATACCGTGAACAGTTTTGGTCCCCTTATCTGAGGAAAGATATACTGGCATTGGAGGCAGTCCAGAGAAGGTTCATTAGGTTGATCCTGGGTGTGGAGGGATTTTCTTATGAGGAGAGGTTGAGTCGGTTGCGCCTCTACTCACTGGAGTTTAGAAGAATGAGAGGCAACCTTTTGAAGCATATAAGATTCTTAGGGGGCTTTACAGGGTAGATGCTGAGAGGTTGTTTACCCTTGTGAAAGAAACTAGGACCAGAGGGCATAATCTCAGAGTAAGGGGATGCCCATTTAAAACAGAGTTGAGGAGGAATTTCTTCCCTCAGAGGGTAGTCAATCTGTGGAATTCTTTACCACAGAGGGCTGTAGAAGCTGGGTGTTAAATATATTCAAGGCAGAGATTGGCAGATTTTTAATCAAGGGAATCAAGGGTTTTGGGGAAAAGGCAGGAAAGCGGAGTTAAGGATTATCAGATCAGCCATGATCTCATTTAATGGCAGAGCAGACTCGATGGGCTGAATGGCCTACTTCTGCTCCTACGTCTTATGTCAATTGAATAGACAGTCTGCTTGTGTTAAAACAGGAGGTCAAAAATAGCACATTCACCTGGAATCAATTGCCATGACATCAGTAGAAGATTAACAGAGCTCCCCAGAGAAAAAAATCACGAATACATTTTACATCTCTGTTAATATACCATTCAGCATTTAGGTGATACGTAGATACCATCTGTGGAAAATCAATCATTGTGACATGATCTTCATCATCCAACATTAAATTGAATTCATTGAAGTCACCATGAATTAAACCATGATTGGCAAGTTTCACAATAAGGTCCATTAATTCACTATAGGTTGCTGCAGGATTATCATGCTGATGAACTTGGCACATGGGGTAGCCACTTATGAGCTCCTTGACCACTGCATGTCTGTTGAAGTCAACTGATTTGCTTCAAATAGCCATTTACAGATTTTTCCAGGGGTCCGGCTAGAGATCGGGAGAATCCTTCCAATGTAACTTCCCAGCAGTGTTCAGGATACTGTCAGACATGTGCAGCAGGTTTTTTGGAATTCTTCATTGAGGCTGACTCGGGTTTTACAATGCTCATGAAGGCTGATGCTTTCATGGAAAGATCTACTCACAAAGTCCTCCCATATATGATGCCAATTTCATATGCAGATGATCTAAAGCCTGAACCTAATAGTGATAAGTGAAACCAGTAAAAATGTAAACAGGCAACATGGTAGATACAGTAAGCTTAGGAGGAGTGTTATTCTGTGAAATAAAGAAATTTTAAAGTAGGTACTTAAAATAATTCAAGAAACCACCAATACGAATAGTGATACTGAATTTTAATGTTCTTTTTGGCTTTAATAACATCACATTTTGAGTAAGTCGAGGTAGAAGTTGGAGCAGGACCAGATCACACCAGCTCCCTGCTCTATTTTCACTTATTGAAATTTTCAGCCCATTTAAGGCAGTTATATAAATGCACCAAACCATAAATAGGAAGATTTTTAAAAATTGAAGTACAATGCATGGGCATCGCTGGCTAGGCCAGCATTTATTGCCCATCCCGAATTGCCCTTGAGAAGGTGGTGGTGAGCTGCCTTCTTGAACCGCTGCAGTCCACATGGTGTAGGTACACCCACAGTGCTGTTAGGAAGGGGGTTCCAGGATTTTCACCCAGTGACAGTGAAGGAACGGCGATATATAAGATATATAAGGAGTACCATGTCTGCTTAGCATGCACAGGTGTACGCCATAGCGAGGTGACTGCATAATTACATGCACACATAAACAAAATCAACATTTTTTAATATCTTAACTGTGGATCAAAAACCATCAAACCCATGAACCAATCACAGTCAAAACCCTATAAAAATACCATGTACACAGGATATCAAATTGCTTAGGTTTCAGTCCTATGCCGCCAATATTAGGACAGCTACACCATAAAATATGTCTCTGCATTAAGGAAATATAATATTCCTAGCCGCTGAGAGGCAGTTATAATCCTTCCTCTATGCGTTTACCATATTCCAATCCAAGGGCCGAACATTGGTACCTCGTATATCATAGCTCTTCACTTCCTCTGCCTGTGAGTGCCTGGTATCCATTCCCAGCTCAATGTTAGGCTCCCATTCACCTTTCACTAGCCTGAGTACCTAATACTAAATAATTACCCTAGTAACCTAACTTGTCCACCTCACATGTTCCAACAGAGAGAAGGATGCATGGGAGTCCAGAATCAGAGAAGCAAAGTTTACGCAAGGAGGCTGTATGGATGGAGAAGGTTGTAGAGGTAGTGAGATGCAAGTTCATGGACAAAGATTTCAATTTGGCCATTTGGGGAACAGAATGGAAGTGATAGGCGTGTGGAACTTGGATGCATTTTGGATCAGTTGGAGTGCGTTGGTTGGAAGCCAATGTTGTAGAGCTGCTAGTAAACAATCTTGATAATGGAGAGGATACAGAATATGAAGCTTAGTTCTGAGCCAGCAAGAGACCAAGGGTTGTGCACACTTATGTTCAGCCTGAGTGACCAAAGAGGGCTGGCATCAGTGGTAAGTGAGCAGAATTTACAGTGGGTGCTGAGAATAATGGCTTCAGATTTCATATTCAACTGGTGGAAATTGTGACGCAACTGGGATTTAGTGTTAGACTGACAATCCAACAGCACAAAAAATGGTTGTGGGATGAATGCAAAAGAAGTGGCTTGAAAATGGTGAGAACTGGGTGCTTAATATGCAAGGATATAAAGTGTTCAGAAAAGATAGAGAAGGAAAAAGGAGGTGGGGTGGCAGTACTGATTAGGAAAGACATTGTGCAGTAAAATCTTTATGATCCAGCATGTGTGGGGAATGGATGGTGCTGGATAATCAAAAATGCTGGTTAATCAAAAATGCTGGTCCATGGAGAATTCCATTTACCAATGAATACAATCTAATACTTTTTTTTATCCATTCATGGGATGTGGGCATCAGTGGCTAGGCCAGCATTTATTGCCCAAGCCTAATTGCCCTTGAGAAGGTGGCGATGAGTTTCCTTCTTGAATCGCTGCAGTTCACATGGTGTAGCTACACCCACAGCGCTGTTAGAGAGGGAATTCCAGGATTTTGACCCAGCAACAGTGTCACATGTACTAATATGCAAACACACAGGAAGTAAAGAAATGTATTCTTTTTACTTCTATATCTTCAACAGTACATTAAAACAAAAATTAAAGTTTAAAAAAATACAGGATACAGGTATGAGTTCCGGATAACTTTATAATTGCTTCTGCCTGGAAAAGTGATGATTTGTATTCAAAGAACATCAGAAATTCCGGCTAGTAGAGAATTCCAGTTGTTAGAATGTCAGATAACACAGCATTTATTGTAGTTTTTGAAAGAAGGGATGGCCTTGAGGGGGCAAGGACACCCATTTAATTAGAATTGAGAAGCAAAGAGGGGTCAATCACGCTACTAGGGGTATTCTATAAGCCTCCAAATAGTGTTAGAGAGAAAATCTGTAGAAAGTCACAAAGTTTTGCAAGAACAATGGAGTGGCAATATTGGGGGACTTTAACTAACCAAATATTGATTGGGATAATGTTAGAGTAAAGGGTAAGGAGGGGAAGAATTTCTGAAATGTGTTCAGGAGAATTTTCTCGATCACTATGTTCTCAGCCCAACCAGAAAGGAGGCATTTCTGCATTGGGTGCTGGGAAATCAGTTGGGTCAAGTGCACCAAGATTCTGTGGAGGAACCCTTGGGTATGAGTGATCATCCTATCACAAGCTTTAGATTAGTAATGGAGAAAAGCAAGGAACAATGTAAAGTAGAACATCTAGATTGGAAGATGAATAATTTCAATGTGATGAGAAAGGATTTAACCAGTGTAAAATGAAATCAGAGACTGACAGGAAGAACTGTAATGGAACAATAGGTGATCTTTAAAGAAGAGATGTTTCAGGTACAAGCTAGGTACATTGTAAGGGCGAAAGATAGAAGAACTAAAAACAGGTTCCTTGGATTCTGAGGGCGATAGAGGTTACGATGAAACAGAAAAAGGGGCTGTATGATGCATGTCAGGTGAATTCTTCAAGTGAACACCAGCTCAAATACAAAAGGGGAGAGGAAAGGTGTAAAGGAAAATAAGACTGGCAAAGTGAGAATATGAGAATTGAATGAAGGTCCACATAAAAGTGAACCCAAAAATCTTCTACCGGCATGTAAATAGTAACTGGATAATAAGAGGCGGAGTGGTCCCTGTTAGGGGCAAATAAGCTGATATATGCTTAGAGGTGCAGGACAAGGTTAGAATACTTAATGAGTAGTATTTTCCCCCCATCCGGAGGGTTGTGCGGGGGCAGGTGTGAGCAGCCGTGGACCTGATTGGTGCCCCCAATTGGGTCTGCACCGCCGCCTGGGCTCTTCGCCTGCCCGCCAACCTTAAGGTTGGATGGGCAGCTCAGTGTATTAGTTTAAATGACACTTAAATGGCCTTAATAGGCCTTTGACAGTTCGGCGGGCACACAGCCAAGTTGGCTACGCGCCCGCCGAACTGAAAATCTAAATGATGGGCAGTGACTTGGGGACGCACACCCGACGTCACCCTGCGTCATTTTATGCCTCGGCGAGTGGGCCCCACCCCCACTCGCCAAGCCGAAGATTCTACCCAATGAGCACTTCTCATCGTGTTTACTAAGGAGGAGTAATCTGACAAAATATCGGTAGAAGCGGAGATAGTGGAGGCAATGGCCAGGGTGAAAATTGACAGGGAACAGGAACTAGGAAGACTGGCTTACTCTTGGGGTAGGCAAATCACCTGGTCAGGATGGTTTGCAGGGTGGATTGTGGGGGTTGAGATAGCAGAAGGGCTTGCCATAGTCTTTCAACCTTCCCTAGGTACAGGGGAGGTGCCAGAGGATTGGAGAGTCACACATGTGACACCCTTATTCAATAAAAGGATATAAGGCCAGTCCTTGCAACTATAGGCCAGTTAGTTTAACATCAATAGTGGGTAATGTTTTAGAAAAATAATTAAGGACAAAATCAACAGCCACGTGAAGAGGTTTGAGTTAATTAAGGAGAGCCAGCATGAATTTGTAAGAGATCATGCTTAACTAATCTAATTGAATTTTTTAATGAAGTAACAGAGAAAGTTGATGAATGTGAGGAAGGTAACTTTAATTATCTATATGGATTTTAAGAAAGCATTCAACAAAGTAAGACTGAAGACTTTTAATAAAATTCATGGCATAGGAAGGCCAGTGCCCATTTGGCTAAAAAATTGTCTTATGGACAGAAACCAGTGAGTCATGGTAAATCGTTATTTTTCAGACTGGAGTGTGGTGGTGGTGGGTGTTCCCAAGGGTCAGCGCAAAGGCCAGTGCTTTTTTTGTTAAATATAAATGGCTTGGATCTTTGACTACAGAGTAGAATTCCAAAATTTGCCGATCATACCAAACCTGGAAGCAAATAATGAGGACAATATGAATTGCCTTCAACATGACTAGATAGGCTAGGAAAATGGGCAGGCAGGTGGCAGATGGAATTTAATGTAGAGAAGTGTGAGGTGATGCATTTCGACAGAATGGCAATATAGACTTAATGGTACAGTTCTAAAGGGAACAGAGGGGCCTGGGGGTATGTATGCTTCGATCTTCGAAGGTGGTAGGACATATTGTGAGAGTGGCTAGCAAAGCATGTGGGATTGTGGCCTTTATAAATAGAGGTTTTAAGTTCAAAAGCAGGGAAGCTATGCTGAACTTTTATAAAGCTCTGGTTAAACCCCAACAGGAGTATTGTGTCCAGTTCTGGTTGCCACCCTTTCAGAAGGATTTGAGGGCCCTTGAGTGGGTGCAGAAGAGATTTACTGGAGCAGTTCCAAGAGGTGGGATTTTAGTTACAAGGGTAGGTTGGAAAAGTGTACAAGATTATGACAGGTTTGGATAAGGTAGACAAGGAAATATTGTTCCCATTCGCTGACATTACAAGGTCTATAGGGGACACAGATAGAAGGTTTTGGGCAAGAAAAGCACAGGGGGAATGTGAGGAAAAACATTTTTACACAGCGAGTGTCAATGGCCTGGAACTCACTGCCCATGAGGATGGCGGGGGGCATAAGCAATCAATGATTTCAAAGGGGAATTGGATGGGCATTTGAAGGAAACAAACTTGTTGGGCTATGGGGATCTAATTGGGGAGTGGGACTGACTGGATACTCCACAGCGAGCCAGCATGGACTTGATAGGCTGAATGGCCTTCATCTGTGCCATGACTCTGTTACCCTAACAGGGAGAAATGTCACAATGGCTGCCATTTGCATATATATAAAAGCTGACATCATGCCAGTAGAGGATGCCGCTGAGGGGAAGTATCTAGTCAGAAAAGAAAAGGAGGCTAAGGATAGATAATTAGTGAACTCAAATTGATGATATCAGAGAAGAAAAAGAAGCATTTGGTGAAAAACTGAGTCCTACAGAGCTACACAATGCGGGAGAAGTGGCAGGAGGAAGATGACATAGTGAACAGTATAATGTGGATTTATGAAAGGGAAATCATGCTTGACAAATCTACTGGAATTTTTCAAGGATGTAACTAGTAGAGTTGATGAGGGGGAGCCAGTGGATGTGGTTTATTTGGACTTTCAGAAGGCTTTGGACAAAGTTCCACATAAGAGATTGGCATGTAAAATTAAAGCGCATGGGATTGGGGGTAGTGTAGAGATGGTTAGAAAACTGGTTGGCAGACAGGAAACAAAGAGTAGGAATAAACGGGTCTTTTTCTGAATGGCAGGCAGTGACTAGTGGGGTACCGCAGGGATCGGTGCTGGGACCCCAGTTATTCACAATATATATTAATGATTTAGATGAGGGAATTAAATGTAATATCTCCAAATTTGCAGATGACACAAAGCTGGGTGGGAGGGTGAGCTGTGAGGAGGATGCAGAGATGCTTCAGTGTGATTTGGACAAGCTGAGTAAGTGGGCAAATGCATGGCAGATGCAGTATAATGTGGATAAATGTGAGGTTATCCATTTTGGTAGCAAAAACAGGAAGGCAGATTATTATCTGAATGGCTATAAATTGAGAGAGGGGAATGTGCAACGAGACCTGGGTGTCCTTGTACACCAGTCGCTGAAGGTAAGCATGCAGATGCAGCAGGCGGTAAAGAAGGTAAATGGTATGTTGGCCTTCATAGCCAGAGTATTCGAGTACTGGAACAGGGATGTCTTGCTGCAATTGTACAGGGCCTTGGTGAGACCACATCTGGAATATTGTGTGCAGTTTTGGTCTCCTTATCTGAGGAAGGATGTACTTGCTATAGAGAGAGTGCAGTGAAGATGTACCCAACTGATTCCTGGGATGGCGGGACTGACATATGAGGAGAGATTGAGTTGATTAGTATTATATTCGCTGGAGTTCAGAAGAATGAGAGGAGATCTCATGGAAACCTTTAAAATTCTAACAGGACTAGACAGGGTAGATGCAGGAGGGGTGTTCCCGATGGTGGAGGAGTCCAGAACCAGGAGTCACAGTCTGAGGATATGGAGTAGACCATTTAGGAGTGAGATGAGGAGAAATTTATTCACCCAGAGAGTGGTGAGCCTGTGGAATTCTTTACCACAGAAAGTAGTTGAGACCAGAACATTGTATGTTTTTGAGAAGGAGTTAGATATAGCTCTTGGGGCAAAAGGGATCAAAGGGTATGGGGAGAAAGCGGGAGCAGGCTGTTGAGTTGGGTGATCAGCCATGATCATAATGAATGGCGGAGCAGGCTTGAAGGGCCGAATGGCCTACTCCTGCTCCTAGTTTCTAATTTTCTATGTTTCTAAATGTTGTAAAGTGATATATAGCACAGTCAGCCATAAAGTAATGATAGCTGTTATTCTTAGATAATCACTTTGGTGTATTGGTTTGATTGATATATGACAGGTTAAACAGATGGCTCCTAGTAACTTGATCAGGACAACATATCATACTTTCTGAAAATTGTCTTCAGCAAATAGCAGTACTTGAAAATAATAATCTATTTATCAAGTATTTTAAAACACTTTATCAAGCTCCAAGTATCGGTATTGACTTTGTCCCTCCATACTAATCGCAGGCATTCGTCAAAGCACTACATAACTATAGCAGTCTCACAGCAATATCCTGGGATAGTCACAAAAGCAATATCTGTTACTTGACAAAAACAGAATTACCTGGAAAAACTCAGCAGGTCTGGCAGCATCAGTGGAGAAGAAATCAGATCTGTTACTTGATATTAGGAGGATAAGAAATACTGAATATCTAACTCAACCCTCCAAAAGAGAATAATTAGAGAACTCCCACGTTTTTCTGAAAAGCTGCTCCAGTTCAATGAGTCACATGTCCATGGAAAGAGTAGGACCCATAAGGGACCAATGGGGCAATCTATGGGTGGAGCCAGAGGACATCGCTAGAGTGTTGAATAAATACTTCACATCCATCTTCACCCAAGAGAATGAGGATGAAGGTGTCGAACTCGGGGAGAGAGACTGCGAGGTTCTTAAGCAAATTAATATAGGGAGTGACAAGGTATTGGAGGTTTAAGGTATTTGGCAGGCTTAAAAGTGGACAAATCTCCTGGTCCAGATGATTTGTGTCCCAGACTGCTGAGGGAGGCAAGGGAGGAGATCGCAGGGGCTCTGACCCGAATTTCTAATTCCTCTCTGGCCACGAGGGAGGTGCCAGAGGACTGGAGAACAGCTAATGTGGTTCTGCTATTTAAGAAGGGTTGTAGAGATAAGCCAGGGAACTACAGGCCAGTGAGTGTCACGTCAGTGGTAGGGAAACTATTGGAGAAAATTCTGAAGGAGAGAATCTATCTCCACTCGGAGAGGTAGGTTTGATCAGGGATAGTCAGCATGGCTTTGTCAGAGGGAGGTCATGCTGAACAAATTTGATTGAATATTTTGAGGATGTGACCAGGTGTGTAGATGAGGGTAGTGCAGCTGATGTAGTCTATATGGATTTCAGCAAAGCCTTTGACAAGATTCCACATGGGAGACTTATAAAGAAGGCAAATGCACATGGGACACAGGGTAATTTGAGAAGGTGGATTCAAAATTGGCTTAGTTCTAGGAGACAGAGGGTGATGACAGAAGGATGCTTTAGTGATTGGAAGCCAGTGTCCAGTGGTGTACCACAGGGATCTGTGCTGAGTCCCCTATTATTTGTCATTTATATAAACAACATAGATGACTATGTGGGGGGTAGGACTGGTATGCTTGCGGATGACACAACGATTGGCCGGGTGGTTAATAGTGAGGTTGAGTGTCTTGGGCTACAGGAAGAAATAGACAGGATGGTCAAATGGGCTGACAAGTGGCAGGTAGAATTTAACTCTGAAAAGTGTGAGGTGATACACTTTGGAAGGAGTAATTTGACAAGGAAGACTTCAATGAACGACATGACACTAGGAAGTTCTGAGGAACAAAGGGACCTTGGGGTGTGGGAAACCATAATGGGAGTTATGTACAGGCCTCTGAACAGTAGTCAGGATGTGGAACACAAGATACTCAAGGAGATAGAAAAGGCGTGTAAGAAAGAAAAGGTTACAGTGATCATGGGGGGATTTCAATTTGCAGGTAGACTGGGAAAATCAGGTTGGTAGTGGATCCCAAGAAAAGAAATTTGTGGAATGTCTACGAGATGGATTTTTGGAGCAGCTTGTGGTGGAGCCCACTAGGGAACAGGCAATTCTAGATTTAGTGATGTGTAATGAGGCAGATTTGATAAGGGAGCTTAAGGTGAAGGAACCCTTAGGAGGAAGTGACCATAATATGATAGAATTTACCCTGCAATTTGAGAGGAAAAAGCTGGAATCAGATGTAACGGTATTACAGTTGAATAAAGGCAACTACAGAGGCATGAGGGAGGAGCTGGCCAGAATTGACTGGGAGATGAGCCTAGCAAGAAAGACAGTGGAACAGCAATGGCAGGAGTTTCTGGGAGTAATTTGGGGGACACAGCAAAAATTCATCCCTAGGAAGAAGAAGCATACTAAAGGGAGGACGAGGCAACCATGGCTGACAAGGAAAGTCAGGGACAGCATAAAAGCTCGAGAAAGCATACAATGCGGCGAAGAGCAGTGGGAAACCAGGGGATTGGGAATCCTACGAAGACCAATAGAGGACAACTAAAAAAGAAATAAGGAGGGAGAAGATTAAATATGAAGGTAAACTAGCCAGTAATATAAAAGAAGATTGCAAGAGTTTTTTTAGATATGTAAAGGGTAAGAGAGAGGCAAAAGTGGACATTGGGCCGCTGGTAAATGACACTGGAGAAGTAGTAGTGGGGAACAAAGAAATGGCAGAGGAACTGACTAGAAACTTTGCGTCAGTCTTCACGGTGGAAGACACGGGTGACATCCCCAAAGTTCAAGAGAGTCGGGGGGCAGAGGTGATTATGATAGCCATTACCAAGGAGAAGGTGCTAGGAAAACTGAAAGGCCTGAAGGTGGATAAATCACTTGGACCAGATGGATTACACCCCAGAGTTCTGAAGGAGATAGCTGAAGAGATAGTGGAGGCGTTAGTGGTGATCTTTCAGGAATCACTGGAGTCAGGGAGGGTTCCAGAGGACTGGAAAATCGCTAATGTAACCGCTCTGTTTAAGAAGGGAGTGAGGCAAAAGATGGGAAATTACAGGCCGATTAGCCTGACCTCGGTCGTTGGTAAGATTTTAGAGTCCATTATTAAGGATGAGATTTCAGAATACTTGGCAGTGCATGGTAAAATAGGGCAAAGTCAGCATGGTTTCATCAAGGGGAGGTCATGCCTGACAAATCTGTTAGAATTCTTTGAGGAGGTAACAAGTAGGTTAGACAAAGGAGAGCCAATGGATGTTATCTACTTGGACTTCCAGAAGGCCTTTGACAAGGTTCCGCACAGGAGGCTGCTCAGTAAGATAAGAGCCCATGGTGTTAGAGGCAAGGTACTAGCATGGATAGAAGATTGGCTGTCTGGCAGGAGGCAGAGAGTGGGGATAAGGGGGTCCTTCTCAGGATGGCGGCCGGTGACTAGTGGAGTTCCTCAGGGGTCAGTGCTGGGATCATTATTTTTCACTTTATACATTAATGATCTAGATGAAGGAACTAAGGGCATCCTGGCAAAGTTTGCAGATGATACAAAGATAGGTGAAAGGTCAGGTAGTATTGAGGAGGCGGGAAGGCTGCAGAAGGATTTGGACAGGTTAGGAGAATGGGCAAAGAAGTGGCAGATGGAATACAACGTGGGCAAGTGTGAGGTCATGCACTTTGGTAGGAAGAATAGAGGCATAGACTATTTTCTAAATGGGGAGAGAATTCAGAAATCTGGAGTGCAAAGGGACTTGGGAGTCCTAGTCCAGGATTCTTTTAAGGTTAACTTGCAGGTTGAGTCGGTAGTTAGGAAGGCAAATGCAATGTTGGCATTTATTTCGAGAGGACTAGAATATAAAAGCAGGGATGTGCTGCTGAGGCTTTATAAGGCTCTGGTCAGACCACATTTAGAAAATTGTGAGCAGTTTAGCGCCCCGTATCTCTGGAAGGTTGTGCTGGCCCTGGAGAGGGTCCAGAGGAGGTTCACGAGAATGATCCCAGGAATGAAAGGCTTAACATATGAGGAACGTTTGAGGACTCTGGGTCTATACTCGATGGAGTTTAGAAGGATGAGGGGGGTTCTGATTGAAACTTACAGAATACTGAAAGGCCTGGATAGAGTGGACGTGGGGAAGATGTTTCCATTAGTAGGAGAGACTAGGACCCGAGGGCACAGCCTCAGAGTAAAGGGAAGACTGTTTAGTACAGATATGAGGAGACACTTCTTTAGCCAGAGAGTGGTGAATCTATGGAATTCATTGCCACAGAAGGCTGTGGAGGCCAGGTCATTAAGTGTATTTAAGACCGAGATAGATAGGTTCTTGACTGGTAAGGGGATCAAAGGTTATGGGAAGAAGGCGGGAGAATTGGATTGAGAAACTTATCAGCCATGATTGAATGGCGGAGCAGACTCGATGGGCCGAATAGCCTAATTTCTGTTCCTATGTCTTATGGTCTTATGGTCTTCTAGTGTGTTTCCATAGGTCTTTGAAGGCAGAGGGGCATGTTAATGGGAAAATGTCATATGAGACCCTTGCCTTTATCAGTCAAGGCATAGATTACAATGGTAGGGAGGTCATGTTGGAGTTGTATAGAACCTTAGTGAGGCCACAACTGGAGTACTGTGTGCAGTTCTGGTCGCCACATTATAGGAAGGATGTGATTGCACTGGAGGAGGTACAGAGGAGATTCACCAGGATGTTGCCTGGGATGAAACATTTAAGTTATGAAGAGAGGTTGGATCAACTTGGCTTGTTTTCGTTGGAGCAGGGAAGACTGAGGGGTGACCTGATCGAGGTGTACAAGATTATGAGGGGCATGGACAGGGTGGATAGGGAGCAGCTGTTCTCCTTAGTTGAAGGGCCAGTCACAAGCGGATATAAGTTCAAGGTGAGGGGCAGGAGGTTTAGGGGGGATGTGAGGAAAAACTTTTTTACCCAGAGGGTGGTGACGGTCTGGAATGCGCTGCCTGGGAGGGTGGTGGAGGCGGGTTGCCTCACATCCTTTAAAAAGTACCTGGATGAGCACTTGGCACATCATAACATTCAAGGTTATTGGCCAAGTGCTGGTAAATGGGATTTGGTAGGTAGGTCAGGTGTTTCTCACGTGTCGGTGCAGACTCGATGGGCCGAAGTGCCTCTTCTGCACTCTGTGATTCTGTGATTCTGTGATGTCACAGCACTTTACAGGACACCATCATTATGAGCAACATCGGCCAGAATTTCCCGGTCGGTGAGTGGGGGGCAGGGCCCGCTCGCCGACACGTAAAATGATGCGGGATGACGTGAGGCGGAACTCCCGATGTCACCGCGCCCCATTTCAATTTTCAGGTAGGCGGGGGCTCAGCAGAATCAGCTGTGCGCCCGCTGACCTGTCAATGGCCTTGACAAAGTAGTTAAAGTAATTAATGGACCTGCCCGTCCAACCTTAAAGCCAGGAGCGCTGGCGGGAAGTAGAAAATGCAGGTAACCTCATCCACGGGCAGGATGAGGTTTCATGTAGGTTTAAAAAATGTAATTAAAGTGTATGTAAAAGTGACAGTGTCACATGAGGGGACTTGTCAGGGAAATTTAGTTTTCCTAGTTTTCAGATTTTTTACTGTAGAGCCGATCTCCCTGAGGCAGCACTTAGCCTCAGGGAGATGAGTGCGCTCTTTCGTGTACACATGCGTAAGAGCGCACTCTCGGCTCAGGGAATCCCGACCCCTCCCGCCCGCACAGGGAGCACATAGCGCTTCCCTGCGGATGTTACGCTGGGCGGGGCAACATATAATGGTGCCGCACCGCCGCGCGCCCGCTCTTAAACTTCCTCCCCAACAGGGGGAAAATTCTGCCCATAGATACTATTGTCTATCAGGGGCATGTTAAAAAATATTAAGGCAAGATAAGAGGATTTAATTTTACAAAATTAGATAACATTCCATATAATTCCTGTTAGTATTCAGGGATTCCTCAAAAATTTTATCACTAAACGTCAAGTGTGCGAAAAGTATAGCGGGTGATAGTATCTAAATTTTCCATTGATTCTATTGAAGCCAAGTGTAGAAACACATTATCTTAAATCAACAACCTACCAGCCTGTCTATATATTTGAGTTAATAGCTTTGCAAGCTATCTTAGGACCTGGATATGTTATTAAACTAGTGAATTCAGTTCTGCTTTTGTAGCGGTTGTACTTCTGACACTAATAATATTCTCCGTCTGGTAAGAAGACAGTCTTCAGCAGCCCCATACCCCCAAATGGACCCTGGGACAACTATTTGCTGCCACAGAATGAACCTCCTTGTAACAGAGGTTCAATCTGAAATGTAGCAAGTTTTGCTTCAAAAGAATGGAGCTATTGTTAACTCCTACTTCAATGGAATTTCCCAGATGAAACTATATAAAAACTGTGGACTGATTTTGTACATTGGGTGGCTGAGCAATATTCAATGTTCTGCACCTAGAAGTGCTTGTTGATCCAATTTGGCAGCTCAGAAATATAGATGGCTATGGCACCAGGAGCAGTATCTTTGCCACCTTGCCTTATGCTGCCTTTCCATTCTCTTGAAGGGAACACGCAGTAACTATCGACTCATTGGATTTTTCGTTCAAAGTAGTGAAACACTAGATTCTGGATTGTGCTCATGGGAAGAATTCTCCACCCCATCGGGGGGGGGGGAAGTTCAGGAGTGGGCACGTGCGGGTGCACCTCCGATCGGTGCCCCCAATTGGGTGCGCTCTGCCATTTTACGTGAGCGGGCCAATTAAGCCCCGCCCAGCGTGACGTCTGCCAGGAGGCACAATGTGCTCTCTGTGCGGGTGGGAGGGGATGATTCCCTAAGCCGAGAGTGCGCTCTTTCGCGCATGCGCGTGAAAAAGTGCACTCATCTCCCTGAGGCTAAGTGCTGCCTCAGGGAGATCGACGCCAAATTCAAAAATGGTCAGTGCACAAAATTGCAATTTCCCTAACATGTCCCCTCATGCAACACTGTCACATGAGTTGGGACATGTCCATCTCTTTTATTCAAACTTTTATTAAATTTTTAAAAACTTACATGAAACCTCATCCCGCCTGTGGATGAGGTTTCATGCTTTTTCTGAAGCCCGCCAGGGCTCCCGGCCTGCCCGCCAACCTTAAGGTTAGACGGGCAGGTCCATTAACTAGTTGAATTAGATTTTAAATGGCCTCAATTGGCCGTTGACAGGTCGGCGGGCGCACAGCTGATTCGGCTGCGTCCCCGCCAACCTGAAAATTGAAATGACGCCGGGTGACATTGGGAATTCCGCCCAAGGTCATCCCGCATCATTTTACGTGTTGGCGAACGGGCCCCTCCCCCCCGCTCCTGGCCCAGGTGTGGTCTTGACTTTCAAAGTTAGTTAAGGAAAAACTATCAAGCAGAAAGTTCTATAAACTAAAGTATCCCATCATTGATACTGATGCATCTTGAGAAATTAGACACACAACACGTGCTCAATTTGCACAATCTAAATTTGGCTCACAGCACAAGGCAAAAATATTAAGTCCAAACCCAAGCTTTTGAGGGAGCCGCTAGATTTCAAGCAAAATAATTCAATTGATAAATGTAATCATGTTGTTGGGAAATGTACATGCTTTTTAAAATGTTAATTTTATGTAAATCCACATTTTCGACATTAGAATTTAATTTACTGAGAGAAAAACAATGGATTAAAACAACAATCAAAGTAGAGTTTGAGAAATTTGTGGTTATCCAGTAACCAGATTCTGAACTCAAGAGTGATGAGTTTCTATGGGTTTAAAAAAATTACACAATGACTGGTTAGGATTTGGAATACACTATCTGGTTGTGTATTGGAAACAGATCCATTAGTTGCTTGCAAAAGGACAAAAAAAGAGCAAAAATTACAGGAATATGCAGAAAGAACTAAGGAGTGGGACTAATTGGATTACTCTTCGAAAGAGCTGTCATAGACTCAAGGGGCCGAATGGTCTCCTTCTGTGTTGTACTATTCAATGGGCTGGATTTTACACTCCTCTGCTGGTGGATTTGAACACAGGGGGCATATAAAATCCAGCCCAATGGTTCTTATGAGCAAGCTGACACAGAAAGTGCCACACAAATGTGACAACAGGGAATCAAGTTGTGTAAATAGTAAATGTTCAGATATAAGATTTTAGTATAGAAATAAAGACAAATATTATCAGAAGTGATTAGCCAGAACTCATTTAGGATCCAGCACCTGTTTCCAAAACTCAGAGCTCAATGGCATTTTAGAAAGTGTTGAGAGAAAAACAGCACAATTGTTTGCAGAATTCAGGACCACCTGCCATATAAAGAATCTAAGTGAATCCTGCTTGGCCTAAAATGACTTAAGGAGAAGGGTGGAAATTTTGCCCTTGTTCCTTTGAAAGAAACGTCAACAGAGCTGAAAATAATGAATTACTCAATGGTAATTTACTGATATGATACTCAGAATAGGAATGTAAACCAATATTTGAGGTACTGTCGTGAGCTTTTGGAAATAACCTGGTTTGTTTTGTTTTAGATTTTACTGTTTGATAGGCCCAGCCTTAATAACCCCATTAAAATCCAGGTAACATTCCTTTCAGATGCTGTGATACACGGAGAGCTTTGACCCTTGTACTGAGCCCGGAAGTGAATTGAACTCCCTCATTTCTGAAACGTTACCCCACTAACCTAACAGCTAACTTATGATGCAATTGATTTGTTTCCCAACTGCGCAAGCAAATGTGCAACAGCTGCACGAGAGATCTCCGCCTGCTTCATTGCTGCATTGTGTAAATAAAACAAGTGACGAGAGCCGCAGGATCGACCACCTACAAGGCCGTAAATAACAAATCGCGTTGATTTTTAAAAAGGCGCGTTGTCGAAAAAGAAGTGAATCGACGCAGCATTTCCTCACTGTCCCTTTGAAACAATCCTCACTGCAACTTACAGCTCCAGATGAGAATCTTAATGACCGCTTCTGGCATTAGGTTCATTCGATAGGGTAGCAGAGCTGCATGAAAGGCAAGAATTTTTTATTCGTCAGCATTTATTCTGGTCACTTAAGCAAAATTACAAAGATAATAAAAGCTGTGGAACAACCATTGAATCAAAAGGCCAGGTTAGTGCAGTAATTGTACAGTGCCTCATTGTTATTAAAGGGTCTGCAAGTATCAGGCACAGATAAAAATCAAAAACTGTCGAATTATTTCTTCCTTATTAATAAATGTGGCTACTCATAGTTGGGGGATTAACATCTGTAATGTGCACTTTTAAGCACTTGTGAATTTTTAAAAATGAACAGCACAGCAACCCAACCGGTTTATGTCAGGTCGATGACCTTTCATCAGGACTGTTCTGAAAGGTCGTTGACCTGAAACGTTAATCCTGTTTTTGGGTTGCCTAACTTGCTGAGTGTTTTCAGCAATTTTTGTTTTTATTTCAGATTTCCAGCATCCGCAGTCTTTTGCGCTTTGGTCTATGTCAGTGGTTATGCTCCAAATGAGTCTCCTTGCCCCCTACTTCATCTCACTTTATCAGCATATCCTTATATTCCCTTCTCTCTTGTGTACTAGTCTAGCTTTCCTTTACAAGCACCCCACATTGTAGCAAATTTCACATTATAACCACTCTCTAGGTAAAGAAGCTTCTCATGAATACCATATTCAATTTATTGGTGTGTTCCTTATGTTTATGACCCCTCGTTTTGAATTTCTGCACAAGTGGAAACAACTTCTCTACATCTACTCTGTCAAACTCCATTCATAACTTTAAAGGCCTCTATTAGATCACCCCTCAGCTTTCTCTTTTCTAAAGAATAGAGCCCTTTCTTTATTTCAGTGGAATTAGGAGTGAGAAGCATAGCAGCAGCAGATATCAATAGAATACTAACACAGGCTGCCGGACATGCTCTTCTCTTCCGCAAAGAACTAACAGGAGAAAGAAATTCTGATTGTTGGTCATTTTTAAGTAGCCTTATTTCCATGCAGAAATTATGGTCCAAGTGGTAAAAGGTTGTTCGATTTCCATTTTCCGCAAATTATCACAGGCAGCTTATGTCATCTCATGCATTAGCATAGGTCAAGTACTTTACTGCGACTCACTGAGGTGATCAATTCAAACATTCTTAGGTAACATCCAATTAAATGCCTTAACTTGCATCAGCGTTTCATTGAAGTTGGACAATAACTTCTAGCAGCACCATAAACATCTCAAAGTGTTTAGATCCCCAGCAACACAAAAAGAGGTCCCCAAATGCTTTTGTTAATCAGTTTCTTCAGTGCATAGTTAGATGTGGAAGCAATAATGGCACACTGTAACTAAGCAGTTTTCTAGATCCAAACAGCTTTGTGATAACTGAATGGAATTCCATGCAGAAACTCAACTGAGAACTGAGTGCACTGGTCGAACTGCGCTGGCATTATTGTAATTGAATATAACAAACAACTGTGCTTTAAGAATACAGGGTAAGATTTTCCGCTCGGCATGCGGGCTCGCTCCTGACACGCCCAAGCGTGAAGTAGCGCGCGATGGTGTCGGGTGAGCATCCTGACGCCATCATGCACCCACACGATATTTCGGTTGGCGGGCGCTTGCGAGAGTCAGCATCACACCCACCGACAGTTAAGAGGCCTAGTAAGGCCATGAATCAAATAATTAACATGTATTTTTCGCTGTCCGTCCAACGTTACAGTTGGTGGGTGGACGAATCGGCCAGGCGGCCTTTGGGTTTTTTAGGAAACTTCATCCGTGGGTGGGATGAGGTTTCCATAATTAAATTTAAAAAAATAAAAAAATTTCGGGCAGAGTTTTTATTACATTTCTGTTCGTGTGAGTGAGTCCCGCGCGGGGACATTTTTTTCAGATTTTCAAAATCTTCACTCTTGATTTTTAAATTCTTCAGCTCCCTGAGGCAGCTCTCAGCCTTCAGGGAGTTTTCAACATGCGCTACCCCTGCGCCCGCGCAGACTTCAGCGCTCACCCTCCCCCTGCCCCCCACCCCAGCAGCGCTGAGCTTTTCAGCGCGCCTTTCTCGCTGGCTGGTCTTTAATTGGCCACCCGGCGTGAAATCGTGATCGGGGGCCGATCGTGAGGGGTGGGCTGTTTCCCGGTAGCTCCCGGGCCCGCCCGCAGCTCCCGCCCACCGCTCCCGAAAATCCTGTCCCACATATGGGGCTACTTAAAATTCAGTGCAGCAATTTTGAATTTAAAGGGCAGAATCTTCTGGCTGGCATGTGGGTGGCGGAGTCCGCACATCAGCGCTTAAAATGTCACGCGCTGACATCGCGCGAGCATCCCGACGTCAGTGCGCGGCATCGCGATATTTCGGTCGGCGGCTGCACTCAGCAGCGGGATGCTCGCCCGCCATTAATTAAAGGCTTCATTAAGGCCCTTAACTTGCCAATTGTCCAGGATTTTGAGGGGCCCGTGCAAACTTCAGGTCGGCGCAAGGGCCCAACGGGCAGGCATGTAGGAGGTTTTTGAATAAAACTCATGTGGCAGGATATGTGGACTCAGAGGGGTTGTTCATGGTTTCCACGAAGTTTTATTTGCAGAAAGTGTTTTAAAGTTGCCTGTGTGATTGTTAGCAGTTCACATCGATTTCTAATAGCTTTCTCTGTACTTTGAAACTCCAGCTCAGCAGTCTGCAGACAGTAATCTTTATTGGGCCTGCAGCTTTCTGGAGGCCTCCATTTTGCCTGGGGATATGGGTCCTGACATCTCCACTGGAGGCAGCTCCTCTAAGGAGGAAGGGAGGGATAGAATAAGGAGGAGGCCAGGAGTGGACAATCAAACTCCAGGGGAGCCACCTTTGGGAGGCCAGGCGCAGGCACAAGGGGCGCAGGGCCAAGAGGTTGTCCAAGGTGCAAGGGGCCGCAGAAGATGCCACTATCCTGCTGCCAGGGTATACAGCCGGTGAAGCAGCTACCTCAATATGACTGAGCTGCAGTGCCGAAGGAGGCTCCGACTCTCAAGGGAGACTGTCAACTATATCTGTCAGATGATTGGCCCTGAGATCTCCCCTAACTGTGTGGGTGGACACCCCATGCCAGCGGCTCTGAAGGTCACAGTTGCCCTCCACTTCTATGCCTCTGGCTCCTTCCAGGGCTCAGTTGTTGATCTTTGCGGTGTCTCCCAATCAGCTGTCCACACTTGTGTCAAGCAGGTTACAGATGCTCTGTTCAGACAGGCATTGACCTTCATCCACTTCCGCTGTGACCAGGCAAGTCAGGCACAGTGAGCCAGAGGCTGCGTGGCCTTGCTGGCTTCCCCCGTGTCCAGGGTGCTATAGACTGCACACATGTGGCCATCAAGGTGCCAGCAGGTGAGCCCGGTGCCTTCGTCAACAGGAAGGGCTTCCACTCCATGAACGTGCAGATAGTGTGTGATCACAGGATGCTGATTCTACAAGTCTGTGCAAGGTACCCAGGCAGCTCCCATGATGCCGACATCCTCAGACACTCCCAGGTGCCGGGGCTCTTCAGTGCTCTAGCTTAACTGGTTGGATGGCTGCTGAGTGGCAAGGGCTATCCCCTCAGAAGGTGGCTCTTGACGTTTCTCTGCCATCCAAGAACAGAAGCTGAGCAGCGGTTCAATAGGAGCCACGGCACCACAAGGGCTGTGGTAGAGAGACACATCGGTCTTCTCAAGATGCGCTTCCGTTGCCTGGACCGCACAGGGGGCGCACTCCAGTACCCCCCAGATCGCGTCTCCGTGATAGTGGTAGCATGCTGAACTCTCCACAATCTTGCGCTGGAAAGGGGGGATGCGGTTGATGATGAAGACCTTGACACTTTGGATGAGGCTGCACATGATGAATCCAGCAGTGGCTCAGAGGATGAGGAAGCACAGGGCGATGATGGGGGGCAGCACACCGACCTGCTACTACACCAAGGAGGCAGGGACACCCGGGACAATTTAATCCAACGAACCTTCAACTAGCTTCACACACATGGATCAGCAGGACCAGCATTGCCTGGCGCTTCCACACGTGGCACTTAGGTGCTACATCTTCCACCTTACCAGCTGCAACTAAGGGCTTAGTACAGAAACATCAATGTCCACTTAAACACTCATGACATGTCTGTGAAAAAGAAAAATGCAGCACAAAGGAAACACCCTCAGCCATGGTCAGAAACATGGACTTTATTATGTCGAAAAAAATTACACAGACTTCTCCATTCCAACAAGAAGAATTTTGTTCCCTATTCTAAGGCCAACACAAAATCACCAGTGATATACCTGTTGAGTGCCTAATGTGCCTTATGCTTTCGTTTGCGGGTGCTACGTCTGGGTGCCACCCCATCGCTCGGAGTGGCTTGTGAGACAGCCTGCTGACTCTGCTGTCCTGTTGGCCTCGATGACCTTGGCGGTCATCCTCTGGCCCGTGGAGCCTGTGATGACCCCGCCTGGGAGGGAATGGCCAGTTCCAGAACTGGCACCTTCCCAGTTGTCGTAGCCTCAACGAAAGCAATGTTGACTGGCAGAGGGGCAGAGGAGCTGCTGCCCTCATCCAGAGCGCCCTGAGAGGAGCTCGCAGAGACGACAGGCAGCTGCTGCGCCGACGTGAGGTCCCATTGGACCTCCCTGCTCACCGCAGATGAATGGGCACCGAGCCGACACTTGGTGCCCACAACATCTCCCACATTGAGAATGACCACCCGTGACTAGTCCCGTTGTGAGGGCTTGCAAGTCAGAGCGTAACCCAATCAGAAGAATTTCCATCCTATTGAACCCCCTCTCCATGAGAGTCGCCAATCTCTCAGTGGAGGAAGCCTGAAGCTCTTCCCTGAGGTTCATGCCTTCACGTGCACTCTGCCTGGACTCCTCCATCGCAGAGACCAACTGAAGCATACCCTCATACAACCCTGCCAGATGCAAACGCGATTCCTGCCGCTTGTCCTGCAGCTGCTGCATTGGTGACAACTCCAGAGGCACATCATCAGTGCTGGACTCAGCATGTGCCTCGTCCCCTGCAGCCCTCCAGCTGCTGGTGCAATTGGTACTCTCTGTCCCTAACATCTCCTCCAGCGATTGTGAAGTGCCTTCTCCACTGTGACCCGGGACACTAGCCGACAGTAAATTCCCCACTGAGGTGTTTGTGTCTGCGCTGGTGCCTGGCTGGCTGAAATGATGTGCCGCAAGTTGCACGTCTTGGGCCTCAGGTGTGGAGGGTGGTTGCGGTGTCGTTGGGCGCGGCGATCTGGTGGTGATGCTGAAATTAACAACAAGGACAGTGCATCAGTTAACGTACAGTCAGTTCAACCTTTCATCCCTTTCCCCCCGCCAAGCCTCATAAGTCGCTCACCCTTAAAGACCCTAAGGAAACGAACATTGGTGGGGTGGAAAAGAGTCAAGAGGAGCTCCAACCATTAAACGCACACGCGGACAGGCTGGTCAGATGGCCTCAGGAATGCCACATGGCATGTTATGTACCATTGGAGTGGGGAGAGTGCAGAGGTTCCTGACCTGGATGCATGCTGGCCTGGATAGTTGTGGTGCTGAGGAAACATCGCAAACACTTGCAACGTTTACCGTGGATCACAGGAGATTGAGAGGTCACATTATTGACCTTCATTCCATTAGGAGGGACATAGAATAGGTGGGCAGAAGGCACCATTTCCCCTTGGCACAGGGATGAGTAACGTGGTGGCATTTATTTAAGTTGAGTGCCATGAGGTTCACAGCTGAGGTGTTGAGGACCTTTTGGACAGAGTAATGTGGGTTGCACTGGCTGAAAGGGTGGTGGACATCGCAAACCCCCTAAGATGCAAAAAGTCTTTAGCTGTGCAGCAGCGATGCCATGGCATGTTAGGCCATGGTGATAGTGGTCACAATTGGGATAAGGTGACTTTGGAAGGTGGTGGAGACACGAATCCTCAAGGGGACGAGGGACCTTTGTGTATGACCCACACGTCAGAGTGTCTCAGTCTGTGAATGAGCAGTGTTACAGCATTAACGATTGCAGCAAACATCAGTGGTTTGGATGGTGGGCTGACAGAGTGGATGGGACTGTGGGCCTCAGATACCTGGCCGCTGGACCCCAGCCTCGCCGCCCCCGGCCGGTCCTGGCCTTTTGCCTCATCCCCAGCTCCATGGCCTGCTCTTCAAACGTTGTGAGGCGCTGGAGCATGGCGTGCCCACCTCCAGTCCTCTGGCACTCCCGAAGATTGTGTTGACTTTTTGCCTGCAGAACAGAGAAGAGGATTTATTGGGGCTGATCGCTCATGTACTCTGCACGCGCACGCCGCACCCCAACCACAGTGGCCCATCTGAGGCATCCAGTGGCTCCTGTCCACACTACTGGTGATCAGTCCCCGGAAGAAAATACAGCTCCTCCCAACCCCCTCCCCCAACGGCCACCTTGGACACATTCAGCGTCCATCACTTTGAATAACAGATGGGTCTTAGCGCCCATGGCAAGGAGGCACAACTAGGTGCGGCGCCGATGCCAACGGATGGCTTTTGGCCACAACACATTGAGGATCCCCTTCCATCATCTCATTATCATCTATAAGACATGTGTTGGAGTTCTGAGTATGTGTCTAGCTGCCTCCCCTGCAGGTTGCCCCCAGACTACTCAAATGCCACAAACACCAACATATGCTGCGGGGAGAACCCATCTTCTCCTTAACCACTAAGGCTGATGTAAGCATGGTCACTACCTGTTTTCCCACCCAGCGTGCACCAAATGCCCAATGCAGTAACGACAACAAGACGTGGGCTGGGGTGGGGGTGGATCTCAAAGGCTAAGGCTACCTGCCGGGTCAAATGGCCAAGGCCGACATGGTATTCACCCATCCAGAGCTCAACAAATCATTGAATCTTTTCCGGCACTGGGTGCCTGTACGCCGCACATCATCCTGGGCACTCACACAGCATCACCGACCTCCTCCCACGCCTGCCTGGCGACACGGGGGGGCCCTCCTCCTCCCATCCTCCGGATACAACACATCCCGACGGCTGGAAACCTCTTGCAGGAGGAGAGCAAGGCATGCATCGGAGAATCGAGGGGCACAGTGGCCCCCCGCTGGCCTCTCCTGCAGCCTGCCCCCCTCCTCCTCCTGCTCATGCTCCTGTGGAACCACAGCTCCCTCCCTCGCTCCCCGAGTGGCCATGGTGCCCTGCCTCAAGAAGGCTGCCTGGCCACTCTTTATACAGGCTGCTGGTTCCCCATTGGAACTGGCGGTCTGAGGCTGCCCAACCCCATGACTGTTTTCCCGTTCTCCATAGGAGTCGCTAACCCGCTGGGCGGGCCTTAATTGGCCCGCCCGTGCAAAATAGCGGTGAGGCCCGCTTCGGTGGCGGCAATTGGCTGCCCGCCCACCGCCAAGTCAGTCGGGCCCGCCCGCCCGTCAAACGGAATATTCTGGCCAAAAAGTCTATGCTTAAGTTGATTCAGTCAGCTATACAAGGCACCTTGCCGGAGAATCAATGAAAAGTCTCTGAGAAAGATCATATTTCATGTGCAATAACATAAACATAGGACCTATTTACTTTTGCATCTGACAATACAATTCATCTCACTGACTAGAAATTCTTTAATTACTAGTTCTTTAAAACAAAATCAAACGAATATATCGGCTAATTCCTTTTATGCTATTTTAGCTGATTTAAGTATCCAAGTTAACTTGCTGTATTTGCTATTTTAACACAACTGTTAACAGTTAAAACTTGGTCTCTCTCCAGATGCCATTTATTTGTGCTTAACATAAAAGTCAGCTTGCATAGATAAATACACACTTCTATAAACCAAAACATGACCTTATGCACAAGGCATTGTGAACCTCTGGGTGAACAGAAGACTCTTTCTAATTGAAATATACACAGGAAATTATATTCTTCTGCTCTATACAACTGATGGAATGCACCATACAGAAATTCTTTATGTAAGACTAAAACTATGAAATCACTTTATGAAGAAGATTAAATACATGTAAAAGAATAATAGATTTAGATAGATGATAGGCATTCATTTAACTTTGCTATCCTTTTTAAACAATAAAAACTCTGAAATCTAGCACTTTATTCCTAATTTTGGACCACTTGTCTGTAATAATTGGATTTACTTGGGACTGAACACCAGAGAGATTAAGCTTGGCCAACAAACATATCAGTAAAGTAGCAGGTACACTGAAGAACAAAAATTATCAATGGTTTTGCCTCTTTTCCCTTTGAACTCCAAGGCCAGGATTTCCCGGTCGGTGAGTAAGGGGGCAGGGCCCACTCGCCGACGCGTCAAATGACGCGGAATGCCTTAAGATTGGCGGGCAGGCTGGGAGCCCTGGCGGGCTTAAGAAAAAGCATGAAATGTCATCCACGGACGGGATGAGGTTTCATGCAGGTTTAAAAAGTTTTCATAAAATTGTCAATGAAAGTTATGGACATGTCCCAACTCATGTGACAGTGTCACATGAGGGGACATGTCAGGGAAATTTATATCTTCTGTTTTTAACATTTTTTCAGACAGGAGCCAATCTCCCCGAGCCAGCACTTGGCACACGAAAGAGCGCACTCTCGGCTCAGGGAATCCCCCTCCGCCCGCACAGGGAATGCATAGCGCTTCCTGGTGGACGTCACACAGGGCGGGCCTTAACTGACCCGCCCACGTAAAATGGCGGCGCACCCCCAATCGGGGGTGCCG
This sequence comes from Cetorhinus maximus, assembly GCF_964194155.1. NCBI lineage: Eukaryota > Metazoa > Chordata > Chondrichthyes > Lamniformes > Cetorhinidae > Cetorhinus > Cetorhinus maximus. Next base: position 123,441,456 of record NC_135888.1, read on the forward strand.
ATCGGAGGCGCGCCTCCACGCGCCCGCTCCTCAAGTTCCCCCCCAACAGGGGGAAAATTCTGCCCCAAGTTACTAAAAATATAGTTTTTAAAAAGGATGCCTTTGCAATTAAAACAATCAAAATAGATTCCAAAAGCACAAGGGCCGCCTTTCAAAATCTTTACTTAATCCATTGACACACATCGGAGCAAAGCAAGATTTGCCACAATGCTTCCCTCATGGGATAACCAACACAAAGGTCAACAATAATCATACAGGCCATTGATAGAAGTAATTGACCTCAATCAATGGGATATCAGCTGATATGAGATGTCTTCCAACACCAGAGGGGAATCATGTGCCTCCTAGAAGTGAGTATTTACATACCAGATCAGGTTATTGATTCCCCACCTTCCCTCAAATAAGAAACAAGGACAGGAAAAAAAGGGTTTGCAAAACAGTCACTGAATTGGTTATAAAACAGTTACAATTTCTTATAAAGATGTAGAATATTGAGGCTTTCATAATCTAAGTCGGGATGGATCCTCCAGGTCACAAACCACGGCCGGCATTTTCCAGCCCCCCCACCATGGCGGGGCCAGCGGGCCATTGAAATCCCCATTCCCAGCGGCAGGACGGGAAGATCCCACCAAAGCGAGGGGTGGAAACCTCCGGCCCATTTAAAACAACCGGGATAAAATATACAGTAAAATAGCTTGGACTAAGACATTGACTAAAATGTATTAACCGACAAGCTATAAAGGTAGTGATTGAGAGGAAATAAAACCTCCTGAAATAAAACAGGTTGGAAAGAAGAGATCCAGGAGAGAGGTGGGCACAAAATATCACAACAATCCAAGCTGCCTGAATCTGGCTAATGGATCATCTGATCAATGCCCTCATCTGGCTGGATTCAGTGGGGCCTTTTACTTAGAGGGCAAAGATTTTTAGCTGGGTGGGCAGGTGCGCGCCCGACCTGTTCGAGAGTAAAATGACACACGATATTTCGTTCAGCAGGCGTGCACCGGAGTTGGCAGCACGCCCACCGACAATTAAAAGGCCTGTTAAGGCCATTAAATGATCAATTAACTTGAAGTTTTCACTACCCATCCAAACTCACGGTTGGCGGCCAGGCGAAAAGGCCAAGCGGCCTTTGCACTTTTTAGGAAACCTCACCCATGGGCAGAATGAGGTTCCCTAAAGCAAATAAAAATTTTAAAACTTAATTAATAACATGTCCCTGCTCAAACATGAGGGGGACCTGTTTCATTACATTTTTATTTTCTTTATTTTTTATATAGCACTTCATCTCCCTGAGGCAGCTCTGCGCTTCAGGGAGACCATGAAGTACGCACTCGGGCGCATGCGCAAACTGCGTGCTAGACCCGACTCTCCCTCCTCCGCCCCGCCCACACAGGTAGCGCTCAGCGCTGCCACTCATAATCCACGCAGGGCGGGCCTTAATTGTCCCGCCCGCGCGAAATCGCGGTGCGGAGCCGACTGCGGGCGGCGGTCAGCTCTCCGACTGTCCCCGGCTGCTCCCGCCGAGCCCGCCCGACACGGGCAAAATTCAGGCCAAGGTGTGTAACCAGTGTAGAAGTGGTAATAAACAATAACATCTCATCCCTCCAGGAGGGAACTGCCACTGTGAGTAGGTTGCCTGAGAGGAAGAGCAGCAAACGTATGTCATTGGCACAGACTGCCTAGTGGGACAGGAAAATAGTGTGTTTTCTCTTGGAATTATGAAGCCCCTGGCAGAAATGGGGCAGATGGGTTATTTAGGTGACAAATCATTTAGCTTTCATGCAGAAACACTTCTGTGAGAGAGTCTGATAGCTCGGCTACTTAAGGAGAAGTCTTTCTCCCCCCCCACCCTCCCCGTCAAGTGAAAATCTTTTCTGTAGCTGAAATTTGGAAATAAATAGTTCAGTTATTTTACAAAAAAAAAACACAGGCAGAATTTTCCGCTCCCATTTGCGGCGGGCATCATAGCAGGTGAGGGGGCAGAAATCAGTTTCATGCCAACGTGAAATCACAGCGGGATCATCTGATGGTGTCCACCGTGGCAAATCGTGAATCTCGCTGGAGGCCAGTGTGAAGCCGATTTGCGTCCCGCTAATGAGATGCAAAGTAAGGCCCGACAGGAATCACCCCTCCATGCCTGATTTACATTTACGCGGAGCATGACTTACCTTTAGGGCCTTGCTCAGATCACAGACATCCTGCCCAACATTTCACATTATTCAGTGAAAATGGATATATTTTCAGATTAGGAAGTGACAAAATGTGTTCACCCGTGTAACCGCTTGTGATCAAAATTTCTTAACTTTTCTAAGCCTACCACTTCTTTTAGGTGCTGCCCTGACAACTGCAGCAAGGGTGGAACAGCTTGTGCAATGGCTGGCCCTGTTGCCTTTGATGAATTTGGCTTGGGTCCTCTGGAGAGCCGAGGCATTGAGTGCCCCAGCTTGCTTTGGCTGTCCTCCTGTGGGCCAGCTGCTCCCTCTGCGGTGACAGAGGATGTGGTTGAGGGGTTCACAGGAAAAGGGGACTCAGAAGGAGAGGACAGCCTCTGAGATTCCTGGGTGGATGACCCAGGGCTGTCCAGCTGCTGCTCCTCCTCCCTTCGGGTGCCTGAGGACCCTGGCCTAACTCCTTGAGGGGAAGGAGCACCTGAAGGGACATCAAGGTGCCCAGTTTACCTCCCGCGTTGCCACTGCAGGAACTCACCCACGGATACCATGATAGAGTGCAGGTCTGCCATGCTTCCCATGTAGACCTCCATCAGCATACATGTGGGCACCCATCATCAGAGAGCAGGCGGACATATCCCTCTGACTCATGTGCCACTCTGTTGAGGGCTTGCAACAGCTCTGTGTGATGTTCCCCCGCCTTCTGCTGACTGTCTACGATGAGCTGGAAGGCCGAATCCAGAGGCTCATCTACTGACTTGGACCTCAGAGATGCCTCTTTCCCAGCAGTCCTCCACGTTCTGGGGAGCTTGGCTGAACCTGCCTCCTCCATCTACGGACATGTGTCCGTGTGGTGACCACCAGTTTGCGAACCGAGGTATGTCTCTGCGCTGGAGCAGGGTGTGTGTAAGGCTGTGATGGGTCTGCCAGACTGCTTATTCCCAGCTCTTCAGTGGAGGAGGTGTCCTCTTGGCTGGAACTAAGGACATGGTTGGAGCTGAGGTCCTCTTCTCTGGAGGTGAGGATCTGGATGGAACTGAGGGACTGGCTGGCTGAGGGTGTCGGTCGCTTGGCAGGGCTCCTTGTGAATCAAAGTAGAGATAATGAGTGCATGGCAACCGAGCCAAAAAGAGGAGAGAGAGCACTCACAATTCCGTTGAGAGAGGGATGACCTGGTGCAGGATCCTCAAGTGGATGTTTGCCGCTGACCTCACTGTCACTGCAGGCATGGTCCACGTCCTGACCAGCTAGCGCGATGGCACACTCCTCAAAGTGAGTGACCGGCCTAATATTGGCAACTCCACCCCCCGGTCTGGGACCTCTCTCTCTTGTTGTGAGCCAGTTTCTCCTGCATGAAAACAGACAGAGAGAGTGTGAGCAGGACACATGCTACGGTAGATGATAAGGATGCATGGACTGTTTCTGTGGTGAGCAGAGCCAATAACAGATGAGGACATGAGCTCCAGAGGATATGAGCCTGATGGAGATGTGAGGGCATGTGTTAGAGTGAGTGGTGTCATCCCTTGAGGTGTGAAATCCCTGTGGATGTGTGATGGGTTTGGGAGTGTATGTTGAGAGTGATGAGGTGGTTGACATACTCTGGTGAGATCATTCATTCCCTCCCTGCACTGGATGGTTGACCTCCTCTGTGCTCTGTTGGTGCTGGCCACCACTGCTACCACCTCCCAGGCTGGATTGGTGGCTCTGGTGGAGCTCCTGTGGCCAGAGCGGTGGTAGAGGACATTGCGGCCGGCCTGAACGGCATCCAAAAGGTGCTCCAGTGAGGCGTCGCTAAATCTGGGGGCTGCCGTCCTCCTGGCTTTCAGGGCCATCCATCGCCTGGAACAGTCCTGGTCTGAAGACATGGAGGAGGCTGCACTCTGGTGCACTTTAAATATAGCGCATGGGACAAGGAAGTGCTAATGTCATGGCATTGGTGGGCAAATCCAAATCTACCTGCCAGTGGTCCGGCGTGTTCACTGTGAATGCATTATTAATGAGGCAGGACAAGCCAGGAAGCAGACAATACATCGCAAAAACCCACCATTGCAGCCAGCGGGGAAAACATTTTTTATCAGGCCCACTACCTCAATTACTGCAATTCAGGGACAATTCCACTGCATGATTTTCATTCATGTCCTGGGTGTAGCTGCCTGTAACTTACATATTCCATAATGGATGGATCTTCTACTGTCACATGCAATAGAAGTTAAACTGTATTGCTAAATTGCAGGTTTTCTAAAGTCTTCGACCCACTGAATTGATAAATTGCCATGGAAGTAATCCGTTTCTCCCAGTTTGGATTCAAATAACTTCCAGTAGCCTCCCCCTATCAAGCTTTCAGCTCTGCAAATTTTACATCGTACAAAGTCATGATTGGGAGGAAGAGCGGTAACTGAACAATGGGCTGCCTTCAAAGAAGAGGCATTTCAGGCACCATCGAGGTATATTCCCTTGGAAGGGAGAGGTTAGGTGAACAAAGCCAAAGCTCCCTGAATGGCAAAAGAGATAGAAATTAAGATAAAGAAGAAAAAGTGTGCTTATGACAGATGTCAGGTAGAAAGTACAACTGAGAACCAGAATGAATATAGAAGGTTCAGCAGATCTGTTAATGTGGGTTTATCTCGGCATTCATTGGTTCCTTGCTCTAGAAGATACCTTGTTAGAGGCAATGGGCGGAATTTTCCCAGAAATGCACTAAGTGTGGCAACGGGTGGGTAAAATGGAGTCCTACCCGCCAACGAAAATGGCAGGTTTTCACGCCGTATTGTCCCGAGCCCACCTCATTATTTATTCACTCCCGTGAAACACGCTGTTTCCATGGCGAGTGGACTCTCATTCGCCCGCCTGCCCGCCATCATTCCACTGTTGCATCACTCTGGCCGCCATCTTTAAAAGGCAGCTGCCAGCAAAGCGCTCATCACCACTAGCTCACCACCGTTGCCCTGGAGACATGGCCAGGAAAGGAAAAAAAGACTGCAGCCCCCTGCTTCAATGACAGGTCCCTTGAGCGACTGCTGGATGCTGTGGAGACCTGTCGGGATGTGCTCTACCCCACCTCTGGCTGCAGGATGGGCAGCAAAGCCACCAACCTGGCTTGGGAGGCAGTGGCAGCGATGGTCAGTGTGAATGCCCTGCAGAGGAGGACAGCCACCCAGTGCCGCAAAGGGATGAATAATCTCCTCCGTTCCACTAGGGTAAGTCACTATCATCACTCCCAACTCACGCACTCACAAACCCATCACACACCCACAGGGCCCTCAGTCACAGCCAAGGCAAGTGACATCACCATTCACTCTTTCACACACACCTGCATTGTCTATATCCTGTCCATGGGATCACTCACCGCCCACACAGGCCAGGAATACTTATCATCTGACCTGGCAGGTGTCCTGATACACTCTCCCCTTCTCTATCCATGCAGGACAAACTGGTACACACAGGAGGGAAAGGTCGCAGGAACGCGGAGGGATGCTGGAGATCAAAGTTCTGACAGAATTCGAAAACAGAGCCATCCAGCTGACCGGCGATGACCAGGACGGGTCTTGTGCTGACGGTGGGGTTGGCACTACTCTACCAAGTGAGGATCCAGCAGTGCAACATCCACCAGACAACCATGCCGCAAGAGATGTCCTCTTTCACAGGCCACTGCCATGCAATAATTATCTCCCCTCCCTTTCACAGGCACATCTGGCAAATAGCTGATAGAGTCCCAGAGCCTCCAGGGCCCCGAAGAAACCTTTGAAGAGGAATCTGGAGGTACCCTCCCTGAAGTCCCGTCACAGCGCTCACCCACACCCTCCACCAGTGCAGAGACACACACCTCGGTGGGAACTAGCTTTCGAATAGCCTCGCAATCACAATCTGGTGAGCACATCGCACTTTCTGATCACAGCAGGTGGAGGCAGGGACTTCCCAGGTCCCCGGCACTCGAAGGACTGCTGGAGGCCAGAACGTTGCTGAGTCCGAGTCAGATGATGAGCCTCTGGACTCAGTCATGTCACAGTTGCTGGAGCTGCAAAGGCAAGCTAGGGAACATCAGGAAGGGATGTCTGCTGCACTGCTCAGATTGCAAGGCACAATGGAGCAGTCCGTCCGTCTTCAGGCTGAGGTGATAGCGCTGGCATTGCAACACACTGAGGTCAACACTGGCAGGATGATGGCTGCCATAGAGACCTTGGTCCAGGACGTCATTGCTGCACGGGCATGACTCCATCGCTGATGCCATAGTTGGCCTCCAAGAGGTGTAAGCGAGAGGGGTGCTGACCAGCTCCATCTCACTCCAGCTACGCCTTCCCTTCACAGAATCAGCCAGGGGCCCTCGGGCACCCATTGGGAGGAGGATCAGCAGGTGCACACCCCGGGGCCATCCACCCAGGTGACTCTGGGAGTGACTGGCCCATCCGAATCCCCTCTTCCTGTGACCTCTGCAGCTCCAGCTTCACAGGTCGAGGAGGGTGCCACTGCCACACAGCAGGACCCTGAAAGCAGGCCAGGGCCCACCAAGTCTTAGCCCTCAAGAGGATGCCTGCCAAAGTCTTCACAGCCAGGGCTTCACAGTAAGCAGGCTGCCTCCACCTCTGCTGTGCATGTCCGGGGAGCACCAAGACGTAGCAGCAGTCTTGCTGGGCACGGGTGTTGATCACTTGTACATAATATTCACTATTGTCAATAAACTCCTAAGAATGCCTCCCTGCCTATGGCTCCTTGTTCTGATGAGCAGTGTTCTTATCACTCAGATGTGAAATCTTTCTGCACAAGATAAAAGACAGGTGTCTCAGTCCAGGGCCTCTTCCCTGTGCTCTATGCAGCCTTCAGACCACAGAGATGGTCCGGCCTCACACTCCCTGGAAACATTACTGATGCCTGCACCTCGGCGGTGCTGGTCATTGCTGCCAGAATGTAGTGGGCAGGCGCCACAGAGATCTCTCATTCTCTCTGTGTGCTCTCAGCACCTTTGAGGTGGGGCTGGCCTCCATCACACCAGCATCTGCGACCAATGATGCTGTGCACCAGCTCCTGAAGTGCTGAAGGCAGACACAGCATCAGATGCATCTAGTTTCATGGATGCGTCTCTGAGATTGTCCTGATCATGGAGCGCAAGCGAGCTGCCCTCGGCCAGGCAGGAGTCAGACATTCACAGAGGCTATGTGAAGATCTATGGAATGTCTTCACTGCATGTTGTCATCATCCTCCTGCCACCCAGTGACTATTAGGGCCTCCACTGCATCTCAGAATCATAGAATCACACAGTGCAGAAGAGGCCTTTCGACCTATCGAGTCTGCACCTTCCATGACAGGAAGATTCTCACAGAGGGTATTGGCTGCAATAAGCCAGACTGGAGTCAAACGTCCACATCTGCGATGTGAGGATCCACAGGGACACCTCGCTGCATGTCGTCATCATCCTCCACTAAAATGGCAGCTATGCCTCCTGAGCATGCCTGCCTCGTCTAGCCAGTGTGAGAGCCTCATCCCCATCATCGTCACCACTGAGGACGCCCTCACCCTCATCCCCGTCAGCGTCTTCCTCATCCGAATGGACCTGCAGCTCCTCCATCTTCTCCTCAGCCAGCTCGTCTCCCTGTTGGAATGCCAGGTTGTAAGGGACGCAGCAGATGACAATGATGCACGACACCCTCTGTGGACTGTATTGCAGGGCTCCACCAGACCAGGGACCGGAACTTCATCTTCAGCATCCCGATGGTCTGCTCCACCAAGTTCCGAGCTGCTGCATGAGCCTCATTATAGCGTCGCTTTGCTGCAGTCTGAGGCCACCGCATGGATATCATCAGCCACAGCCTCTGCAGGTAGCCCTTGTCCCCAAGGAGCCAACCCTGGAGCCTCTGTGGACCCTGGAAGACTGCAGGGATCTGCGAGCGACTCAGGATGTAGGCTGTTGATCGAAACGTCAACTCTTTTCTTCTCCGCCGATGCTGCCAGACCTGCTGAGTTTTTCCAGGTAATTCTGTTTTTGTTCAGGATGTAGGCATTGTGCACACTCCCTCGAAACCGTGCCCACACCTGCAGGATGAGTTTCTGGTTGTCGCATACCAGCTGCACGTTCAGTGAGTGAAAGCCCTTGCGGTTGATGAAGTCCACTGAGTGTAGCGATGGAGATCTGAGCACTACATGAGTGCAGTCAATCACATTCTGCACCTGTGGGAATCCCGAGATCGGGGCGAATCCAATGGCCTTTGCATCCTGGCTGTCCCGGCCCAGGGCGAAATGCACAAAGTTGTGTGCCATGGAGAAGATGGCATCTGCGACCTCATGGATGCATCTGTGGGTGGTAGATTGTGAAATCCCACAGAGGTCACCTGTGGAGCCCTGAAAGGAGCCACTGGCATAGAAATTGGTCACTTTCACAGCCACTGGCAGTGGATACCCTCCATGCCCCCTTGGCGCCAAGTCCTGCAGTAAGTGGCAGGTGTGAGACACCAGGTCCCTAGACATGTGCAGTCATCGGCGACACTGGTTCTCAGTCATCTGCAGGAATGACAGGCGGCGTCTATAGACCCTGGGTATTGCTAGGCACCGACCAGCTATGGCTTGCTCCGGGAGCCCCTGCTGTCCCTTCTTCATGAGTTTGCTGCTCCTGCCTTTGCGCAGCCAGGAGCCTCAGTTGCTCTCTCCTCAGTCTTCTACAGTCTCTGTGGGCCATCAGGCATACAGCTAGGTCACCAGAATCCATGATCCTCCTGCAGCATGAAAGAGAGAGAGGGACGTGGTTATCATGGTTGTACTTAGCAGCTTTCCTGACCCTATGTGACCGCCCATTAATCCTTCCCAGAGAGTGCTGGTCACCCCTCGAATGGTCACAGATGAGTGCACTGCATGGCTGCCCTGGCAACCTGTGATGTGGGGGACATTGGCTCAAACAGGGATGCTGAGATTGCAAGGGGCAGTGAGCGCCTCCAGCAGTGACTGCTACATGGCCAAGGTTGGCGAGGAGTTTGTACAACGTGTGCAGTCCAACTGCTCCACGGTCCAATAAAGTGGTGGCGGACTCGAAGCCTGTGCTGGGGGGTTGCAGGTGGGGTGGGGGTGGGGGGAGGAGGGGTGGGGTGGGGGGGTGGGCACGGTAAGGTATGGAGTGCTTGGTGACCATTTGTTGCCACCGCTTTGCTTGCATCATCGTGCAGGTTAGGAGCCCAACCCCAATAATATCACCATGGCTGCGCCTGATCTGTCTCAGTTGTGAGGCATGGTCAGTTAATACAGGTGTCCCTAATGCATGGCCACTTCCCTCACTTACCCTGACCCTGTGCACGGTATGCAGCACCAGGGAAGCACTTGACTCCCCACTGACAATGATTGTCTCTGAGGCTGGCCAGCACTTGCCCCCAGACACCACCCCATCCCCCATCCCGCCCTCAGTAGTTGCCTCCAAGGCTGGCCAGCACTTGCCCCTGGATACCCCGACACCGCCCCCACACCTCCCCTGCTCAGCAGTCGCCTGTGAAGCTGGCCTGGACTTGCCCCCGTCCCCCGGTGCCCCTGAGACCTGTAAACAATGGGCAAGCTGTGGAGATTGTTGTTGCTCACTCTTCTCAGTTCCCCCAAAGTGAAGGCCGCCAAGTGCACGTCGCCTGTGCGCTGTTGTGAAACACGTCGGTGTGCTCTCCCGCCAACATGGACAGATGATACGGCGGGGTTCCAAGAGCCTGGCTGGATGGCCTTTTAATTATATGCTAATGTATTACACGTAGCTCCCCGTCGACCGATGGCAGGAAACGTGGCCTGCCATAGGCGGGCTGAGCGGACGATCGTGCCCTACCTTCATGCCACCGTGAAGCAGGTCGCGCCATATTTTCCACACATGCCACCTATCAAACCCACCACCAGCGAGCTTGGAAAATTTCATTCAATGGTCTTTTGTTCAAAAACATTTATTTACGCGCTAACTTTTTACAAAGGTGAAATAAGACCAAGACAGAGCTGGAGCCATCTCTGAGATCTTCACACTCATCTCCTCTCCGTGAGTGACATGACTGTGACATAGCTCCTTATCCACATGCTCAGTAGCTTTCATTAGAGTTAACCCTTTACAGAGGGGAGATGAAAAAGCGAATAAGGGGAGCAAAGAGGGAGTAGGAAAAGAGGCTGGAAGTCAACAGAAAAGGGAATCCCAAAGTCTTGTTTGGAATATAAATTGTAAAAGGCGGTGTAGGGATGATTAGGAACCAAAAACAGGATTAACACACAGAGGCAGAGGGCATAGCTGAGGTATTAACTGGATACTTTGCATTTGTCTTTACCAATGAAGAAAATTCTACCTCAAGCCATGGTGAAAGCAAAGGTAATTCAAACACTAAAAGCATTTAAAATTGATAAGAAGGAGGTACCAGTTGTACTTAAAGTGGATAAGGCACCAGGACTGGATGAGATACATCCGAGGATACAGAGGGAAGTGAGAATGGAAATTGCAGAGGCACTGGTTATAATTTTTCAGTACTCTTTAGAGTCAGGGTGGTGCCAGAGGTCCACAGAATTGCAAACATTACATTCTTGACCCAAAAGGGGTGTAAAAGCCCAGCAACTGTACAGACCCCAGTCAGCTTAACTTCGGTGATGGGGAAACTTCTAGGAATAATAACTCGGGACAAAAATTAATAGTCACATGGACAAATGTCAGTAAATTAATGAAAGCCAGCATGGATTTCTTAAGGGAGAGTCATGTCTAACTAATTTTCTGGAGTTTTTGATGAGGTAACAGAGAGAGTTGATGAGGACAATGTAGTTGATGTGGTGTAGATGCACTTCCAAACAGACCTGTCAGCAAAGTTATAGCTCATGGAATCAAAGGGACAGTAACAACACGGATTAGGAATTGGTTGAGTGACAGGAAACAGAGAGTAATGGTTAATGGATGATTTTTGGGCTGGAAACAGGTTTCTAGTGGGGTTTCCCAGAGGTTAATGTTGGGATCCTTGCTTTTCCTGATATATAGTAATGACCTAGATCTTGGTGTGCAAGGCACCATTTCAAAGTTTATGGATGATATGAAACTTGGAAGCATTGTGTGTTGGGAGGAGAATAATGTAGGACTTCAAAAAGGCATAGACAAGTTGGGGAAATGGACAGACAGGTGGCAGATGAAGTTCAATGTGGAAAAATGTGAAGTGATTCATTTTGGTAGGAAGGACATGAGCAGACAATACAAAAAAAGGATACAATTCTAAAGGGGGTGTAAAATCATGGGGACCTGGGCATATATGTGCGAAAGTCACTGAATGTAGCAAGACAGGTTGAGAGAGCAGTTAATAAAGCATACAGTATCCTAGACTTTATTAATAGGGCTATAGAGTACAAGAGCAAGGAAGTTATGTTGAACTTGTGTAGGACGTATTTTGGCCTCACCTGGAGTGTTACATCCAATTCTGGGCACCATGCTTTAGGGAGATATTGTGAGGGCATTGGATAATTCAGAAAAGATTCACGAGAATGGTTCCAGGGATGAGGAAGTTTAGTTATGAAGATAGATTGGAGAAATTAGGGCTGTTTTCTTTGGAGCAAAGAGGGGATTTAATAGAGGTATTCAAACCTATGAGGGGTTTTGCTAGAGTAGATAGCAGTAAACTGTTCCCATTCATGAAGGGATCAAGAGCAAGAGGGCACAGATTTAAAGTAATTGATAAAAGAAGCAAACGCGACATGAGGAAAACATTTTCATGCACCGAGCAGCTAAGGTCTAGAACGCACTGCCTGAGAGTGTGGTGGAGGCAGATTCAATTGAAGCATTCGAAAGGGAATTAGACAGTTATCTAAATAAGAAGAATATGGAGGGTTATGGGGAGAGTGGGAGAATGGCACTAAATGAATTGTTCATTCGGAGAGCTGGTGCAGACACAATCGGCCAAATGGCTTCCTTCTGCACTGTAACTTTTCTGTGATTCTGTGGTTCTGTTCCACTATGGGTTGTGGGATTTGCATGAAGTTGGTACATGCTCTAGCTGATATCTCACTGAGTCTCAATTTACAAGAAAACGGAATGATGAAATAGTCTTTAGCAATGGCAGGAGTTAGTGGATGCATAATGTGACATTACGATTTGTACAATTACATTGGGATTAGAGGAAAAGGGTACTTCCTTACAGCCCATCCTCCTAAGGACTGCACAAAGAAATGACCATGTGGCCCCGCTAGATGTCAATTGTATCTAAAAGACAAAACTATAACATAAGTATTCACTCAACAAAATAATGAATATAGTTAAAGAGCCTCCTGCAATATCCCTTCAGTGCTGAGCTTTGATACAGTTCGTATAGTCCTGTGTAAGAGATGAGGCAGCAAAGTGATAAGTTTTCCTAGTCAACAGCTTTGCCAGAATCTTGAAGTCGCAGTTTAGCGCAAATCACTCTTAGCGGTTCTGTCCCAAAGAAAGTCACTTCTGAATTACACATAGCATTTAGAAAGCATTAGATTTTGTGAAAGTCAACCTTAGTAAGCACATTCATTACTATTACCTGTTTAATCAAACATCTAATATTGGTTTAAATAATGAAAGACTATTATTGCAAAATCAATTACTGCTTTTATCAAAACAGAACAGAGAACAGTTTTCAAAGCTGTTAGTATGTATTTTCATAACCAGTGATATTACTTCTGTTAATTATTTATAACTATGATATTATACTTCTATTAATTATTTATAATTTCTAAGCATATTGTACTTCTTCAGTAGGACTTGGGATGGAAGTTCAGTGAAGTTCTGATGTCCATGAGATTGCACTGAAAAGCCCAAATCATTGTCAGACTACATAAAGAGTTTACAGTGTCTTTGGGGCTGTATCTGAATGCTTTGAACACTCTAGATTATGTACGAGGTTGTTTTTTTACAGGTTGCAATACTCAGCATGTCCCATGTGTATATTCTAATGCTTGTATGGTGCAAACATGCCCTTACTTTAATTTTTGTTTTCCCACTTCATTTCCTTGATTTACTGCCTGTGTGCAACAAACCTCATAAAGGTCAAGTGGTTCATTTCAGTTAAACTGCACAATTCATCACATTTTCCATTGATTCAATTAACTCCCAATCAGCATTATGTAGCATTCTAATGGCTAAAGTCAGAACCATGCAGGATCTGTAGGTTACTGCCCTAGATGAGTCAGCTTTTATTCTTGGAAAATTAGTAATGACACCCATGTATCTGCACCAGTGAGCTTCAGTTTAAAATGTACGGGGGCATTTCACTACCAGTGACTCCATGATGCAGTTGGTTTGCACACCATGGTTTCATCTCCGGACTCTGGGTTTAAATCAAACATAGGCACAATGGGATGGACTTTCCAGGGCACTGTGGAATTCCCACGCAGCAAACTAAAAATGTCATTGGGCGGGAGACCACAGACAATACTGCCGCTGCCGCACAGCAACTTAACCATGGGAGCAGCATTCATTACTTTGAGGTGAGACTTCTGCCCCAGCTTTGGGAGCAAGTCCCACCTTAGCGAGCTGACAGCTCTGTAGTCCCAGTAGTACCAGCTACTGGTGGCCATTGCTGGGAGGACAAGCAATCCCAGAGAACAGGAGCCCAGACACCAAGGTAAGTCTGGGTTATCTCTGGGGCCAGGCTGGCAGCCCCGTCTGATGAGGATGAGGGGGGAGTGGGGGGCTGGCTTTGAGAGGCCAGAGAGGAGGGTAAAAGGGGAAGAATGACCTTGGGTGGGGGGAGGGAGGGTGGGGTGCTGGGGTGCCTCCAATGGCCACAGACAACCCCCAAGGGAGGACCCCCTTGCCCAACACTAGCTCACATAGCTATAACTGGCGGCCATTCCGACAAGCATGGGCCTCTTCCTGTTGTGGATAATATAGCAGCGGGGGGTGGGATGAGGAGCTTAAGTGGCCATTGGCCGCTTAAGGATCTCAATAGGGCAGGCAGATTGGCCAACACCTCCAACGGCTCCCATAAAATTTGAGCTCAGAGGTGGGAGGGGTGGCAGCAGACAGGTCATGCTCTGTATTTTACCAGCTGCACATGCCTTCAAACCCTTCGACATAGGGTGAGCATGAAACCCAGCCCAGTGAAACGGAATCACCTGACTTTATTTCTTCTCCTGTCAACCATATTTGAAATGAGATACTCATGAAAACTTTTTCTGAGAGTGTTCTGCTTCCCAGGACAAAGCTGCCATTCAATTAACCATCTCAATTAGAGAAGCCATAAAGAAAGTGGAAAGTCTCCCTGATGCTGTTAGGAGATATTACTCTTGAGAGATGCATTAAGCAGTATTATTATGGCAAAAAGAGCTTTCTCCTGGTTCGAGCTGTGTCCTATCAGTCCTGGGATAGCTTGATGCTGATGCAGATATTCCCATCTTTGCGAGGAGTGTGGGGTGGCTTCAGGGGGGTGGTGGTGGGGCGAACAAATTAATCAAAAAGAAAAAAAAATTGAAAGGATTATTCAGTATGGAGGCTACGTCAGCCAATTCGATTCACTCCACGTGACATCAAGAAACAGCTGAAGGCACTGGATACTGCAAAGGCTATGGGCCCTGACAATATTCGGGCAATAGTACTGAAGACATGTGCTCCAGAGCTTGCCACGCCCCTAGCCAAGCTGTTCCAGTGCATCTACAACACTGGCATCTACCCGGCTATGTGGAAAATTGCCCAGGTATGTCCTGTACACAAAAAGCAGGACAAATCCAACCCAGCCAATTACCGCCCCATCCTTCAACTCTTGATCATCGGTCAAGTAATGGAAGGGGTCATCAACAGTGCTATCAAGCAGCACTTGCTTAGCAATAATCTGCTCACTGACACCCAGTTTGGGTTCCGCCAGGGTCACTCAGCTCCTGACCTCGTTACAGCCTTGGTTAAAACATGGACAAAAGAACTGAACTCCCGAGGTGAGGCAAAAGTAACTACCCTTGACATCAAGCCTGTATTTGACCGAGTGTAGCATCAAGGAGCCCTAGCAAAACTGGAGTTGATGGGAATGAGGGGGAAAGCTCTCGCAGGTTGGAGTCATACCTAGCACAAAATAAGATGGTTGTGACTGTTGGAGGTCAGTCATCTCAGCTTCACTGCAGGAATTCCTCAGGGTAGTGTCCTAGACCCAACCATCTTCAACTGCTTCATCAATGACCTTCCTTCCATCATAATGTCAGAAGTGGGATGTTCGCTGGTGATTGCACAATGTTCAGCATCATTCATGACTCCTCAGGTACTGAAGCAGTCCATGTCCAAATGCAGCAAGACCTGGATGATATCCAGGCTTGGGCTGACAAGTGGCAAGTAACATTCGCACCACACAATTGCCAGGCAAGGACCATCTCCAGCAAGAGAGAATCTAACCATCACCCCTTGATGTTCAATGGCATTACCATCACTGAATCCCCCATTTTCAATAACCTGGGGGTTACCATTGACCAGAAACTGAACTGGACTTGTCATATAAATATTGTGACTACACCGGCAGGTCAGAGGCTAAGAATCCTGTGACGAGTAACTCACCTCCTGACTCCCAAAGTCTGTCTACCATCTACAAGGCACAAGTTAGGAGTGTGATGGAACACTCCCCACTTGCCTGGATGAGTGCAGCTCCCACAACACTGAAGAAGCTTGACACCATCCAGGACAAAGCAGCCCGCTTGATTGGCACCACACCACAAACATTCACTTCCTCCACCACTGATGCAAAGTAGCACTGCAGGAATTCACCAAGTCTCCTTCGACGGCACCTTCCAAACTCACCACCACTACCATCTAGAAGGACAAGAGGAGCAGATAGATGGGAACACCACCACTTGGAATCTCCCCTCCAAGCTCCCAGCCTGACATGGAAATATATCGTTGTTCCTTCACTGTCACTGGGTCAAAATCCTGGAACTCCCTTCCTAACAGCACTGTGGGTGTACCTACACCACCTGCACTGCAGCAGTTCAAGAAGGCAGCTCATCACTGCCTTCTCAAGGGCAACTAGGGCTGGGCATTAAATGCAGGCCTCGCCAGCAAAGCCCACATCGCGTGAATAATAAAAAAAACTCATCTGATTGAAAAGGGATGAGGGAAACCCTCAGGATATCAGCAAAGTCCTCATTGTGAAAGATTCAGTGTAAATTTAATAAAATCTGCTGCAAAAGGAGTCATAGTTTCCCTCTTTGGAATATGTATATAAATACCTTTTCCACAGACCTCAATAGGCTGTAATCAGAATGGCAAGTGTGTACAATTTTGCAAGGCATGATTTTATGCAGCAATATTTCATTAGCAGGAATGACATAGAACACCAAGGGAAGGCCATTATGTTTTCTCTTGTTGGAGAAAATAATGAGGATTGGGAAAAGGGGAAACTCTCCAGTGCTAGGAATCATGGCACAAAAGAGTGTGGCTGTGATTTTTGGAGGCCAATCATCTCCTAGGATGTCACTGAAAAAATCCACAGGTCAGCATTCAAGGTCCAACTAACTTCAGCTACAATATCAATCAGTCTTCAGCTCCGCTGGCATTTTCTCAGATCATGCTTCCCTGCAGCAAGACAGGATGACATCTATACAGTGATATGTTCCTGAGTTGAAAAGCCAGGGCCTAACATCACACAGCTTCTGCAAAATGCATGCATACAACTATTGTCCCAGAATTAACCAGACCAGATCATTAAATGACCTGCAGGTGACTTCACATTACTTTCTTACTAGTTTTCATATTGGCCAGTGATTGCTGTATGCGTCAGTTAATGTAAAACTATGACCATCAGTATGTAGGTCCGTGTAATGATTTTTCTTTACGTAGGCCTATTATGTGGAACCTCTTCACGGTAATGGCTGAATACTCCAAAACACAATTCAAGATCACTTTATTATGGCATGCATTTTAACTTCAGTAAATTCTGATTTTTTTTTGCAGTTAATTACTATCTTGCTTATTAAAACTTGTCTTTTATAATGTTATAAACTGCAATAAATTCATATCAATCTAAATAAAAAGTGAAGAGGGCACTCAGTAGAGTGCATATCTCTGCCAAGCTGTGTTAACTCAAAATTATTATAATTACACAACTTCCTTGAGGTTTTGGCCTGCCTGGATGATGCTTTGTAACCATAAAACTGAAAAAAAGAATTATTTTTATTAAGAGCTTCCATCTCACTGAAGAGACTTCAGGCCAATCCACATCCAACAACCTGCTCTGAAAACTCTGCTCACATTTTGACAGCTGTGACAAATTCTACCATAGCAGCTGAAACAATCCACAACATTCTAAAACAATCAGCAACCTTCTAAATAAAACAACCCACAACATTGTTCCAAAATAGAGATAGTTTAAGTAAGTTATATGTGTATTTGGGTGTGTTAGGAATAAGATATATCTTTAAGTTTAAGTTTAATTTGTATTTCTGTGTTTGTGTGTTAAGAAAAAGGGGAACTTGAGTTTTAGTTTCACTTTAAAAGATGCCTGCATTTTAATGAAGATTTTAGGACTCTTGAAGGGGAGTTAAAACAAACAAGGTAGAAAAAAACTGAGCTGTTGCCTAGCAACAGGAGGCCCCATTGAGACAGAAAAGTAGTTTCAATTCAGTTCAGTTGAAGCCAGGGTTCCAGAGTGGCTGGACAGGAGAGGGAACGGCAGAGGAAGCAGTTTTCCCCAAAAAACAGAACAAGAAAGCCCCCAAAACCAGGGAGTGGCACAGGAAAGGTCTCAAGAGGAAAGTTAAGTGAAAGGAAAAGGACAAGAGCCTGGAAAAGGTTCTGTTAAGAAAAGTTAAGAGTGAAGAGCAAGAAAAGGCTCCAAGCTTAAAGAGGAGGAACCTACAGGAAGCAGACTTCAAGCAAAAACGGATTGCGAGACGCCAGAAGACCCAAAGAGACAGCTGAAGGCCTGTAACTCTGTACTATGGACATGTGAAACAGTGGTCTTTCTTCTTCCTTCAATGAGGTTTCCCACCTACTGTGGTTCACAGGGCCCGCAACCGTGTCCAGCCCATCTCCCGCGCCTCTGTCCTCACACCTTCCTCTCTCTCCCAGAACCATGATATGGTCCCCCTTGTCCTCATTTTTCACCCCACCATCCTCTGCCATTTCTGCCAACTCCAGCATGATGCCACCACCAAACACATCTTCCTTTCACCCCCCAGTCGGCATTCTGTAGGGACCGTTCCCTGTGGGACAGCTTGGTCCACTCCTCCATCACCCACAACACCTCATCCCACTCCCACAGCACCTTCCCATGTAATCACAGAAGGTGCAACGCCTGCCCCTTTACTTCCTCCCTCCTCACCGTCCAAGGGCCCAAATATTCCTTTCAGGTGAAGCAGCGCCTCACTTGCACCTCCTTCAATTTGGTCTACTGTATTCCCTGCTCCCAATGAGGTCTCCTCTACACTGGAGAGACCAAACACAGCCTGGGTGACTTCTTTGTGGAACACCTTCGGTCTGTTCGCAAGCATGACCCAGACTTTCCTGTCGCTTGCCATTTCAACATACCACCCTGCTCTCATGCCCACATATCCGTCCTTGGCCTGCTGCAATGTTCCAGTGAAGCCCAATGCAAACTGGAGGAACAGTACCTCATCTTCCAATAAGGCCCTTTACAGCCTTCCAGACTTAACATTGAATTCAACAACTTCAGACCATGAACTCTCTCTTCCATTCTAACTCCCCTTTTTATCTCCTTTTTTCAATATTTTTTATTTTTAAATTTCTGTTTTTTATCCACTTATTTTTATTCATCTTTATTTATTCTCATTTTTATTCTTTGTTTTATCCCCACCTTTCATCCTATTTTCGATTTTTTTCCCACCACCTCACATCCCCACCACGTCCCCTCCCCACACTCCACCAGGGCCATCTGTCACTTGTTCATGTTGTTCTTTCCAGAGTGCTTACCCTTTTCCTGCTATTATCACATTCTGCATTCTGACCTTAATACCACCATTACCACCTCCTTTGGCCAGTACCACTGCCATTAACACCCCTTTGTCCTTTTGTTCATAACATCTTTTTCAATCTCTCCTTTGCCTCCAGCTGGCCTTCTATCCAGCTTCACCTGCTCCACCCCCCTTAAACAGTATAAATTTCATCACATTTCTACTTCTCTTTGTCTCTGAAGAAGAGTCAATTGGACTTGAAATGTTATCTCTGTCTTTCTCTCCACAGATGCTGTTAGAACTGCTGAGTTTTTCCAGCATTTTCCTGTGTTTTCGTGAAACAGTCATGTTATGTTGGCATGGCTGAGTCAGTGAGAGTGCGTGCATGGAAGAAAGCTTGAATTCATGTGGTGACCCAGGGGAGAGGAACATTGGAAGGACAATGGAAAGCAGTGGAGATTGGAAACCCTCAGTGAGACTGGTTGGCTCATGGTGTGGCAAGGGTCTGGGGGGAGTTGAGAGATCAATAGTATCTATTTGGGGATGGGGGTGGCATATGTCACTTGGTTTCAGAGTGTGGTGTTTCTGACCACTTGCTTGACATAGACTGTGTACTTACTATGAACATTAGAGTATAAGATAGCTTTTGTAGCTTGTGTTATCCTTAGAAATCTGTATGTATCTGTAAAGGTACAGTTGTGGGTGAAGGAGTATTGTAATATAGATCATTTTTTCTTGTTTAATAAATGTTTTATTCTTTTGTTAAAAGTTCATCAGCTGACTCCTGTGACTCTGTTCAGTAGCCACTTTCCATGCATCTAAACAAAAATTAAAAGTTAGGATCTATCAATCAGGGCTCCACCCTGGGACCTGACTTGTCCAGTCGTAACATCAGCTGGGATCATAACAAAGTGAGGGCTCACCCAGGATAATCATTATAAGGTGGGATCTCTTGTGGGATTGGAAATCCGTGAACATTGGTGGAAACTGTGAATCCGTTTAATGAGTACATGGAGGTACTGAGGTACTGGAGGTAGGAATTGGAGTTGCTGTGAGGTATATTATATGCATTGGAATTCGAAATGGCTTTGGAGGTTGCTAAGACTTTTTTACAAATGGAAAATGTGACACTGATTGGTTTACAAAAAGTAACCACGTTCTCCAGGGGATAAGTGAATTGAGTTGGCCAAGATCCAGGTGCGAATGAAACAACTTGAACATGAAAAAGAACTGAAAAAACTTGAATTACAGATGAAAGAAAAAGAAAGAGAACTGGAATTGAAACGGCTAGAGGCAAAAGAAAAAGAAAAGGAAAGAGAAAGAGGGGAAAAGGAAAAAGAGACAGCATTTCAAAGGGAGCAAGCAGAAAGGCAGGAAAGACAAAGGGAACAAGATAAGAGAACTTGACCTCCAGAGGGAGAAGTTTGCAATGGAGGAAAGAGAGAAGGAACAGGAGAGGGAATGCCAGCTTTAAAGTTCGCGCTTTAAAAAAGAGGCCTCAGCTGCTGAGGATTCTGATGATGAAAAGTCCTCCAACACAAAGCTTAGTTGGGGGGCGGTGGGTGGGGGGATTTAAATTTGTACAAGCCCTCTCAAAATTTGAGGAAAAGGATGTAGAGGCATTCCTTACTTTGTTTGAAAAGGTAGCTAAACAAATGAAGTGGCCAACAGAAATCTGGACATTGCTCTTACAGAGTAGGTTAGTGGATAGAGCTCATGCGGTTTATGCATCGCTGTCAGAAGAGGTTTCAATGGATTGTGATGCAGTGAAAAGGCTGTTCTGAGTGCATGTGAGTTAGTCCCTGAGGCCTACAGGCAGAAATTTTGGAATGTAAGGAAACAGCCTGGGTAGACCTATAATGAGTTTGAGAGGGTAAAGCAAAGTAATTTTGACCATTGGATATGGGCATTAAAGGTAGATACAACATATGAAACATTTAGGGAAATAATTCTCTTGGAAGAATTTAAAAATTCACTTCCTCCCGTAGTTAGAACCCATGTTGAAGACCAGAGGGTCACCTCAGCTAGACAGGCAGCAGAGATGGCTGATGGCTATGAACTGGCCCATAAATCTAAACCCTTTTTCTGTCATCCCTACAAACCCAAGAAGGATAGAAGATGGGAAGGTGAAAGGAAGGCAAGTAGCCAGGGAAGGGAAGGGACAGTTGGGAGTTCTCAGGAAATTTGTCCTCAAACCAGAAAGGAAGGTGCTGAGGGTGGCAGTGACATCTGAAGGCCTAAGTGTTTTCATTATAACCAGGTGGGACATATTCAGGTAAATTGATGGAGACTAATCAGTAGACCTATTGCAGTAGAAGGAGCGCCTAAGGAATCCTCAGGAAAGGTTGCATCAGAAAAGGAAATGGTTGTTAAAACTGTAGCAGTAGTCCAGGTGAAATGTGTTCCTTCAGAACCGACAGAAAAAGGGGATATGGTTTAGCATAGTCCCGGGAACTCTTCAATGGGTACTGGTAAAGGAAGTCAGGCTTTTAGTGGTTCTTCTGGATGTTTTGTCTAGAGGGGAGAAGTGTTCCTTTACACCTCCAGCAAAATAAGTAAACAGATTAAAATGTTGAGAGATACGGGAGCAGATCAATCATTAATGGTGGCTGATGATGCATTTTGTGTTCCAGATAGTTTTATGAAGGAAAACGTATTAATAAAGGGTATTAGTGGAATTTAAGAACCTGTTTCGTTGTGTAAGATCAATTTACAAATTTACTTTGTAAACGGAATTGTTACTGTGGGAATGATTCCTAAGTCCCCTACTGAAAGGGTAGATTTTATTCTGGGTAATGATTTGGCTAGTGGAGACAGCAATCTGGGAACGATGGTATTGCAGCTGGCGGTTGATCATGTTGATATTAATCAACTTCAGAAAACTACTGTGGCCAACAATGAGATGCTTATTGCCAATAACAAGCAATTGAAGGAAAACCTGATTAACGTAGAAAACTAACTTTCGCGTATGAGAGAGAAGTTCATTAATGAAGAATGAGAATTGATGAGAACAATTGAGAATCAGTCACAGAAAGTGAAACACTTGACTGAGGACTTGAAATATCTAAATGATAAACTTGTAGAAGCAAATTTAACTAAGGTCAATCTTCAGTTAAAACTTGATGAACTTCAAGCATATGTAGTCTCTATGACTTGTCGTGGAAAAAATGCCTTGAACAAGAAAAGGGATTGTTGGTAACTCAGAATAATTGGTTGAATGCAGAATTAAAAACCAAAACTAATAAACTTCTAGAAATTCATTGGGAAAAGGGTAATGAGATTCTTGAACATCAAAGCAAACTGGAGAAAACGAAGGAGAAGATGTGTGGTATGGAGTGTTACAGTTCCAAAGTTGTTCCGTTGAATAAAAACCCTCACTAAATTGGGGTCCAATTGAGCAAAGAACTGATCCAAGCAACATTATTGATGTATCAACTTCAGTAATTGGCAGTACAGAAGAGACTGAAGTGCCTGCAGAATTGCCAACTTAATAATTGTCAACAAAAAGGATTGAAAGTGCAAAATGACCAGACATTGATTTACAAGTGCTTGCTGGTGCTAATACACAAGATACAGCAGTTGGAATCCAGGCAAATGGACAATCTGAAAAAGGCCATTTAAAACCTGTAAAGGAGAGGCATGATATAGTTCATGGACTATGTAAAAATGTAAAATAGTTGAATGGTTAGAGTGAACTACCAAACTCCACAGGGAAACAATAATTGATGCTGTTCCAAGAGAAGTGGAAAAGGCATGTTGAAAATGGGATTTGGAGAAACAACAAGATCACAAAAAGTTCAAAGATCAAACCAAGCAGGAGCACAAAACCCTTTTGTGTGAACATATAGAGCATCTCATGTGTGAACATATAAAGCATCTAAAATGACGAAAAGAGATTTTGACCAGAGAAGAAATGAGATGTTAACTCACAATCAGCAACATTCTAAATTAAACAACACACAACATTCTAAAAGAAAAAAATCAGTTTGTCCTTCTCCCAATGTCAACAGGTCTTAAAAATTCCAGGGTCCAGATCCAGATTGGCATCTTTGCCAAAAAATAACCATGGGCCATACCCTATCTATGCACCAAGTTTCGTTGAAATACATCTATTGGTTTTTGAGATATATTGTTTAAAAAGAGACAAACAGGGTGAAAATATTACCTCTGCCCACCTTTAGTGGCAGTGCTTCAGTGCTATAATGTCAAAAATCCACTTCCTCCCATTAATAATATTATACTGTTCAATGCTGATGCATTAAATGGTATTGCGGTGCACTCTAAAATTACTGTTGCCTAACTCATGAACAACATGACCTTTACTGTAGTGGGTGTAATTTTCAATCTATAGCAATAACATGGCTTTGTTCTTATCTCATTGGAGAGAGGAGTCTGTAGTGTTTTCCTTCCTTGCAGACAGCCCAGTATATAAGTCCTGTGATCACTACAGAGACAGATTGAAACAATTTGGTTTGACAGGAAATGTCGGTAAAGGGTCCAATGTTTCATTACTCCTCGTTGGTCAGATTTACTAGCCTGCGTTAGGAAACAGAAATAATTGGGTCCAGAGAGGCAGGACCTTCCCACAGACACACACAGAAGAATCTAGAAACAGCAATTTTTGAGTTCAGTTTTGAAGACACCTGCCAGGCAGAGGCAGCCTAGAAGGAGCAGATGGCCAGTCCCAAGCTAACGTTGGTTGAAAGAAGCTGCCAGAGAGGGACTGGAGAAAAAGGGACAAATAGCCAGTCCCAAGCTAAAGAAGAAAGTCTCCAAATCTAGGGAAGTGGAACAGGAGAAGGTCCAAAGCAGACCTTCTAGTCAAAGGAAGGACGGGAACCTGGGAAAGGTCCTGTTAAGTGAAGTTAAGAGTGAAGGGCAGAGAAAGACTCCAAGCTTCAAGCTTAAAGCTCCAAGCTGCAGGAAGCAGAGTTAAAGCGATATAGAGGCTTATGAGAAGGCAGAAGATCCAAAGAGGCAAATGAAGGTCTGTTGTATCACTTTGCTGTGGGCGTGTGAAGCAGTGGTGTACTGTTGACAGCTGAGACAGTGAGAAAGAGTGTGTGGAAGAAAGCTTGAATACATGTGATGATCCAGGGAAGAGGAACATCAGAAGGAGAGTTCGAAACCCTGGAGGTGAACCCTTGCAGAAGGCGCCTGAGAGAAAGTGTCAGTTTGGGAAAGGATTCCAAGGTGAGTTCTTGGAGAGTGGAGATTGGAAACCCTCATGTGATAGACGGAGTTCAGCGAGACTGGTTGACTCACTGTGTGACAAGCATCTTGAGAGAGTTGACGAGAGATCCATAGCACCTAGTCTGGGGTGGCATCTGTCACTTGGTTTCAGAGTGTGGTGTGTCTGACCACAGGTTGCCGATTGGTTTACACGGACTGTACTTACTGTGAACATTAGAGTATAAGATAGTTTTTGTAACTTGTGTTATTCTTACAAATCTGTATATTTCTGTAAAGGTATAGTAGTGGGTAAAGGAATATTCTAATATAGTTCATCTTTTCTTGTTTAATAAATATTTTATGTGTTTGTTAAAAGTTAATTAGCTGACTTTGGTGACTCTGTTCAATAGCCCCTCTTCACGTATCTAAGCAAACAATAAAAGTTAGGATCTATCAAGCCCTGGGATCAGGCTGCTCCAGTGGTAACCTCAGCTGGGCATCGTAACATGTGTGACAACAATATTGAAAGAACTATTGCCTCAGTGTACTTCTTCTGTAGATACGTAGGATTCAACTGTCACGCAATATATCACATTTTGACCATAAAATCAGTTTTACAACAAGCATTAATCCTGTTGGACTTTGGGCAAGAAATTGGGCTTATCGGTGCCTTTTCTTGGGCCTTGAAGCTCCAAAATGGTGTCTGCAGCATGCACACACACTTAAGAGATGAATCATGCTGAACGGCTTGTTGATGAGAGTGTTAACAATTACTCAGCGTGTATCTACCAGAATGTGCAGAGCTGGCAGATGGTGATTTCAAGCAGCATGCAATCTGGTATCAGCAGTGCCATTTTGGAGCTCAATACTCTAGCTAACGCCCTCTCTTAACCTCACGCAGCTGAACACATGTTCAGCAGCAGGAAGGACCCCCCGACTAGTGCTATTTAAAGGGATCATCAGCTACTTAAAAATTAGTTGTTGATTAATTTCTTCTTGCTGTTGCTAAAGCTCTACAAGTGTTTGGTGCTTTCTACAATTGTTTCAAGTTTCAAACCTACAGTGACAGGTACTGAAAAACATTTTGCCGACTGCAATACTTCTGAATGAAGCAGATGCTCCCAGAAATGGGTACATATTAGGCATTCGCCTTGGAATACAGCATGAGTTGGAGAAAGAACAGCAGTCACGCAGAGCAGGACAAGCTGTCGGGAGAGGAAGGAGTAGGAGCAGGAGAAAGGTCTCAGCAGGAGATCATATACACCCAGTGTATTCAGAAAGCTATTCTCCTACCTGAACCTTAGTGAAGAACAATGAATCTTCCCAGGTCTATGGTGGTGGGCTTGGAGGCGGGGACAGCCACGAAAATTAAGGGGGAGGGGGTGTGTCAAATTTTTCCCAGAGGCGGACTCCGAATAGGATCGGCTCCCATCCCCACAGCAACCAGCAGCCAATTAAGATGGGTAAGGCTCAAATTAGAAGCAATTTTGTGGTAATGCCGGTATTTTTCTGTTAGAGGAGTAGACCCTGTCATGAGCAGAGGTCACCAGCTCAACTCAGCCTGTGGCTCAAATGATTCCTCTGGAGGGGTTTCTTTTAAACTTTTTACATAAATTCACTCCAAAAACCTATTAACCTGCCATGTCCTGCGATGAACTGAACTGGACTGAGAACAGAATCTTCTGTTTTCAGCCTTTCTAAAATAAACTGCTGATCTTCTCTGTGCTGTGAAAATAAAACAAAAGCTATCAGGAAGAAACAGGGATGGTGCAAGCAAAGGATAGACATTAGTGTTTGTATAGCTCTTGGAGACTGTTCAAATTAGATAAGATAGGGCCTGCAGTGATCCTCCATCATCCTTGATCTGGAAGGCTGACGGCAAGGAGCTACATGTGATGGAAAACTACTGAAGAAAATGAAAGAAATGTGGACATCATTCTGGCTGTGCTAAAAACTTGTAGTTTAAACAAAGAGTGCAAAAACATATTTGGGTATTGTGATATAAGGAGAAGCTTCATAGGGCGGTATAGCTTGTCAATGTAGTAACCCAGGTCCATCCCCTGAAACAGGATAAAAGAGATTAAACACATCAGATGTGTTTTATTGCAATCAAGGAAAGAGCACAGCCAAGGAGGTCTCAAAAGGCAACCTGTTGATCATTGGGAGGAGGATCTACAATCAACAGGAGCTGGCCATTTGGGGCGATTATATAACAATGGTTAATAACATATTTGAGTATTCTAATGCTAGATATTATTAAGTAAGGAAAGTCACTGATGGCCTCTATTCAATGAAAGTTAATGACATTTCATTTTCTCTTACCAGAGACAACCTGTTGGAGCGATCACAGAGCTTTGCCAGGAGTGCAGGCTTCCCCATGCTGCAGGGTATCATTGGCTGCATGCACATCAGTTTGCGGGCATCAACTCTGCCCCATACCAGAACCAAAAGGGTTTCCACTCCTTCAACATCCAGCTCGTGTGTGACCATAGGCAGGAAATCAAGCAGATCAAGCCTGATATCATGGCAGCAGTCATTCTGTGACCTTCATTCTGTGGAGATCTGCATTGCCGTCTGCATATGAGCCACCAAGGGTGGATACAGCGTACAAGCAATGAAAGCCATGCTGCCATGAAATGTGACAGAGCAGACCATTGGCCTGCTGAAACAAAGCTTCCAGTGCCTTGACCCGCCCTGGAGCATTCCTGCAGTACACAGTGGAACGGTGTCAAGATTCATAGTGACCTGCTTGAGGCACACTGCACGACCTCGCCATTTTTAGGAGACAGTCCCTGCCAACAATTATACGGTGAGCAGCTGAGGAACACGAGCATTTGCAGGAGGTGAGAAGGAGGAGGAGCGAAAGGAAGGGAGGTTGCTACCATGATAGCCTCTTTTCGCTCCAGGTGTCTGTGTAGAACTCCTGGGATGGGCGGCCCTATTACATTGTTGATGGTTCAGGGCCTGGACCCGTTGCTGTGAATGTCCTCACTCTGGAAAGTGGGGTAGGTGTGGGATGCAGCCAATGGGCACACCTCAAGTCTGCCAGTTTTCTACCCCTGCTGAAATTGAAAATTTATCTCCCCGTATTTTATGTCGATTCTATCATTGAAGATTATTAAGGTTAGAGTTCACACAGTGTAAGGGTAATGCTACTACCAGCACGGCCAAGCTGGATTTATTTAACACATTTAGTGTAGGACAGATGATTGAAAGTTGGATGAAAAAGAGGAGGAGAAGGAGCCCTGTAGTACTTGGCAGAACCGGTCTCAAAGGTGCGTGGTGATCCACTGCACACTGCACAACTCTGCCATTCTGAAGGGACAGCTCTGCTGCCAGCTATACACTGACCAGCTGAGGTGCAGGAGCATGAAGAAGAGGAAGATGAGAAAGAGGAAGGGAGAAACAAACCGAGACAGTTCCACTCCAGCTGAGCTGTTGGTGAACTGATCTGAGTGCAATACCGGGAACCACAATCCAAATTTCCCTTCACTGACAGTTCCACACCTTAGCTTCCCACTGTCATTGATTATATCAGTATCCACTTGGTCATAATGCAAAAGTAAAAGCTACACAATATAAATATTCCAAATCAAATTTATAAATGAAATCATGCTATATTGCACACAAAGGCCAACAAATCATCCTTGTGCACTCACTTAATGGTATCTTCCATGAGCCTTTGTCAGCCCTCGTGCTCCAGTGCAGTGCTACCCCAATGGTTGCAGCATGGCTGACAGAAGGTTGCTGAATTTCAATGGAGGAATGGGCAGATGTCTTTGGCGGATGACCTCGGGCGGCTCTGGTCCTTGTAGATCCAGTTGTGAACTGCCATAGTTGGCATGGTCACCATCAATCCAAATTGGCTGGTGGACAGGCAACAACAAGGGTATTGGTGGAGTGGCAGGGTTGAAGGATCCATGCTCCATGGAACCACTGCCACTGTTGGAGACAGATTACTGCACTGTTGTGACACCCTGCATGCAGCTCTTTACATATTGTAATCCACAGCCCTGGTGTCAGCCACCTGAATTTGAATGGCAGCAAGCTGACCTAACATGACAGCAACCTGAGCTTCTACTGCAGCACTCAGGCATTGGTTGATTGCTGTTGTGTTGCAACAGAGGCTGCAACACTGGATATCAGACCCTGCATCATGATTGGGCCCACAAATGTGTGAAAGAAGCTGGTCACCACTTCCATGCTGGACTACAAGTTCAGTTCAAAAGCCCTGGGCCAAATTGGTGCTGAACCCCACCATGTTCTTTGGCATTGACCACAGGCTTTCTGGGAGGCTACCCAATGCACTCATGAATGTTCTTCAGTAGGCTCACTGAAGTGCTCATCCGAGTCTTCTGCTATGGAACCCGTGTGTGATTTCGGCCTTTAGCAAGCTGGCATCTTTGCTACCATTGCCCCCTGCCCTTGCAGTAGCTCACTCATGCCTGGTGTTTCACCATATGCAAATCCTGTTTCTAGTCTATCCTCTAAGGCATGCACAGTGTTAGTATCTGAGCTGCTGGTGATAAGTGTAAAACCAAGAGACAGCGCTGTAACTGCATCATCGCTCTTTTTTTGGTTTTCCTCCACAATCCACAGGTTACATCTCTGAGGTACCTGAAAGGAAAAAGATATGTTAAGGTGTGGGTGAAAGAAGGGGGTGGAAAGGTAAGAGATGCACGTTTACATCTTCTGCAGCTTGTAAACCAGAAGAGTGTGTGAGATAAGGGGAAAGTGGATTGTCAGACGAGGATGGTATGAGGATGCTGTTATCTGTGATGGTTTCAGCCATGTCACTGGCCAGTGCCTCAGCAACGGCTGTCCCAGTAATGGTCAGTACGGTCTCCTTCAGGGGAGTTAGGACATGCAGGAGTGCCTGCCCCTGCCAGCTAGCTTCTGCCGCCTCTGGTTGTCTGCCACTTTGTCCTGCAAGAGAAAGGAAAGTGCACCAGTGAGATGGCAATGCATTTGGGTAACCTGACTGTCATGGTTGGCAGTGTGTGTAATCTGTGCGATGTGGGTGTGAGGCTTGCAGCAGTGCTAAGTGCCTGAGGGTGAGGTGAAGAATATGAATGTTAGATGTGAGTCCCGATTTTTTTTATTTTCTTCATTATTACATGGGATGTGGGGAGTCACGGCATAAACACAGGCTGGGATTTTCTGCTCCCACCCACAGTGGGCGGCATGTCGGGCAGGAGCAGAAAGTAAAAAGAGAAGGCCAGAAATCAGTTTCACATCGTCGTGAAACCAGTTCGCGATTATGCACTGAAGTCTTCAATGGCGGCCGCATTTTCTACCCCAGCACGTCAGGAATGCCATTTCAATAAATTTGCATCTCATTATAAGGACTGCTCGCCGGAATCATCCCCCGCAGTGGATCATTAGGGCACGTTAGCGTGCAATTAGAACAACGTGTATCACAACAGTATTTAAGCAGTGTGCACCTGGCTACCTGCACTTCGCTTATGACTGAAGTTCGTGCGCCTATTTTGCGTCAGGCAGCACTCACTGTAATCAGCACCAGGCTTCAGCACCGCATCGCTTTCCGGAGGTTGCCAAAGTCAAGTCTTTACCTACCAGGCCAACAGTATGGCATAGGTGGCTTTTAATGTGCTACAGGATTAGTGATCCACTAGGGAAGGAGAGAAACTCTCCTGAGAGAGGCATGGGAAGGGGCTGCAGGGCAAGGGCTCCACTGCGGGGTAAGAGTGGGGAGGGTTGCACTCAGACACATGACTTGGCAGAAGGCGCAAGGCTTATCGCTCTCAGTGCCAGGATAGGGAGAGAGTATGTTACAGAATGAACACAAGCCACTTGGGGCCAGAATGGGTGCAGTGCTGAGTGAAGAAGCGCTTTAGTTTACAGTGTTGAGCTTGCAGGCTGTCCTTGTCCCAGTCCAGGGAGGGAGAGGGCATCTCAGTCCAGTCTCAGTCATGCCCAGCATGTTGTGTGTGGAGCATTGTCGTAACATCATGCATCTCGGCAAATGGAATACAGCTGTGGAAACTGAGTGCAGAGTTGGAGTTTGGTGAGTGGGGGAGTTCGGTGAAGGGGGAAGGAGGGGTGTTTGTTTCCTTTTTCTATCTTTCTCATCCTGTAGTGTTATGATCCCCAGCTGAGATTATTCCTGGACAAGCCTAATCCCAAAGTGCAGCCCACCTTGATAAATTCTAACTTTTAATTGTTTGTTTAGATACATGGAGAGAAGCTATGAACAGTCACAGGAATCAGCTGATGAACTCTTAACAAAAGAATAAAACATTTATTAAACAAGAAAAAATGAACTATATTACAATATTCCTTCACCCACAACTATACCTTTACAAATATATACAGATTTGTAAGGATAACACAAGTTACAAAGCTATCTTATACTCTAATATTTACAGTAAGTACACAGTCCATGTAAACCAATAGGCACCCTGTGGTCAGACACACCACACTCTGAAACCAAGTGACAGATACCACCTCAACCAGATGCTATGGATCTCTCCTCAAATCCCCTCTGACGCTTGTCACACCATGAGCCAACTGGTCTCACTACACTTCATCTTTCAACTGATGGTTCCCAATCTTTCAAAGAACTCACTTTGGAATCTTCTCCCAGACCGACACTTTCTTTCAGACACCTTCCACAAGAGTTCACCTCCAGAGTTTCAAACTCTCCTTCCAATGTTCTTCTTCCCTGGATCACCACATGTATTCAAGTTGTCTTCCACACACCCTCTTTCACTGACTCATCTGTCAACAGTACACCACTTCTTCACATGCCCATGGCAAAGTGTTACAGACCTTCTGTTGCTTCTTTGGACCTTCTTGCCTCTTGCAAGCTGTTCTTGCTTTTAATCTGCTTTCTGCAGCTTTTTTCTCTTCAAGTCTGAAGCTTGGAGCCTTTCTCTCTGCCCCACACTCTTGACTTCATTAACAGGACCTTTTCCAGGTCACTGTCTTCCTTTGACTAGAAGGTCTGCTTGGGGCTTTCTCCTGTCTCTGTCTCATACCTTTGGCTTTGGGACCTGCAGTTACCCCTCCCAGTGTCCAGTCTCTCTGGAGTCCTGGCTTCAAACTGAACTCAAAACTGCAATTTCTTTAGTTTTTCTCTGTGTGTCTGTGGGTGCGGCCTGCCTCTCTGGACCACAGCCCAGTTTCTCTGCTCTTGTTTGTTTAACATGGAAGCCATGGTTGTAAAACTCTCATTAGGAATGCAGGCACCTTTTAAAGTGAAACTAAAACTCAATGTGACCTTTCTTAACAGACAGATACAGAAATAAAAATCAAACTTAAACATTAAAGCTAAAACTCATTCCTAACTGTCACAAATATAAATACAACTTACTTAAACTGTCTCTATTTCCTAACAGTAGGAATTGGTTATTACTCCAATACAGGGAAAGGAGATAGCTGCTTGGTGAGTATCTGGGAAGTGGGTAAGTTCTATTCTATCCCTAAGGTTTAAAACAGTGCACGAATTGGTGGTAAAGTTAATAAAATGTATTAAAATGCAACATAAATAAATGAACAATAGAATGAAGTAATTATTTAAAACACATAAAGGATGGTAGGACAGGTGATGTGTGAAGACTGCAGCATGTGGGAGCTCTTGGATAACATTGTGATCCAGGGCAAAGTGTTTGTGGCTCAAGGAACATTGGCTCAGAGTCATTGAGCTGGAGGCTGAGCTTCAGACGCAGGGAGGGGGAATGTTACCTGGATGCTTTGTACCAGGAGGCAGTCACACTACTTAGTATAGGGTCTTCTGATTTGGTCCGTGGTCAAGGACAGGAGGGTGTGGCTGCGAGTGATGCAGGTAAAGGAACCCAGAAGGCAGGAGTACAGGAGTGTAAGCCTCTGCAATTGTCCAACAGGTTTGAGGTTCTCTCAGCTTGTTTGGATGAGAGTGGGGGCTGCAGGATGGGTGAGCAAACTGACCATGGCACCGTGGTACAGGAAGGCAGTCAAGTAGGGGGAGCAAAAAGGAACATTGTAGTAGCAGGGGACAGTATAGGGAGGGGGATTCACACTGTTCTCTGCAGCAAAGAGCAGATGGCTGTGTTGCCTGCCTGGTGGCAGGATTCAGGGCATCTGCTCAGGGCTGGAAAGGAACTTGTAGTGGGAGGGAGAGGATCCAGTTGTTGTGCTCTATGTAGGCACCAACGATATAGTTAGAGCTAAGGAAGAGGTTCTGCATACAGAGTATGAGGAGCTAAGTACTAAATTGAAAAGCAGAACCTCAAAGGTTAGAATCTCAGGATTATTACCTGAGCCGCGTGGCATAGGGTACATAAAATTAGCGAGATGAACATGTGGCTCAAAGACTGGTGTGGGACAGGCAGGCTCTGGTTTGCGGGGAACTGGCATCAGTACTGGGGAAAGTTGGAACCCCGAACCGTGATGGGACCAGTGTTCTTGCAA
Source organism: Cetorhinus maximus (assembly GCF_964194155.1). Lineage (NCBI taxonomy): Eukaryota > Metazoa > Chordata > Chondrichthyes > Lamniformes > Cetorhinidae > Cetorhinus > Cetorhinus maximus. The sequence continues at coordinate 123,474,026 of NC_135888.1, forward strand.
ACCGCATAACTAGGGAAGTAGAGAGGGTTTAAAACTAAATAGTCTTTGCAAGGGATCAAATGTGGAAAGGTGGGGTATATCAAAGGGTAGAGACAAGGTAAGAGAGGAAAATAGTAATATGGGAAATGAGGGTTGGAGAATGCCAGGAAGGGACAGAGAGAAACAGCCTAAGAATGCACTAAGAATCAAGACCAGATGTCACAAAGATAACAAATGGACAAAATGAAAGCACTGTATTTGAATATGCTTAGCATTCATAACAAAGTAAACAAATTGATCGTGCACATTGTAGTAAATAAATATGATCTGATGGCCATTGCAGAGATGTGGCTGCAGGATGACAAGGATTGGGTCCCAAACATTAAGGGGTGTATGACTTTCAAGAAGAATAGTAATATAGTAATAATTACTGGACTAGTAATCCAGAGACCCAAGGTAATGCTCTGGGGACCGGGGTTCGAATCCCACGATGGCAGATGGTGGAATTTATATTCAGTAAAAACCCGGAGTTTAAAAAAAGTAAATTAAAAAGTCTAATGTTGACCATGAAACCATTGCCGACTGTTGTAAAAGCCCATCTGGTTCACTAATGTCCTTTAGGGAAGGAAATCTGCAGTCCTTACCTGGTCTGGCCTACATGTGACTCCAGACCCACAGCAATGTGGTTAACTCTTAACAAGGGCGATTAAGGATGGGCAATAAATGGTGGCCTAGCCAGTGATGCCCACATCCCGTGAATGCATAGGAAGCTAGGTAAAGGTACCACTGTTAATCAAGGATGGCATGTATGCAATAATTAGAGCTGACTTTGGTAGGAGATCAGGGTGTACACTTGGTTTGCCTGGAGATGAGGAATAGTAGGGAAAAGAAGCCATTAGTGGGAATGGTCTATAAGCTCTCTAACAGTAACCACAATGTAGGACAAAGTATACGAGAAGAAATATTGGGTGCTTGTGATAAAGGGGTAGCAATAATCATGGGTGACTTTAATCTACATATATACTAGAAAAATCAGATTGGCAGTAGTAGCCTGGATGAGGAGTACATAGAATTCTTTTGAGGTAATTTCTTAGAGCAGCACAATCTGGAACCAACCAGACAGCATCTTATATTTAACTTGCTATTGTGCATCTTACAAAGGGTTCATGAGTAAACAGGGGAAGGTATAATAAATTTGATTGACCCAAAAATAAAGACAAAATAAAAAACAGGAAAGATTTTTATATGTGGAGAAGTTGAGTTCAAAGAGGTGTTCAAGGGCAATGGAACCTGTGATGAAAGAGGAAAAAGATATTGAAGGAAGAATGTTTAACTGAGTTGGGTGGTGGCTGTGGGGAGAAAAGTGCCTTGGCGTGTGATCCATTGAAAAGCTGTTGAAGTTTTGAATTGAAGGCAACCATCCAGTGTTAAGCCAGGAAAGCCTGTGTTTTAAGAAACAGTTTGTTTCTGTGCCTCTTTTGGAATACCACATCAGACTGAGAGTGTTTGAGAAGTCGTGAGGTGTACCTTTATTAATTTGACAACAATTCCTTGATTTGGCTAATATTACTGGGGCAGAACTTTTCACTCAGTGTGTGGGCACGCGCCTGACATGCTCAAGCGTAAAATAGCGCGCGATGACGTCAGGCGAGCATCCCGACATCATCACGCACTCGTGTGATATTTTGGTCGGCGGGCACGCGCTGAACTCGGAAGCGCGCCCGCTGACAATTATGAGGGCTATTAAGCCCATTCACGGCACAATTAACTGGGATTTTTCGCTGCCCGTCCAATGTTACGGTTGGCAGGTGGGCGAATCAACCTTTGCATTTTTCAGGAAACCTCAACCAAGGGTGGGATGAGGTTTCTGTCATTTAATTTAAAAAATAAAAATCTATGCACAGAATTTTTATAACCTCCGTGATCAGGTGACTGCTTGTGTTGCGTGGACATTTTTTACTGGATTTAAAAATCTTTATTTGACTCTTCTGCAGTCTTCAGCTCCCTGAGGCAGCTCTCTGCCTTCAGGGACCTTCCTGTGAGTGCTCCCCCGTGCCCGCACTGACTTCACACTCGCACATTGACTCCACCCCCAACCAAGGCAGCGCTGATCATATATCAGTGCGCGCTTCATGCTGGCTGGCCGTTAATTGTCCCACCAGCATGAAATTGTGGTCGAGGGCTGATCGTGGGCGGTGAGCCCCTTCCCGGCCGCTCCTGGGCCCACCAACCGCGCCCGCTCGCCGAACTCAAAATGCTGGCCCTGGATTTTTATGGTGAAAATCTGTGAGGGGGTAGTTGCCAAGAAGGTAGCTTAATTGTGTACTTATGACCAATTAGGTATTTTTTGGGGTTGTTCTGTGAGACTGTTTTACCTGTGTAACTTTAATCTTGTGCGCTTAAGTTTTTTTTTTCCTTTTTAATACATTTTTTTAATTTTTAAAATTCTAAAGGTGTTATTGGAGTTCTATGCTTTTGAGGTCAGTAGCTTTTCCTCTTTATTTTCATAATAAGAAAAGGTTTATGATCAGTGAGACAGACCACTCTGGAGTCTGGCTTGCTCACCAATAACATCTGCTGTGATCATAACCAAAGCTACAATGTGCACCTCCAGAACATGCTCAGAGGTTCTACTGACTGCCAAAAATCACCATTTACAATTAGCGTCACAAATCTCAGCGTGTGTTTAGGTCATGTGATGCACAGCGCTACATCCCAACATTGTGATGAGAGCCTTTTGGCCGCAATACAGACAATTACAGGCTGAGAAACGCTCAAGGTTGTAGGTTCGAGTGCCAGGGCAATGTTGTGGCTGAGAAGGGCAGACCTTAGGCACCTTGGTGCTCCCACTTATTGGTGAGCTCAGCTGATGTACGCTCGGAAAGTCGGAAACGCGGTTGGCAGACAGGAGTGCACACAAACTCTGAGTATGGGCTCATAGCAGGAAGACACTGCCAGATGACAGAGAACACATAGAGTTGCACGATTTATGACCCTTCTCCATGTGTTAACATATCTCTCCTTGTACACTACACCTTCACCTTTCAGGAATGCAGATGAGATAGGCGAACACCTCTGCCTCAATCTTACACAGCCAAGAATAAACATGACGTGATCCTGCAAAGCATGTGAACGAGGTTCCTTCCACCAGTACACTTAACATTAAGGTCGAAGCATCACTGATGTCGAGAATGATGTGAAAAAATGGCGCACACTGTAGTGATATGGAAGTACGCTACATAGATGAGAGGCCCATGATTGTGACGTCTGCGCTAAGTGGGGGGAGGGACCATGGTATCACACCTAATTGACAACAACACAACTCATCATAAAAAGGAGGCATATACAAGAGGGGATGTGAAATGGGTGCGATTCTATTTACAGTTGTGAACATTATATACATGTTGTGAACCGTGCCACCATTGTGCTCCTAATTTGTTTTAACTTTCCTAACCATGCCGCTACATCTGGGTGCATCACTAACATCCACAATGGAGGTGGAGGCATTCCGCTGACTGCCACGCCCTGTTGCCTGTGATGGCTTTGGCAGACGTCCTCTGGAGGCCCCCGGGCTGCTTTGGGTGTCCTTCTGTGGAGCAGATACACCCTCCTTGGCCTGTGGATCTGGAGGTGATGGGGTCACAGGGAGAGGTGATTGGGATTGGCCGCACATTCCCGGAGTCACATGTAGCAGTCCTGGGCAGCAGACATGAAAAAAGCTGTGTGCGGATGCCGTTTAAATATGGTGCCCGGAGTGAGGGAGCGTTGAGCTCATGGAGCAGGTGAATCAGAGGCTGCCTGCCCATGATGTAGCATGTTTCCCTTGCATGCATAATTAATCTGGTGAGAAGCGGATGATAAAAACCCGCCATTGTGGCCGGTAGGTAGAACTCCATTTTTCACGACCACTGTCACACTTATTGCACTGAGGGGAAAATCCCACCCACAGTATTTGTTGTCTATCTCTAATTTCCCCTTCAACTGAGTTGCTTCTTAGGCTATTATAGATGGCAGTTTGGAGTCAACCACATTGCTATGGGACATGTGACATGGAGGCCAAACCAGGTAAGGATGTCAGATTTCCTTCCCTAAAGGATATTAGTGAACCAGATAAAATTTTTAATGCAATCGTTGATTGTTTCATGGTCACCATTACTGGGACTAGCTTTATATTCCAGATTTTATTAATTGAATTCAAATTCCACCAGCTGCTGTGATGGTGTTTGAACCCATGTCCCCCAAAGCATTAGTCTGGGTCTCTGGATTATTAGTCTTGCGACATTACTACTATGCCATTGTCTCTCCAGCAATTGATATAGATTGTTGGCTGGTCAGTGATAGGCGTGTGGCAGTTTGAGTAGTGTCTGGGGCTGGTGGCACAGTTGGTGGGATATAGCATTTGAAAATGGATTCACTCACCTTAACTCGTGCAAGATCATTAAACGCCTTCCAGCACCTCATCCAGGTCCTCGGGACTAGACTGCTGGCATTGACCGCCACCGCTATGTGCTCCCACTGCCTTTTCAACATGTGTCTAGAGGGCCTCCTAGTTACCTGAAGATATTGGACACCTCTCCTGCTTTTGAACAAGGCCTCCAGTGCACTGTCCAAGAACATTACAGCCCATGCTCTGCGATGCTGTTCTATACTTCTCTGTACCCCAGGTCAGATTCACTCATTGTGAGAGTGGCAGCCCCTCCTCCAGATGGCATTTGCCTCCCATTTCAGAGCTGCAGGCTGGTTTTAGGCAGTGCAGGCTAGGTTATATGCAAGTTCCAATCTTGTGTCCCTTGCTGGTGCGTGCAGGCAATGAAGTGTGTGATAGCACTGGCTGGACACAGCAATCATTCAAATGAGCAGGGAGTTGGCATGCTGCTTGCATTACATTGAATGGTGAGGGGTGGGGGGGAGATGGGGGGGAGCGATATTCATGCATTGCAATCCCCCCCTTCCTCAACCCCTGTTTGGGGGATATTCAGTTTAGGCATTGTATTGTTTAAGATCAGATATAATTGACTGCCTGAGCTTCTTCAAAGAACAAAACTGATTTAACTCTTCTGCTCAAAGCTATTTACTGAGGTGCCTTGTCAATATTTCAGGTCAGTTTTTCCCTGCAAGGTAACCATCTTTTTCGAAAAACTAAACTGAATGCTATATTCATTTTTCCAGGGTTTAGTATTGCTGACACATCATTTTTCCAGGTAGAAAGAATAATAGCTTTTGGCTTGAAAATTATGAAGTGCTGTTATATTATGTTGTTGTTTAACATCTTTGTATCAAATACCAATCCTTCGTATTTTAATAAGGTATCAACCTATTTAAAATAAACAGGTTAATGCTTCTGTTAAAATAGCATTAAGGGTAATTTGATATTTATACAATATACTTATATGTTAAGCGTCTGAATGCAAATATTGATCAAAGTCATCTTCAAGCTATTAACTATTCCTTCATGAATTAAGTTCTCTGCCCAAGTTTGTAGGATAGGATTTGAATGACAATCTCTGAGCTATTAGCTATTACCATAACCAATATACTATTGTACTTCATATAAGGTATTTGCATTACAGTACAGAGAGTAACCACATTACTAGCATCTGATAATTAAACTGCATCTGTTTAAATGTCATCTACATATCCACTTTTGACTCAAACAGCAAGTCCTAAATGAATGAGATAGTACAGGGTTTTCCAAGTTTCCTAGCACCCCCTGCCCCCAAATCTGTCTCCAAATGATAGAAAATTCCCCCCTATGGTTATGGCTCTAAGTGTAATAAGATTAACAATATAGGTAGAATATTAAATATATCTTATTAATTTCAAATGGGAACAACAGCCTCCTTAACCAGTCTTCTTGAGTTATGATTCTAAGTTGAAGGAAGGTAGGTAATACAAACAGCCTGTTAAATATGTCTTAGAAATTTCAAAGGAAAACAATTAACTCTTCAACCAGACTCGTGGAGATCAGGGAATGCAACCATTTTGTTTTTAATCATTTTCTCAACTCCCCCTTTCCTTTAGGCTGTTTAGCATCAGGAGTGGGGATCCACAGATAGGAATGGTTTCCAAGGCTGGATATAGATGACAACAGCAGGGGCGGCTGTACTGCGAACTCCTGCAGCACTGATAACATAATGCTTATACTACACTCTTTCCATCCCCTCAATGCAAAAATAAAACACTTTTATTACTGAAACATGTCACACTATATTACAGAGAAAATGTGTCTCCCAGTTTGGTACAGCCTTGTGAATCATTGAATGGTTGCAATAGAGAGGAAGGGCATTTGGCCTGTTGTTTCTGTGTCAGCTCTCTGCACGAGCAATTCAGCTGGTGGATGTACAATAAAAAAACAATAGGCAGCACAGTGTTTAGGCTGTACTCTTTTTGGTTGACATTGGGGCTGTTCTTTGTACGTGTTTTTTTTGGTAGATGTGTTTCTTTCTTGGATGATGATAAAAAGCTTTTAAAACCTCTGATATTGGAACACCACGAGAATAACAGTAGCTAAGCTCAATGTGGCTGGATGAGATTTTCTTTGCAGCGTAGCATGTTGTGGATGGCTGGAGGCAATAAGTAATGTTATATATTCTGAACTTACACTTACAGCAAAATCATCAGTTACCTGGACATTTAGAGACAGGAAGAGAGTTCATAACTCTGAAATGGCTGCACTTTTACTGAATTAGTGTCTGTATGACACATTTCCACAAACTGATCATATCTGGGGAGGGGGCATCCTTACCTGGAAAGGTCACCAAGTATCTCACACTGAGTGTTTGATTCCTGGGTCATGTATGCAAAACATTATTTCTTATATTACCCTTGCTTGTTTAATATGGATGTTATGTCAGCGGATACTAACACACAATTATTTAGCGAGTTTGTCTGAAATCCCTTTCCCATTATATACTAGCGGAGGTATTCATTTTAAATAAATTGGTTAAGGCCTCTGCTGAAAGAGTGGCAAGAGGAATTTCAGATGAATATGCAAGTGTTTGCTGGCTCAAATCCCATGGCATAATTTCAGAGCTACATTCCGTGGGGTTTAGCATAATAGGTTGTGTTCTTTCAATGAGTTTAATTGGAAAGTGAAATACTTCTTCAACACCAAGGCACCAGCTACACTAACATTTTGGGTAACTTCCCCCTCATCACTTGGGATGATCTCGAGTTGGCATTACTTCAAGCCCATTGATCAGATGAAACCTGAAACAAATGCTTCAACAGCCTAGAAAAGGTCAATAAAACATCCTAGGAGTCAGATAGAAAACTACTGTCTGCCAGTCAAAGTATTGATTCAAAATTCTCCAAATGTAGCCTGAATATATTGAAGTTAAGAGTAAGGGAAGGAAGTCTTTTGACACATTCATTGGTTATATTGAAATGCTATTCCTAATATGTACACCTAACTGACATCACTGACACTTACTGCATGGCAACTTAGAACAGCCATTCGGCTAAACTTGGGCCATTAATTGAAGAAGAGAGAAAGACTTATCTTAATCTCTAACATCTTTTGAACTCTCATGGTACCTCAAAGTGCTTCCTGGCCAAAAAACTGCTGACTAATGTATTCATTATTGTCTTTGCAGGCAAGCACAGCAGCCAATTAGTGCATAGCAAGGACCCACAAAAAAAACAATAAAATGAATGATCAGTTCATTTGTTTTGGAGCTGTTAATGGGGTGAAAAATACTGGCCAGGACTCCGGAGAGAACTTCCCCGTTCTTCTTCAAAATAGTGTCATTCGATCTTTTACGGCCACCTGAATGGGCAGTGTTACAGACAGGGGGGAGATGACAGGGATGGCTCCCCTCTTTTTCTCCTCTCGACTGACCAAACACAGTGAGCAGAATTTTGCCCTTGATGGGCTTGCGGGTCTGACCGACTCGGCGGTGGGCAGGCGGGCAGCCGCTATTTTGCGCGGGCGGGCCAATTAACGCCCGCCCAGCGAGTTAGCGACTCCCATGGGGAACGGGAAAATAGTCGTGGAGGCGGGCGTGCTCAGACTGCCGGTTCCAATGGGGAACCAGCAGTCTGTATAAAGACAGCCTTGTTGAGGCAGTGCACCATGGCCACTTGAAGAGAGAGAGAGGCACCTGTCACAGGACAGGAGCAGGAGGAGGAGGGCAGGCTGCAGGAGATGCCAGCGGGGGGCCAGTGTGCCCCTCGATTCTCCGATGCATGCCTTGCTGTCCTCCTGCAAGAAGTGTCCAGCCGTCGGGATATTTTGTATCAGGAGGATGGGAGGAGGAGGAGGCAGGCGTGGGAGAAGGTTGGTGATGCTGTGAGTGCCCAGGATGATGTGCGGTGTACAGGGACCCAGTGCCGCAAATGATTCAATGATTTGCTGCGCTCTGGACGGGTGAGTACCATGTCGGCCTTGGCCATTTGACCCAGCAGGTAGCCTTAGCCTTTGAACCCCCCCCCAACGTCTTGCTGTCGTTACTGCATTGGGCATTTGGCGCACGCTGGGTGGGAAAACAGGTAGTGACCATGCTTACATCAGCCTTAGTGGTTGAGGAGAAGATGGCTTCTCCCCGCAGCATATGTTGGTGTTTGTGGCATTTGAATAGTCTGGGGGCAACCTGCAGGGGAGGCAGCTAGACACATACTCAGAACTCCAACACATGGCTTATTGATGGTGATGAGATGGTGCAAGGGGAGCCTCAAGGTGTCGTGGCCAAGAGCCATCTGCTGGCATCGGCGCCGCACCTAGTTGTGCCGCCTTGCCATGGGTGCTAAGACCCATGTGTTATTCAAAGTGATGGACGCCGAATGTGTCCAAGGTGGCCGTTGGGCGAGGGGGTTGGGAGGAGCTGTACTATCTTCCGGGGACTGATCACCAGTTGTGTGGACAGGAGCCGCTGGAGGCCTCAGATGAGCCACTGTGGTTGGGGTGCATTGTGCGTGTGCAGAGTACGTGAGCGATCAGCCCCAATAAATCCTCTTCTCTGTTTTGCAGGCAAAAACTGAACACAATCTCAGGGAGCGCCAGAGGACTGGAGGTTGGCACGTCCTGCTCCAGCGCCTCACCACCTTCAAGGAGCAGGCCATGGAGCTGGGGAGGAGGCAGGCGGCCAGGTCGGCAGGTGACGGCGAGGCTGGGGTCCAGCGGCCGGGTATTTGAGGTCCACAGTCCCATCCACTCTGTCTGCCCACCATCCAAACCACTGATGGTTGCTGCAATCGTTAATGCTGCAACACTGCTCATTCAGAGACAGAGAAACTCTGACGTGTGGGTCATACTCAAAGGTCCCTCGTCCCCTTGAGGATTTGCGTCTCCACCGTCTTCCAAAATCACCTTATCCCATTTGTGACCACTATCACCATGGCCTAACATGCCATGGCATCACTGCTGCACAGCCAAAGACTTTTTGCATCTTAGGGGGGGTTGGAAACCCCATCACTCTTTCAGCCAGTGCACCCCACATTACTCTGTCCAAAAGGTCCTCAGCACCTCAGCTGTGAACCTCATGGCACTCAACTTAAATAAAGGCCACCACGTTACTCATCCCTGTGCCAAGGGGAAATGTTGCCTTCTGCCCACCCGTTCTATGCCCCTCCTAACAGTATGAAAGTCAATAATGTGACCTGTCAATCTCTTGTGATGCACGGCAAATGTCGCAAGTGTTTGCAATGTTTCCTCAGCACCACAACTATCCAGGCCAGCATGCATCCTGGTCAGGAACCTCTGCACTCTCCCCACTCCAACGGTACATAACATGCCATGTGGCATTTCTGAGGCCATCTGACCAGCCTGTCTGTCTGCGCATCTAATGTTTGGGCCTCTTCTTGACTCTTTTCCACCCCACCAATGTTCGTCTCCTTAGGGTCTTGAAGGCTGAGCGACTTATGAGGCTGGGGGGGGGGGGAAGGGATGAAAGGTTGAACTGACTGTACGCTAACTGATGCACTGTCCTTGTTGTTAATTTCAGCATCACCGCCGCATGGCCGCGCTCAACAACACCAGAGCCCCCCCTCCACACCTGAGGCCCAACATGTGCAACTTGCGGCACATCATTTCAGCCAGCCAGGCACCAGCGCAGACACAAACATTTCGGTGGGGAATTTAACGTCGGCTAGTGTCCCGGGTCACAGTGGAGAGGGCACTTCACAATTGCTGGAGGAGATGACACGGACAGAGTGCCGATGGCGCCAGCAGCCTGAGGCCTGCAGGGGACCAGGCACATGCTGAGTCGGGCAGTGATGATGTGCCTCTGGAGATGTCAGCCATGCAGCAGCTGCAGGACAAGCAGCAGGAATCGCGTTTGCATCTGACAGGGTTGCATAGAGGGTATGCTTCAGTTGGTGTCTGCGATGGAGGAGTCCAGGCAGAGTGTAAGTGAAGGCATGAACCTCAGGACAGAGCTTCAGGCTTCCTCCATTGAGAGATTGACGACTCTCATGGAGAGGGGCTTCGATCGGATGGAGACTCTTCTGATTGGGTTACGCTCTGACCTGCAAGCCCTCACAGCAGTAATGGCCGGGGGTGGTCATTCCCAATGTTTGAGATGTTCTGGGCACCAAGTGTCAGTGCTCGGTGCCCATGCATCTGCGGTGAGCAGGGAGGTCGAAAGGGACCTTTCGTCAGTGCAGCAGCTGCCTGTCATCTCTGCGAACTCCTCTCAGGGCGCTCCGGATGACGGCAGCAGCTCCTCCGCCACTCTACCAGTCAACGTTGCTTCCATTGAGGCTGTGACAACTGGGGAGGTGCCAGTTCTGGAACTGGCCACTCCCTCCCAGGCGGGGCCATCACAGGCCAGAGGACGCCCGGCAAGGTCATCGAGGCCAACAGGAGAGCAGAGTCAGCAGGCTGTCTCACAAGCCACTCCGAGCGATGGGGCGGCACCTAGACATAGCACCCGGAAACGTAAACATAAGGCATGTTAGGCACTCTACGGGTTTGTCACTGGTGATTTTGTGTTGGCCTTAGATTAGGGAACAAATAGTTATGTTTGTCATAGAGATGTTTCTGTTTTATGTTGGACAGAATAAAGTCCACTTTTCTGACCATGGCTGAGGGTGTTTTCTTTGTGCTGCATTTATATTTTTCACAGATATGTCACGAGTGTTTGAGTGGACATTGATGTTTCTGTACTAAGCCCTTAGTTGCAGCTGATGAGGTGGAAGATGTAGCACCTAAGTGCCACGTGTGGAAGCGCCAGGCAATGCTGGTCCTGCTGATCCATGAGTGTGGAGCTAGCTGAAGGTTCGTTGGATTAAAGTGTCCTGGGTGTCCCTGCCTCCTTGGTGTAGTAGCAGGTCGGCGTGCTGCCCCTCATCATTGCCCTGTGCTTCCTCATCCTCTGAGCCACTGCTGGATTCATCATGTGCAGCCTCATCCAGGGCGTCAAGGTCTTCATCGTCAACTGCATCCCCCCTTTCCAGCGCAAGATTGTGCCGAGTGCAGCATGCTACCACTATCAGAGAGACGCGATCTGGGGGGTACTGGAGTGCGCCCCCTGAGCGGTCCAGGCAATGGAAGCGCATCTTGAGAAGACCAATGGTTCTCTCCACCACAGCCCTTGTGGTGCCGTGGCTCCTATTGTACCGCTGCTCAGCTTCTGTTCTTGGATGGCGGAGAGGCGTCATGAGCCACCTTCTGAGGGGATAGCCCTTGTCACCCAGCAGCCAACCATCCAGCTGGGCTGGAGCACTGAAGAGCTCCAGCACCTGGGAGTGTCTGAGGATGTAGGCATCGTGGGAGCTGCCTGGGTACCTTGCGCAGACTTGTAGAATCAGCATCCTGTGGTCACACACTATCTGCACGTTCATGGAGTGGAAGCCCTTCCTGTTGACGAAGGCACCGGGCTCACCTGCTGGAACCTTGATGGCCACATGTGTACAGTCTATAGCACCCTGGACACGGTGGAAGTCAGCAATGGCCACAAAGCCTCTGGCTTACTGTGCCTGACTTGCCTGGTCACAGCGGAAGTGGATGAAGGTCAATGCCCGTCTGAACAGAGCATCTGTAACCTGCTTGACACAAGTGTGGACAGCTGATTGGGAGACACCGCAAAGATCACCCACCGAGCCCTGGAAGGAGCCAGAGGCATAGATGTGGAGGGCAACTGTGAGCTTCAGAGCCGCTGGCACAGGGTGTCCACCCACAAGGGTAGGGGAGATCTCAGGGCCAATCATCTGACAGATATAGTTGACAGTCTCCCTTGACAGACGGAGCCTCCTTCAGCACTGCACCTCAGTCATATTGAGGTAGCTGCTTCGCCGCCTGTAAACCCTGGCAGCGGGATAGTGGCATCTTCTGTGGCCCCTTCCACCTTGGACAACTTCTTGGCCCTGCGCCCCTTCTGCCTGCGCCTGGCCTCCCAAAGGTGGCTCCCCTGGAGGCTGATTGTCCATTCCTAGCCTCCTCCTTATTCTATCCCTCCCTTCCTCCTTAGAGAAGCTGCCTCCAGTGGAGATGTCAGAACCCATACCCAGGCTAAATGGAGGCCTCCGGAAAGCTGCAGGCCCAATAAAGATTACTGTCTGCAGACTGCTGAGCTGAAGCTTCAAAGTACAGAGAAAACTATTGGAAATCGATCTGAGCTGCTAACAATCACACAGGCAAGTTTTAAACACTTTCTGCATTAAATGCTTCATGAAAAACATGAACAACCCTTCTGAGTCCACATATCCCGCCAGTGCATGAGTTTTCATAAAAAATCTCCTACCTGCCTGCCCATTGGGCCCTTGCGCTGAGCTGAAGTTCGCACGGGCCCCTCAAAATTGTCGACTATTGGCAAGTTAAGGGCCTTAACGAGGCCTTTAATTAATGACGGGCGCACGTCCCACTGCTGTGTGCGCCCGCCGACCGAAATATCGCGATGCCGCGTGCTGACGTTGGGACGCTTGCGCGACGTCAGCGCGCGACATTTTAAGCGCTGACATGCAGGTTCCGCCACCCGCATGTCAGCCGGAAGATTCTACCCAGTGTGTTTTTAAAAAGTGTTTTAACCGCTGAGCGCTGTAATTGTCAGGAATAGAAAAATGACAGGTTTTCTCATAAGTTTTAAAAGACAGATAAACGTTTATTGTTCAACACCCGAATGTACGCAACTGCACACATGTGTGCGCGCACACACACACACACGCACACACACACATGCATACACAAAAAGACAAGAAAAGGTTGCAATTATAAAAGTAGCATGTGTTAATGTCTGATGATTTCAAGTGTTCTGTGTTACACTTGCTCATCTCTTGGGGTGAAGATTTGAAATGATGCAGGTCTGTAATCCTTTTGTGTCCACTGAAGGAAAAAGCTCCAGTAGTTTTAGGACAAATTTGTTGATCAATTATGGTACAGTAGCAGATTTCTCTTATTCCACTCCAGTCAAGGTGCAATAACAATGTCCTGTAGTGAAGCCTTGCTACGTTTCCTCAGGTAGAGTTCAAGACTTGGGTCTCTGTCGACATGTGTCTTAAAGCTGATGATTTTAAGCAGGGTCTTTTCTCTTGGTGTTTCTGTCTCTGTCTGATCTGAGCATACCTTATTAAAACCCCTTAGCAGAAACCTCAGGCAGAATTTTGCCGTCGGCGAGCAGGGGGCGGGGCCCGCTCACCGACGCATAAAATGATGCGGGATGACATCAGGCGGAACCCCCGACGTCATCCCGCCCCATTTAAATTTTCAGGAAGGCGGGGGCGCAGCAAAATCAGCTGCGGGCCCGCCGACCTGCCAATGGCCATTTGAGGCCATTGACAGGATCAGTTAATGAATTAAAGGACCTGCCCGTCCAACCTTAAGGTTGGCGGGTCGGCCAGGAGCCCCGGCAGCAAATAGAGAAAACATGAAACCTCATCCACCGGCGGGATGAGGTTTCATGCAAGGTTTTAAATATTGTAATAAAGTTGTACTGTAAATTATGAACATGTCCCAACTCATGTGACAATGCCACATGAGGGGACATGTAAGGGAATTTTTTTTTTCTATTTTTAATATTTTTCATAGTCCATGCGATCTCCCTGAGGCTTCACTTAGCCTCATGGAGATGTGCACACTTTCGTGTGCATGTGCGAAAGAGCGCACTCTCGCTTTTAGGGATTCCCCTCTGCCTGCACAGGGAGCGCATAGCACTTCCCGGCGGACGTCACACTGGGCGGGCCTTAATTGGCCCACCCACGTAAAATGGCGGTGTGGCCCACTTTGCAGCAGCGATCAGCTCTGCACCCGCCAGCGATTGGGTCAGGTCCGCCCGACAGGCAGAAAATTCTGCCCCTAGTTTCTGTCATGTGACCAGAGCACTTCTTGTCCTCATAAATAATTTCTGATGGTTCGGCCATTGTTAGATAATGGAGTTTGGTGTCACTCATCCACGTACCATCTTGATAATATAGAGCTTTTCACACCCATTTTCTAGATTTCGAGTTTGGTGTTGAAGAGACTGCAACCAAATTGTGAAACTAGTCTTTTTAATTAGTTGGAGAAGTGCAACCATTAACCACAGAAAGGGTTGTTTGTATTTTAATGACTTCTCAAAGATATGTCCAGAAAGGTCACTTGCATTTTAATGACTTCATCCACAAGATTTGTCAAGGCATAAAGATTAGCTTAGGGTTTTTGCAGTTCTATACGTATTGGCAGGAAATAAGGTCGCCTAACCTCTCAACTCTATTTTGTTTAAAGGAAAGTGTCCATTTTGTGTGCATATTTCATAAGTTCATTTTTATAGTTCATGCGTTTGTACTGCATGAACCAGGAAAGCAGACAGGGTTGCTGTTTAACTTTTCAAATGAAAAATGGCATCTTTGATACCACAGCACTCCCTGAAGTATTGCATAAGCCGAGGTGATGTGCAAAAGTCCTGACATGCAACATCAACCTCCTGATTCAGAGTCAATTGAAACCTTAAAGAAGAAACTCTTTTTCCAAAGGATAGTAAATGTCAGGCAGCAAGTCCAAGATTTCCTGATATGCACAACATTCAGACAATGCTCCCTGATGACAGTGCGTACTTGGAAAATTGACCCCAATAAGTCATCTTCTCCTTCTAGTTTTCTCTTATTCCTAATTGACACTTTTTTAAAATGGAGAAAGACTGCAGAAAGCTGTGGCAGAGAGGGATTTAGGGGTCCTAGTGCATGAATCACAAAAAGCTAGCATACAAGTTCAGCAGGTAGTAGGGAAGGCAAATGGAATGTTGGCCTTTATTTCAAAGGGAATGTAGTATGAAAATAGGGAAGTCTTGCTAAAACTATACAAGGCACTAGTTAAACCACACCTAGAATACTGTGAACAGTTTTGGTCCCCTTATCTAAGGAAAGATATACTGGCATTGGAGGCAGTCCAAAGAAGGTTCACTAGGTTGATCCCGGGTATGGAGGGATTTTCTTATGAGGAGAGGTTGAGTAAGTTGGGCCTGTACTCATTGGAATTTAGAAGGATGAGAGGTGACCTTATTGAAACATATAAGATTTTTAGGGGGCTTGACAGGGTAGATGCTGAGAGGTTTTTTCCCCGTTGTGGGAGAGTCTAGGACCAGAGGGTATAATCTCAAGGTAAAGGGCCACCCATTTAAGACAGGGATGAGGAGGAATTTCGTCTTTCAGAGGGTGGTGAATCTGTGGAATTTTTTACTGGAGAGGGCTGTAGAGGCTGGGTCGTTAAGTATATTCAAGGCTGAGATAGACAGATCCTTAATCAGTAAGGAAATCAAGGGTTATTGGGGAAAAGGCAGGAACGTTGAATTGAGGATTATCAGATCAGCTATGATCTCATTGAATTGCAGAGCAGACTCGATGGGCTGAATGACCTACTTCTGCTCCTACGTCTTATGGTCTTATTCTTTTCCAATCTCTATTTTTCCCCTGGTGGTTTGCTATAACGTAATATCTGTTACATGTTTTATGCATGTGCTAGTGTGTTATGCTGACACCTCCTAGTTAATAGCAACATTTGTGTAACACTGCAATGAGCTTAGTTACACAAACATACACTTTGGTTCTCCTCTGCATCACCCATCATTTTCATTTTACAAATGAGAATACAGACTTTGCAATCTGGACTCAGACCTTTGCAAATGCTGCAACATTAATTGCTATGGAAGAGTTAAAAGACTACCAAATGTTCTTTGGGTTGAGAGCTTTTTGAATGGAGAGGGAGAAAGAAAACTGGAAACACAGGCAGGATAAGTCAGGGCAGGCAACAGGAATGGTACCTGATAGAAAATGTTAGTGATCTTTATCACCGTGGCACCCCATCTCAATCCTTTTTTCTACTTTAATGTGATGGTTGAGTGAGTGAAGGAAAAAAATAAAAATGTCATCAACGGCAGAGAAAGAGAAAGAAAATCTTTGGCAGTCTTATCCAGTAGGGAATGAATTCTTTTTAAATATTAAAAACCCTACCAGTGCAGCATTGCATAGTGAAATAATCACTGTGTTTTTGAAATAAAATTCAGTTTAGTGGCACTTGAGCTTCCACAATAAATTAGCTTCCGCCACCCCCTCTTTCACTGCGCCATCTGATGTACATCAGAGCAAGTGGAAGGAGAAGAATCTTTTAATGAGTTGTCTCTTGAGGATATCAAATCTTAGGATAACATTCTGGCCCTCAACGCACACACTGTTCATTTCTTTGATTGGATTCAGTTGCTGAGATTTACAACTTCCAAACCCCATCTAGAAATTCCAAAGTAAGATACTTTTTGAAGGTGGGAGAATTCATAAATAAATTACCATTGCTTAGATTCCATTCTAGGCCTGTGTTCAATTTGCTGATTGGAAAGCTGGAAATTACCTCACTGACTCTAAGCTAGGTTGCGGGTGAGGTGGGGCAGTGAGGATGGGTATTAAATTATATAACAGTATATACATTAACAACCTTAGAGTGGACTCAAGAGGCATGATGGGATACTTGACATTCTAGAACTGTTCACAGCCTGTGTAAACAATAAAAGGAATTGAGTTCCAGACAGGGGGAGGGATTTAAGATGACAGACGAGATAACATCGGCTCTTTATATATTATCTCACTAAGTAGGTGAAAGAGACTCACTAGGTAAACAATGTATTAGAAAACCAGCCACTCGTGGCTGTTAACAAGATCCTATAGCCATTACCAGCAGTTTAACAATATCCTGTAGTCATTAGCCAATGATTTTTTTATTCGTTCATGGGATGTGGGCGGAGCATTTATTGCCCATCCCTAAATGCCCTTAAGAACTGAGTGTCTTGTTAGGCCACCTATGGGTCTGGAGTCACATGTAGGCTAGGCTGCGTAAGGATGGCCGATTTCCTTCCTTAAAAGGCACTAGTGAACCAGATGGGTTTTTACGACAATTGACAATCATTTCATGGTAGACTTTTAATTCCAGATATTTTACTGAATTAAAATTCCACCATCTGCTGCGGTGGGATTTGAACCCAGGCCCCCCAGAGCATTACCCTGGGTATCTGGAGTACTAGCCCAGTGACAATACCACTATGCCACCACCTCCTCGCCAATAAGAGCTAGCAGTAGCACTTGGAAGTAAGAACTATAAAAGGATGTTGCAAACTGTAACATTTCACGAGGTTTCCCTTAGTTCTCTCAGGCATGCTCGAATAAAGGTGCTTTTACTTACTTGAACCTCACTGACACCAGAGTGGCTGTTTATCCCCACGACAATGGGAAATAATTCTCAGGGTTCTCACTTTAAATATTTAGAAAGGTAGAGAATTTACAGCTCAGAAACAGCCCAATAGGCCCATGATGGGTGTTTATGCCCCACATGAGCCTCCTCCCATCCTACTTCACCTCACCCTATCTCATATCCTTGCATTCCTTTCTCCCTCATATACTTACCTAGCTTCCCTTTAAATGTCTCTCCTCTGGAAAGTGTGCATGTCAGAAGAATTAAGGATGAGACATGGCTGCAATGCTTCCATGGTCTAGACATCTGCCAATAGTCACTGTCTCGACACCTTATTTAAGGGAGGATGCAAATGTGTTGAAAGCAGTTCAGAGGAGGTTTAACAGAGTAATACCTGGAATGGGTAGGTTTTCTTATGAGGAAAGGTTGGACAGGCTAGGTTTGTATCCGCTGGAGTATAGAAGAGTAAGAGGTGATTTGATTGAAACACATAGGGCAGGATCTTCCGGTCGGCAATCAGGGGCGGGGCCCACTTGCCGACACGTAAAATGATGTGGAATAACGTCGGGTGGAACTCCCGACATCACCCCCCATCATTTCCATTTTCAGGTCCGCAGGGGCACAGCCAAGTCAGCTATGTGCCCGACGACCTGTCAAAGGCCTATTGAGACCATTGAGAAACTAATCAAGGCCATTAATGGACCTGCCCGACGGGCAGGCCAGGAGCCCTGGTGGGCTTCAGAAAAAGCATGAAACCTCATCCACAGGCGAGATAAGGTTTCATGAGGACATTTAAATTTTTATTAAATCTTTCAATAAAAGTTATGGACATGTCCCAACTCATGTGACAGTGTCACATGAGGGGACACGCCAGGGAAATTTTTTAATCCTTTGTATTAAAAATTTTAATTCCGAGCCGATCTCCCTGAGGCAGCACTTAGCCTTAGGGAGATCTGGGCGTTCCTTCACTCGCATGTGCGAAAGAGTGCACTCTCGGCTGAGGGAAACCCCCCCTGCCCGCACAGAGAGCGCACAGCGCCTCTGAGCGGACGTCACCCTGGGCGGGCCATTTAAGGTCACCCACGTGAAATGGCGGCGCGCCCCCGATTAGGGGTGCCGATCGGAGGTGCGCCCGCCTGTGCCTGCTCCCGCACTTCCCCCCCCAGTGGGGGGAACATTTTTCCCATAACATCCTGAGGGGTCTTGAAAGGGTGGATGTGGAGACGAGTTTTCTTCTTGTGGGAGAGTCTGGAACTAGGGGTCACATTTAAAAATAAGGGTCACCCATTTAAAGCAGAGGTTAGGCAATTTTTTTTCTCTCAAAAGGTCGTGAGTTTTTGGAACTCTCATCCTGAAAAGGCAATGGAAGCAGAGTCTTTGAATATTTTTAAGGCAGAGGTGCATAGATTCTTGGTAAGCCAGGGGGCAGTAGGTTATCAGGGGTAGACAGGGTGCAGATTTAAGGTTACTGTCAGATCAGTCATGATCTTATCAAATGGCAGAGCAGGCTTGAAGGGCCGAATGGTTTACTCCTGCTCCTTGTGCACATGACACACATATTCTTTCATGGGATCAGCACATCGCTGGCAAAGCCAGAATTTGTTGCCCATCCCTAATTGCCCTTGAACTGAGTGCAAGGTCACTCCAGCAGGCAGTTAAGAGTCAACCACATTGCTGTGGCTCTGGAACCACTTGTAGGCCAGACTAGGTAAGGATGGTAGATTTCCTTCCCTAAAGGCCATTAGTGAACCAGAACAGTTTTTACATCAATCCATGACAGTTGTCATAGTCACCGTTACTGAGACTAGCCTTGTATTCCAGATTAATTAATTGAATTTATATTTCACCAGCTGCTTTGGTTGGATTTGAACTCACATCACCAGAGCATTAGCCTGAACTTCTGGAATACTAGTCCAGTGATATTACCACTGTTGGGCCTTGGCTTACTGAGGTGAGGGTGACTGGTATTTATGCTGTGCCAAATCTGCATAAATTAGCACTTTTAGGAGAGAAAATTGGGGTGATGGGGAGGAATGTTTAGATGAAAAAAAATGGAAAATGTTTCAAATTCACCCGAATACTACAGTGGAAAATTTTTATTCCAAGCAGGGGTGGATTTTTAATTTTCCAGCTAAACACAAAACAGGTGTTGTGGATGATTGCCTGTTTTAGAGACCTCCCAATTTTTGATGACTTTGATAGAAATTAAAATGGGGTAGTTTGTATAGTGGGAGGGCGATCCCCAAAGCCAGTTTTACACCCGGTGGCAAGTTGAAAATTGGCTCTCATTAGATTGGGAACACCGTTCTTGAAAAGTCTCCCTTTTGTCAGAACCATCCTATTAAATGCACTAAGGCTGGTTGCCCTGTCACAATTGTTCAATGCTAAGTGACAATCAGTGCATAAATATCCTAGGATTATTAGTGTATCATCATGGAAATAAATCAATCTTTCATTGTTTTTTTTCCCTCCTTCTTGTCAAACCCAAATATTCTTCACATTTTTCAGCACTACATTTTAGTTTTTATTCCTGGTCCCTAGGGAGAGGAGGAGTCAGAAGCTGAGATCACTTTCCAGATTACTGCTTCTCACATTTTAAGTCTCTGCTGCCTCTCTCAGACTCAGTTAAGCAGCACATCTTAATTAGAGTCTTCCCTTATTCTTCCGTGATTCTTGATACACAACTTGTTGGGAAGCCATACCACATCAGGCATTTAGCAGGGAGCCGAAAATGGCTGGGAATTTTGAGGTTGGATATTAATGATCATAATACGTCATCATTGATTACTGGCTGGCACTAGGCATAATAAAATGAATGTTCCTGCTTTCAGAAGAGGTGATTTTAAGTCAACGAGGCATGAGCTG
Source organism: Cetorhinus maximus (assembly GCF_964194155.1). Lineage (NCBI taxonomy): Eukaryota > Metazoa > Chordata > Chondrichthyes > Lamniformes > Cetorhinidae > Cetorhinus > Cetorhinus maximus. The sequence goes on from NC_135888.1 coordinate 123,494,451, forward strand.
GGGAGGATAAATTGGAAAATAATGCTGGAGGCAAAAAATACTTGGGCCAGGATTTCTCGGTCGGCGAGCGGGGGGGCGTGACCCACTCGCTGATGCGTAAAATGACGCGGGATGACATTGGACGGAACTCCCGACGTCACCGCACCCCATTTCAATTTTCAGGTCGGCAGGGGCTCAGCCAAATCAGCTGTGCGCCCACCGAGCTGTCAATGGCCTGTTGAGGCCATTGATAAATTACTTAAGGTTATTAATGGACCTGCCCATCCAACCTTAAGGTTGGCGGGCAGGCTGGGACCCTGGCGTGCTTAAAAAAAAGCATGAGGCCTCATCCACAGGCAGGATGAAGTTTCTTGTAGGTTTTTATATTTTTAATAAAAGTGTAACTAAAAGTGATGGACATGTCCCAACTCATGTTTGGGTGTCACATGAGGGGACAGGTCAGGGAAATTTTTGTTTTCTGTTTTTAACATCTTTAAGTTTGGCGCCGATCTCCCTGAGGCAGCACTTAGCCTCCGGGAGATGAGTGTGCTCTTTCATGCGCACATGCGTGAAAGAGCGAACTCTTGGCTCAGGGAATCATCCCCCCCCTCGCCCGCACAGGGAGCGCATAGCAATTCCTGGTGGACGTCACGCTGGGCGGGCCTTAATTGGCCCGCCCACGAAAAATGGCGGCATGCCCTCGATCGGGGGCACCGATCAGAGGCGCGCCTCTTCGCGCCAGCTCCTGAACTTCCCCCCGATTCTGCCCTTGGTAAAAATGAGGTTTTGAAGTCTCAGCAAGATGTACAGATTAATTGTAGAATTGAGACAAATACCAAAGCCAAGGTCTGAATGGTTAAATAGAGGCTATGAAACAGAATGTTTTAAAAAATAGAGAAATTGGGAGAATTAAATAAAAAATATTATAAAGCTAATCAGAAGTGAAGAGAAAACACTAGGAGAAATGGAAGGAGATTCTTTGGGTAGATTTACAGCCAGAAAAATCTGATAAGAATTTCTGCTCATAGCTGTTTTATAAGTGAGCTTTTACCATTTTACCTTTCCTAAATGCACAATGTATCTATAACAAGAAGCATATAGAATGAAAAGAATGTCACGCTCCTCCCCTTTTACAGTTTAACCTAATAGAAATGCATTTGGACCCGAGGGAGTTATAAAAAGAGATTTATCTAACAATTTAACATAGTTAAACATCCCAAGGTGCTTCACAGGAGCTTCATCAAACAGAAGAAAGTAATAAGAGTTACTCAAAGGACATGTGATAAAAAGATATTTTCACAGGACATCAAAGCTAACAACAGAATTATGCATATTGCCGACCAGTGAAATCTGATGAAATTTTATGATCACTAATACCCAACCTCAAAATCCCAACCATTTTATAAATAGATTCCAAGTGAGTATAAAAATAGGAGGATAAAATAAATTAATGGAAATGGTGGAAAGATGGTGCAGGAGGGAGAGCTTTAGATTCGTGGGTAATTGGGACTAGTTTTGGGGAAGATGGGACCTGTACAGGCCGGAGAGCTTGCACCTAAACCGAGCCGGGACCAATTTCCTTGTGGGGCGATTTGCTAGTGCTATTGGAGAAGGTTCACATTAACTTGGCAGGGGTGTGGGACAGAAGGTAATATTAGAAAAGGATACCAAGGTGCACAGAATGCTGGGAGAGAAAGATAGCACCTGAGTAGGAAATGGTAAGGTAGTATCTGTTTTCAGCATAAGGGGCAAGTAATAAAGTCTAAATTAGGGTTATTGCACGTGGATGAGAATGAGCAGAGTGTGGTAAATAGGACTGGTGAGTTGCAGGTGCAGATAGCCAGTGGAAATATGGGGCAGAATTTTGCCCTTGGCGTGAGGGCTCGGTGGGGGCAGTTGGGAGGCCGACCGCCACCTGCAATCAGGTCCAGAAGGCAATTTCATGCTGGCGGGCCAATTAAAGCCCGCCCAGCGTGAAACACAAGCAGCAGCGCTCAGCGCTGCCTGTGCAGGCAGGGGGAGGGGTGCGAGCCGGACAAGAGGTACCTTCTTGCATGCGCGCGAGTGCGTGCTACATAATCTCCCTGAGGCAGAGAGCTGCCTCAGGGCGGTGAAGATATGTGAACAAAAATTTTAAAAAATAAAAATGTAATGAAACATGTCACCTCATGTGACTCCGTCACATGAGCAGGGATGTGCTATTAATGAAAAATTAAAGTTTATATTTTATTTTTATTTGCTTTTGGAAACCTTATCCCGCCTGTGGATAAGGTTTCCACAAAAGTGCAAAGGTCGCTTGGCGTAAGGTTGGACGGGCAGCGAAAAATTTATTTTAATTAACTTTTAATGGCCTTAATGAGCCTTTTAATTTTCGGCCAAATCCGGCACGCACCCGCCCACCAAAATATCGCGCGAGTGCGTCTGACATCAGGATGTTCACCCGACGTCATCGCGGGTCACTTTACACTCGGTCGGGTCGGGCGCGCGCCCACCCACTGAGCGAAAAATGTTACCTCTGATGATGCGGCTATAATGGAGACCTGGCTCAGAGTAGGGCAGGATTGGGTATTAAACATTCCTGTACACAAAGTGTTCAGGAGCGATAGGAAAGGCAGGAAAGGGGGCAGTGTGTCGGTATTAATTAAGAAGAACATTGCAGTGCTGGAGGGAGGGATGTCCCAGAGTGGTCAGGACAGAATCTATTTGGCTAGAGCCAAGGAACAAAAAAGGTGCAATGACATTGCTTGGTGCAGGCCACCAATTAGTGGGAGAGATGTAGAGGAACAAATTTGCAAAAATCTTACAGAGAAGTACACAAATTATAGAGTAGTTATAATGGGGACTTTAATTATCTAAATATAGACTGAATATAGCAGGAGGCAATTATGTGTTTGCTTTGTCACTGGACTAGTAATCCGGCCTCGCTGACATGTGACTCCAAAACTACAGAAATGTGGTTGACTCTTGCCCTCTGAATTGCCCTAGAAAGCCGCTCAGTTGTATCAAACCGCTAGAAAGTCAATAGGGAATGAGGCCGGATGAAACACCCGGCATCGACTGAGGCACTAGAAACGATGACTGTGAGCTCAGCCCTGTCAACCATGCAAAGCCCTCTTGACTAACATCGGGGGCCATGTGCCAAAATTTGGAGAGCTGTCTCACAAACTAGTCAAGCAACAGCCTGACATAGTCATGCTCACGGAATCATAGCTTACAGATAATGCACCAGACACCACCATCATATAAAGTTGCTAGAAATAGTAGCAAGCCTGAGGATTGGGAGCAGTTTAGAATTCAGCCAAGGAGGGCCAAGAGATTGATTAAGAGGAGAAAAATAGAATATGAGAGTAAACTTGCAAGGAACATAAAAGCGGACTCTAAAAGCTTCTATAAGCATGGAAAAAGAAAAAGATTAGTGAAGACAAGTGTAGGTCCCTTACAGTCTGAAACAATAGATTTTATAATAGGGAACAAGGAAATGGCAGAGCAATTGAACAACTACTTTAGTTCTGTGTTCATGGAGGAAGACACAAATAACTACCCAAAAAATGCTATGGAACCAATGGTCTAGTGAGAAGGAGGAATTGAAGGAAATTAGCATTACTAAAAAAATAGTGGTGGAGAAATTAATGAGGCTGAAAGCCAATAAATCCCCAGGGTCTGATAATCTAAATCACAGATTATGAAAGAAAGTGGCCTTAGAAATAGTGGATGCGTTAGTTGTCATTTTCCAGAATTCTGTAGATTCTGGAACAGTCCTGGCAGATTGGCAAATGTAACCCCACTATTTAAAAAAGGAGGGGGAGAGAAAACAGGAAATTACAGACCGGTTAGCCTAACATCAGTAATAAATGATGTGATAACAGGGCACTTGGAAAACACTAACAGGATTAGACAAAGTCAACATGGATTTGTGAAAGGGAAATCATGTTTGACAAACCTTTTTGAGGATGTAACTAGCAGAATAGATAAGGGAGAACCAGCACATGGGATTGGAAGTAATATATTAGAATGAATTGAGAATTGGTTAGCAGACAGGAAACAGAGAGTAGGAATAAACGGGTCTTTTTCGGAGTGGCAGGCAGTGACTAGTGGGGTACCACAGCTTGGGTCCTAGCTGTTCACAATATATATCAATGATTTGGATTGAGGGAACCAAAAATATATTTCCAAGATAAAAGCAAAATACTGCGGATGCTGGAAATCTGAAACAAAAACAGAAAATGTTGGAAAAACTCAGCAGGTCTAGCAGCATCAGTGGAGAGAGAAACAGAGTTAACATTTTGAATCCATATGACCCTTCTGCTCCAAAGAATGGTCATACAGACTCAAAACATTAACTCTGTTTCTCTCTCCACAGATGCTGCTAGACCTGTTGAGATTTTCCAGCATTTTCAGTTTTTATGTGTGTAATATTTCCAAGTTTGCTGATGACACGGAACTTGGTGAGAATGTGAGTGGTGAGGAGGATGTTAAGAGCTTCAAGGCGATTTAGACAAGTTGAGTGAGTGGACAAATACATGGTAGATTCTCTGTAACGTAGATAAGCGTGAAGTTGTCCACTTTGGTAGGAAAAACAGAATGGCAGGGTATTATTTAAATGATGATAGATTGGGAAATGTTGATGTACAAAGGGACCTGGGTGCCCTTGTACACCAGTCACTGAAAGCAAGCATGTAGGTGCAGCAAGCAGTTAAGAAGGCAATTGGTGTGTTGGCCTTCATTGCCATGGGTTTGAGTACAGGAGCAAGGATGTCTTACTGCAGCTGTACGGGGCCTTGGTGAGACCACACCTGGAGTATTGTGTGCAGTTTTGGTCTCCTTACCTAAGAAAGGATATACTTGCCATAGAGGCAGTGCAGCGAAGGTTCATCAGACTGATTCCTGGGATAACAGGATTATCGTATGAGAGATTGGGTCGACTAGGCCTGTATCCACTGAAGTTTGCAAGAATGGGAGGTGATCCCATTGAAACGTATAAAATTCTGACAGTCCTGTCTTCACATTAAGGATACCCTCTATCGTGTTGTGTGGCACTACCACCATGCTAAATGGGATAGATTTCAAACAGATCTAGCAACTCAAGACTGGGCATTCATGAGGCACTGTGGGCCATCAGCAGCAGAAATATACTCAACCACAATCTGTAAATTCATGGTCTGGCATTTCCTCCACTCTACCGTTGCCACCAAGCCAGGGGATCAAACCTGGTTCAACGAAGAGTGAAGGAGGGCATACCATGAGCAAGACCAGGCATACCTAAAAATGAGGTACAGGACCTGCTGGAGCTACGACACAGGACTACTTGCATGTCAAACAGCATAAGCAGCAAAGTGATTCCACAGCCAACGGATCAAATCTAAGCTCTGTAGTCCTAACACATCCAGTCATGAATAGTGGTGAACAATTAAACAACTCATTAGAGGAGATGGCCCCACAAATATCCCCATCCTCAATACTGGGGGAGCCCAGCACATCAGTGCAAAACATAAGGCTGAAGCATTTTCAAACATTTTCGACCGGAAGTGCTGAGTGGATGATCCATCTCAGCTTCCTCTGGAGGTCCCCAGTATCACAGCTGCCGGTCTTCAGCCAATTTGGTTCACTCCACGTGATATCAAGAACGGCTGAAGGCACTGGATACTGCAAAGGCTATGGGCCCTGACAACATTCCAGCAATAGTACTGAAGACTTGTGCTCCAGAACTTGCTGTGCCCCTAGCCAAGCTATTCCAGTACAGCTACAACACTGGCATCTACCCGGCAATGTGGAAGATTGCCCAGGTATGGTCTGTACAGAAAAAGCACGACAAACCCAACCTGGTCAATTATCACCCTTTCAGTCTACTCTCGATCTTCATTAAAGTAATGGAAGGGGTCAACAACAATGCTATCAAGCGGCACTAACTTAGCAATAACCTTCTCACTGACACTCAATTTGGGTTCTGACAGGGTCACTCAGCTCCTGACCTCATTACAGCCTTGGTTCAAACATGGACAAAAGAGCTGAGCTCCAGAGGTGAGGTGAGAGTATCTGACCTTGACATCAAGGCACCATTTGACCGAGTGCAGGATCAAGGGTCCCAAGCTAAACTGGAGTCAATGAGAATCAGGGGGAAATTCTCCGCTGGTTGGAGTCATACCTAGCACAAAAGAAGAATGGTTGTAGTTGTTGGAGGTCCGTCATCTCAGTTCCGGGACATCACTGCAGGAGTTCCTCACGGTAGTGTCCTAGGCCCAACCATCTTCAGCTGCTTCATCAATGACCTTATTCCATCATAAGGCTAGAAGTGGGGATGTTCGCTGATGATTGCACAATGTTCAGCAACATTCGCGACTCCTCAGATACTGAGGCAATCCATGTCCAAATGCTGCAAGACCTGGACAATATCCAGGCTTGGGCTGACAAGTGGCAAGTAACATTCACGCCACATAAGTGCTAGGCAATGATCATCTCAAATAAGAGAGAATCTAACCATTGTCCCTTGACCTTCAATAGCATTACCATCTCTGAATCCTCCACTATCAACATTCCAGGAGTTATCATTGGCAAGAAACTGAACTGGAATAGCCATATAAATACTGTGGCTATAAGAGCACGTCAGAGGCACCACATCCACAAACATGCACTCTCTGCACCACCGACATACAGTACCACACATCTGCAAGATCACCAAGGCTCCTTAGATAGCACCTTCCAAACCCACAGCCGCTACCATCTAGAGGGACAAGGGCAACAGATAGATGGGAACCCCACCACCTGGAAGTTCCCCTCCAAACCACTCGTCATCCTGACTTGGAAATATATCGCCGTTCCTTCACTGTCGCTGGGTCAAAATCAAGGAACTCCCTCCCTGACATCACTGTGGCTGTACCTACACCACATGGACTGCAGCGGGTCAATAAAGCAGCTCACCACCACCTTCTCAAGGGCAATAAGGGTGTGCAATAATTGCTAGCCTAACCAGCGACGCCCACATCGCATTAATGAATAAAAAATAATATGGACTAGCATAGTAGTAGTCTAAAGGGAAGAGAGGGTCAAGAGTCCCTACAGTGTGTTCAGGAAAATTTTCTACAGCAATATGTTTCCAGTCCATCGAGAAAGGAGGCATTGCTGGACCTGGTTCTTGGTAATGAGGTGGGCCAAGTGGATCAAGTGTCAGTGGGGAACCTTTAAGGACAGTAAGGTTTAGGTTGGCTATGGAAACGGGCAAAGAACAATCAAGTGTAAGAATAATTAACTGGGGGAAAGCCAGCTTCAATAGGGTGAGAATGGATCTGACCCAGGTAAATTGGAATCAAAGGGTTGCAGGCAAGACAGTAACTGAACAACGGGCTGCCTTTAGAGAAGAGAGTTTGGGCGTATTCAAACAAAATTCCCACAAAGGGAAAACCAAATCCAGAGCACCCTGGATGGGAAAAAAGATAGAGATTAAAGTGAAGAATAAAGAGTGTGCTTATGACAGATGTCAGATGGAAAATACAATGGAGGACCAAGCTGAATACAAAAGGCTCAGAAGGAAATTATAAAAGCAAATAAGAAAATCAAAAAGAATATGAGAACAGACTGGCAGCCAATATAAAACGGAAAGCTAAAGTCATCTACAGGCATATAAAAAGTAAAAGGGTGTTAAAAAGGAGCTAATTATGGATCAAAAAGAAGACTTACACCTGGAGGCAGTGGGCAGAGCTGAGGTATTAAATGAATACTTTGTATCTGTCTTTACCAAGGAGGAAATGTTGCACAGGTCATGGTGAAAGAATAGTTAGTTCAGAAACTTGAAGGGTTTAAATTTAAGGAGGAGTTATTGGATAGGCTGTCTGTACTGAAAGTTGATAAGGCACCAGGATCGGGTGAGATGAGTCCAAGGGCACTAAGAGAAGCGAGAGTGGAAATTGCGGAGCCACTCGCGATAATTATCCAATCTTCCTTCAACTCACGGGTAGTTCCAGAAGATTGGAAAATTGCAAATGTTATAACTTTGTTCAAAAAAGGGTATAAAGATAAACCACTAGCAAGTCGGGTTAGCCTCAGTGGTGGGGAAGCTTCTAGAAACTATGGGCGGAATCATCACAGAAATCAGCACAGTCCAATATTGGGTGGGGAAAGCAGCGTTTGACCTGCTGACGGCAATGGCCACTTTTGCCACCGTATTGTGCGGCACTTTGTTGAAAAAATGCAGAGGCACAGGTTTCATGTTGGATCGCTGGCGAGGTAGCCTCAGATTCGCCCACCCCCCGTCACCTCAGGCCTTCAGTAATCTGGGCACTGTATTTAAAGGACGCCCCTGCATGAGCTAGCACTCCCTAAAGGATTGGAAGCTGCTGCAAAGCCATGGCTGCCAAATGGAACAAATATGCTGCTCCCAAATTTAGCGAAGCCTCCCTCGAGTGCAGTGGAGGCCCATTTCAATGTTCTCTACCCCCACTCTGGGTGAAGACCAGCAAGCAAGGTCACCAATCCAGCATGGGAATCAGTAGCACCAATGCCCTGCAAAAGAGGACAGCCACTCAGTGCCAAAAGAGGGAGAATGATCTCCTTTCTGGCAGGATAAGTCACTCTTCTCATCACTCTCAACTCACACACTAACAAACCCATCACATATCCACAGTGAACTCACTGCCACTTCGAGGGACATCACCATTCACTCTCTCACACACACCTTCATCTGTCCTGTGGATCATGTCCTCTTCCCATCCAGGGCACCATTCAGCACCCACACATGCCAGGCATCCTTGTTATCTGGCCTGGCAGGCGTCCTGCTTACACTCTCTCCATCTGTATTCATGCAGGACAAGCTGGCACACAACGAAAGGGAGAGGCCGCAGACTGGTGGACAAATGCCTGACATCAAGGTCCTCACAGACTTTGAAAATAGAGTAATCCAGCTGGCCAGTGACAATTTGGACCATTCCTGTGCTGACAGTGAGGTCGGTGGACCTCAACCAATGAGGATCCAGCACAGCAACATCAATCAGACAAACATGCTGTGAGTGAGTTCCCCTGTTCCGCAGTCCCCTGCCATGCACTGATTATCTCTCTGTGCTTTCATAGGCACATCTGGGAAGCAGCTGACAGGGTCCATACTCAAGCCCTTGACTCCAGCCCTGAGGGCACGAAGGAAGAGGAATCAGCAGATACCAACATTGAAGTCCCGTCACAGCGTCACCCACACCCTCCACCAGCGCAGAGACACACACCTCGGTGGGCCCCAGTTCTAGGGTAGCCTTGGGATCACAATCTGGTGAGCACATCGCACTGTCTGATCCACAGCAGGCGGCGGCAGGGACTTCTCAGGTTTCTGACACTCGGAGGACTGCTGGAGGCCACAAATCTGCTGAGTCCGAGCCAGATGACAAGCCTCTGGAGTCCGTTCTACCTCAGTTGCTGGAGTTGCAAAGGCAAGCTCGGGGACATCAGGATGGGCTGTCTGCTGAACTCCTCAGATTGCAAGGCACGATGGAGGAGTCCATCCGCCTTCATTCCAAGGTGATAGCGGCAGCATGCCAACACACCGAGGTCAGCACTGGTAGGATGGCGGCTGTCATGGTGAACTTGATCCAGTACAATGATCCTCCGCTGCTGCAGGAGTTGCAATCAATCACGGAGGCACTTCCAGGCATCCATCAGTGTCAGTGCAAGAGGAGGGCAGGATATCTTGAGCTCACTCCAATTGCCTCTTTTATGGAGTCAGACAGAGGCCCTTAGGCATCCATAGGGAGGAGGATCAGCAAGTACACATCCAGGAGCCATCCACCCAGGTGACTCCGGGAGTGTCTGGCCTATCGGAATCCCCTCTTCCTGTGACCCCAGCAGCTCTAGCTCCACAGGCCGAGGAGGGTGTCACTACCACACAGCAGGACCCCGCAAGCAGGATGGGGCCCTCCAGGTCTCAGCCCTCCAGAGGACACCCGCCAAGGTCACCACACTCAACAGGGCATGGCAGTCAGCAGGCCACCTCCACCTCTGCTGTGGGTGTTGGGGGAGAACCAAAGGGTTAGCTGTAGAGTTAGAAAGGTCAAGAAGATTTAATTGTGCAATGTGGGCACAGGTGTTAATGATTTATACTTAATGTTGACCATTGTAAATACATTCCCAAGAATGTCTCCTTGTCTATGGCTCCTTGTTAGGTTGAGCAGTGTTCATGACAATTAGATGTGAAACTTTGGTTCCTGCACAAAATGATGGCTACTGTCACAGAACAGGGCCTCTCCCCTGTGCAGATTATAGCCTTTTGAGCCCAGTGATTGTCCAGCTTCAAAGTTAGTATCCAGATTAGTGATGTTTGCACCTCCATGTAGCTTGTGTTTGCTGCAAGAATCTCGTACCCAGCGTCACTGGGTTCCATGATGTTCTCTGTGTGCTCTCAGTACCTTTGAGGCGGGGCTGCCTCCTCATCTCATCACCGTTTCTGACAGGTCAAGGCGTGTTGCTGAAGGGAACAGGTGATGAAGCCTGCCAAAGGATCACGTTGTCTTAAAGTCCCTGTGGCCACTGTTTCACAGCAGCATATCAATGATATGAGCCTCTTCACAGAGCGTATGTATGCTGTCCTCAGCCAGACTGGTGTCAGAGGATCCCAGGTGCAATGTGAAGATCTCAGGAGTGTCCTGACTGTATCTCGTCATCATCCTCCTAGAATCTTGCGGCAATGAGGGCCTCACGACTATGTCTGCCTTGGCTGGCCAATGCAATGACCTCATTGCCTGCACCCTCGCCTTCCAGGGCCTCAGCACCCTCATCCCCTTCGACTTCCCCTTCATCGGAGGAGATGTGCAGCTCTTGCATTTCCTCATCATTCAGGCTCTCCCCCACTTTGCATCACCAGGTTGTGTAGTGAGCAACAGGCTGCTATGACGCTATGTCATACCCTCTGGGGATTGTACTGGAGTGCACCACCAGATCATTCCAGGCTCCAGAATTTCATTTTCAGGATGCCAATGGTGTGTGCAACCAAACTCCAGGTTGCGGCATGAGCCTCATTGTACCTTCTTTCACCAGGAGTCTGAGGCCATCGCATGGGCGTCATCAACCACATCCTTTGTGGGTAGCCCTTGTCCCTGAAGAGCCAAGCCTGCATCCTGTGTGATCCCTGGAAGACGTCAAGAATCTGAGACCTGCTGAGGATGTACGAGTCATGGACTCTCCCGGGGCAACTTGCACACATCTGCATGGTCCATTTGTTATGGTCGCAGACCAGCTGAACATTGAGAGAGTGGAAGCCTTTGCAGTTCACATACTGGACTGCTGGTTCCAGGGAGATTTAAGGGCCACATGGGTGGAATCGATGGCATCCTGCACCTGTGGGAATCCAGAAATCGGAGCAAATCCCAGCGCTCTTGCTTCCTGGCTCGCCTGACCTCTGTCAGAATTGACAAAGGTGTGTGCCTTGGCAAAAAGAGTGTCTGTGACCTCCTGGATACATTTATGGGTGGAGGTTGCGAGATCCTGCAAAGCTCTCTGGTGGAGCCCTGGAAGGAGCCACTGCCGTAGAAATTGAGCACAGCGGTAACTTTAACTACCAATGGCAGTGGATGCCCTCTGAATCTCTGTGGTGCCAAATCCTGCAGAAGCTCTCTTGACATGCGCAGGCGTTGGCAACACCGGCTCTCGCTCATCTGCAGGAAGCACATGTGTCACCTGTAGACCCTAGGTCTAGCGATGCGCCTACGAACGACGGCTCTGTGGGGTTCACTCTCTGCGTGTGGAGGAGGCTGTGCTGCTCCTTGGTCCTCAGGGTTCTGCTCATCCCTTTTACTAGCCAAGCACCTCCGTTGCATTCTTCTCCCCCGCCTATAAGCAATCAGGCAGACAGCAAGATCACCAGATTCCATATTCCTGATGGTCTCCTCACTGCAATATCAAAGAGAGAGATGCAAGGGTCAGCAATTTTCTCCTAAGGACCACTCTTGATCAGTCATCGCCTGCGGCTTCCTCTCAATGCCCCTTAACGCATGCCGGAGAGTCCAAGCCACCACATGGATGCTCGGTGTTTACTGCGCATGATGGCTCACCATGCCCACATCCATCACCGCCCCACACCACATGGCAGCTTCAGCCACTCGAGTGCATCCTGAACTCTCATCTCAGGTGCAGGTATTTTCCTAACCTGGACTCCAAGGCGTCGTGGTTTGCTTGTAATGAGGGTGACTTTTCAAGTCAACCTAAACATAACACAAGGGACTAGGAGAACACTCCTCCATCAGTGTTCAATGGCCACCTTTCCCAACAGGATCCTCAGGCTTGCCCAGTCGTGCAATGGTTCTGCTGCACCATAGTATTCATTCGAGTTTGAAGTGTGCAGGTGAGGGGTTAACAGCCAAGGAGCAATCATTGGCACTGTGAGGAATTAGTGCTGCTTGAGTGGGCACAATTGCTTGACTAGGCTGATTCCAAGCATGTCAATTGACCTCAAGCTAAACACTTTCATCTGCGGTGGAGTGCTCATCTTTGACATGCTTTGTTATTAGCCTGGCTGTTTTCCTCCCCCCACCACTGCCTCCCACACCACCCCACCCCCGCATGCACTGTCGCCCTTGTCCCAAGGTTCCATTTTCCCCCTTCTCCCCAGCACTGTTACCCTTGCTCCAGCAACACAAGATAGCCACGAAGAAGCCACTGCGGAGTCTTGCCTGTGTCCCCCACCCCCGAATCTGCAGAGCCACTGGGATCATTGCAAGCACTGCGCACTCACCTCCCAGTTCTGCTTGAAGTTGAGGTCACCCAGTGCACACATTTTAAAGGCAGTTATAAATCACACCATTGTGAAGTCACGCCGACGTGGGATTTAAATTTGACGTGGGGGGTGATTCCGGCATGTGGTCACCATAATGAGATGAAAATTTATTAAAATTAAATTCCCGACGTTCAACATTGGGAAACACGGCCCGCCATTGATGGGGGGAGGGACAATCGTGTCCTGGATTTTCATTGTTGGGAAATGCGACTAGCGTCTTCTTGCGAAATTCTCTGATCTTGCCATTGAGCGTACCCATCACAATTGGGTGCATTTGATAAAGTGCCACACACCAGGCTTGTGAGCAAAGTTTGAGCCCACGGGATAAAGAAACAGTAGCACATGGATATGAAACTGGCTGAGCAACAAGAAACAGAGAGCAGTGGTTAACCATTGATTTTCAGGCAACGAGCTTGTCTCCAGGCCAAATAGGGCCCGTTCCCCACCTCTCCGACCACGAAAATCACAATAAGTGACTCTTCCTCAATCCCCACCCCAGGGACGGGCTTGGCATCGGGAAACCATCCCAACCTCTGTTTCCCCAGCACCAGAGAGAAAATTCAGCCCTTGGCTTCTGTTCCCTTGAGTTCAATTGGTTGAAGGGTGAGCTAATCAAGGCCTTCAAAGTAATAAAAGGGTTTGAAATGTCAGATGCATAAAATCCATTTGCTGTGGTGTGGGAATCCAGTGCAAATCTTAATATCAGAGCTAAGCCATTTAGGAATGAAATCGGGGAGTATGTTTTCCACACAAATGGTAGTAGAAATCCCTGTCCCTCAAAAGTCTGAGGATGCTGGGCCAATTGTAATGTTCAATGCACAGGTACGTTTTCTTATGTAAGTGTATCAAGGGATATGGAATAAAGGCAGATAATTAGAGTTGATGTGAAGATCAGTCATAACCTGATTAATGTCAAAACAAACTAGAGAGGCTGAATGGCCTCCTGCTTGTCCTATGTTCCTAAAAAATAAGACCAACTTTCAGCAAAGTAACCCATTCCTTCTGTATTTTCCTCTGTTCTCTCCTCACTTATACGATCATGGAAACATTTATTTGAAAATTCACTAGACTCGTTCTTCCTCTTTTCAGAACATTGAGAGAATTAACAGCTTATCTTGTGACATGGTAATTAAATCCTGAAATGCTTTAGGATAAAAAGGTGTGACTTCCAAAAATGCAATTTTGTTAGGGGGGAATCAAAAATTGCAGCCATTAATGGTGTTTCAGCATAATTGTACAATGCTCTGTAACAGCCAACTTGTCCGTTGACTGGTATTAATGTAAAAAATTGTGACAGAAATACCTGGAAAAACTCAGCAGGTCTGGCAGCATCGGCGGAGAAGAGTACAGTTGACGTTTCGAGTCCTCATGACCCTTCAACAGAATTAAGTAAAAATAGGAGAGGGGTGAAATATAAGCTGGTTTAAGAGGGGAGTGGGGGGCGGCGGAGAAGGTGAGGGGTGGTTGTTGGGACAAGCAAGCAGTGATAGGAGGAGATAACCAAAAGATGTACCACCTCTTTGTTCTTTTGTCTGTGACATCTTTTGGTTATCTCCTCCTATCACTGCTTGCTTGTCCCAACAACCACCCCTCACCTTCTCCGCCCCCCCCACCCCTCCCCTCCTTAAACCAGCTTATATTTTACCCCTCTCCTATTTTTACTTAGTTCTGTTGAAGGGTCATGAGGACTCGAAACGTCAACTGTGCTCTTCTCCGCCGATGCTGCCAGACCTGCTGAGTTTTTCCAGGTATTTCTGTTTCTGTTTTTGTTTTGGATTTCCAGCATCCGCAGTTTTTTGTTTTTAAAAAATTGTGAATTCAGCAACAGAATATATACATGTTGCCGAGAATGGCTTGACAAAATGTGAGGATAGTTTAGGCCTTGGTAGTTGATAACAGAGTTCAGCATCAATATTTGGTAAAGAAAGATGATTTCCAAATAATTAAAGGTGTTAGTTAGCATGGTGGTTTATCCAGAGTACCTATGGAAACCACCATGGGCGGGATTTATAACAGGGCTTAAGGCCATCTATTTTCCAGCAGACAAAAGGAACAGCAAAGCAAATGAAGTCTATTTACATAGTATATTTTAAAAAGAGTCTCCATGAACTGCAGCAAACAGAACTCATAGCCAAAACTGCAGCAACTTTTAATGAAAGCGAATTCTCCAGCTGAATGCAGTAAGTGGAGGATTGTTACATGTTACAAGTTATGAGCTGGATTTTACATGAAGGCAGCAGTACTGCCTCCTGACTTTAAAAGTGGGGGTTTGGGGGCTGGGGGGTGGTGGGGGTGGTGCGAGTCAGCCTCTGTTTGGCCTAATTTTACAGCTGTTGGCCTGTTAATTTTCTCAGGGTGAGACTTCTGCCCCTTTTGGGAGGTAGACCCGCCCCCAGACTTTGAGTGCTGCTGGCCAATCAGATGTCCGACAGCTTTCTTGCCCCAGCAACGCCACTAGGAGTGGTGGCCACTACTGGGCCTGCAGGCAGTCCACCACACCGTGGAGCCATGGAACTAGATTGGAAGGTGAGTGAGGGTTGTTTTGCCTCAGCCAGTCTGCCAGGCCCAGGCAAGGGGAAGCTCAGAGGACTGGGTTTTGGGGCAGTGACAACAACAAGCAGCAGTGAGGCAAGTCCTGTGGCAGAGGGCCTCCATTGGGCACAGGGTGCCTGAACAAAGGAGATGGCCCTCTCAGCCCACAAAAAAGCCACCAGGTGGAACCTGATAACCTCACCTAATGATGTGGACAACTCCCGCCTTTGGTAAAATACCAATGGTAGTGGGAGGAGCCCTTAAGTGGCCTTCTACATCCTTCGTAGCTCCCGAGTTTTCTATTCAGTTGCTCACTACAGTGCTTGTTAAACTGAAGTGGTCAGGCAGATGGACAATGAAAATGGGGCAAATTGGAAAACAAACACTCAAACCGTAATGCCATAAACACTGGTAAATTTAATAAGGTTAATTGACTTTTATTGCTTTTATTGTCAGTCTGCCATTGTTTCATTGTAGGGAGCATTAGGAGTAATACGTAGCAACTGATTAGTGAACTATTTGTGGATGCCTGGGAGATCCTTGTGGCAAAAAAGGTTGAGGCCAGCAGTGACCTGCAAGGCTCCGATATTACATTGTAACACATCTTGATTAGGAGACACGCCTCTGTCACAAACTACCTAGTGAACCCGAAGTTCCTC
This sequence comes from Cetorhinus maximus, assembly GCF_964194155.1. Lineage (NCBI taxonomy): Eukaryota > Metazoa > Chordata > Chondrichthyes > Lamniformes > Cetorhinidae > Cetorhinus > Cetorhinus maximus. The sequence goes on from NC_135888.1 coordinate 123,510,360, forward strand.
CACTATGCTCAGCTTGCCGATCTTCTGTGATTCCTGACCACCCTCTTGTCCTCCTGATTAACCGCAATTCATCCATTAATGGCCATTACACCCATGGTTATGGGTAGAAAACTCCTCTGTAGTTTTAACTGCTTTTGAGGCAAGTGCCATCAATTAAACTTGTTGAGGGTGCAAATCAACTTTAGCATGAAGGCAGAATGGGCCGCTGTGAATTGGTCACTTGCTATACACGTTGAAATCAAGAAAAGGAAAAATGAAAGAAAAATGGTGAAAATGCCAGGCGGCCAATGCATTATCACCCATTTTGCAAACTCACCAATGTTGGACTTTGCCCTCTTAGAAGTAATTCTGGATAATATCAGTTTATTTTTGCAATAGGTCAGAATCCTCAGGTTTCAGGTTCTAACCACAATGCTCTACATCTTAAGTCATGCACACTTTTCACTAAAATGGGTGAAGGGGGCTAATGTGGCCCAATGTGAGGCAGCAGGTTCACCCTATTGGTGCTACCACGTTCACCAATGTTCTGAAGTTGGGCACTAAATAATTTTTTTTAAATTCCACATTCATCCTCACTTCACGAACAGTTTGCTGCTCTGCCAATTGCAATGCTATATCCCTGGAAAATAGAAAATGCAACTCCAATCTTTAAATATAAAGGTCAAAAGCACAAGTTTAAAAGTGACAGGTTTGTTGGTTTGACATCCATGCTGGGAAAGTTACTGACATCTACAGCAACAGAAATACTAGAGTCTATTATAAAGGCACTGCTTGAAAAAGCATCTATCGAGAAAAGCAATAAATCTAAGCCAACATGAGCTGATGAAAGGAAAAGCACAGCAAACAAAGTGCTTTGATGTAATGGTAGACTTACTGAGTGACAGCTAGTGTTATTCTTGATATTCCTTAATTACAGGTGGGATGCCTAGGTCAGAAGATATTATTACTTGTGTAGGTAAGCAGAATTTTCCATGGACCTGATTAACCAAAAGAAAGCGGCAGTGTGGGAGTACCTTGACCCCACAGACTGCAGCAGTGTGGGAGTACCTTGACCACAGAAGCTGTCTGGCAGACTTTGATCTTTGTTCTGAGACAAACTCCATGCTCTTTCCAAAGTCTGTGAGTGAGCCTGCCAAACACTGAGCTTGCTTTTACTAGACGACATTTGGTTTTGTCATACAGCATAATGTGATGGTACTTCCAAGATAGCGAAGCTTCTGGAAAGAAGGGAGGAGCGTGTTGTTGATGGCAACAATGGAGTCTTGGAGTACGTGGCCAGGGGCAGGTTGATACAAGATCTGTGTCTTCTTCACATTTATTGTCCGGTCAAAGTGGTCTGAGGTGAGGGCAAAGCAAACAACAAGCAGCTGAATGTCCTCCAGAGTATGTACTATGAGAGTGCAGTTCTCCACAAACTCATTGGCTGTTCAGTAACCTTTGTGCAAGCCTTGAGCCTTTGCAAGTTGAAGATGCTGCCATCTATCCTGAATTCAATGTGTACTCCTGTGTCAAGATCTTTGAGTGTATATTGGAGCATGGCTGAGGAGCATTTGGCAAACATGGCTGGAGTTAATGCACAAACTTGCTTGGTACCGCTGGTGACAGGAAAGGCATCCATTGGCATACCACTTTGCATCACGTTGACCATCATGCCATTATGAAGTGAGTGAATGACACCGATCATCTTTTTTAGGGCAGCCATATTTGTACAGAGGCTTCTACAGCCTGCCCGGTTTACTGTGTCAAACGTCTTAGTCTGACTAGTGAACACCATATAGAACTCCTTATTCTGTTCACAGGACTTCTCTTGAATTTGAGGCGCTGCAAAGGTCATGTCTATTTTTCTCCATCCTGCATGGAAGCCACACTGTGATTCTGGGTACACAGAGTAAATGGGGTGAGTGACAATCCGATTACGAATACTCTTGCAAGAACTTTTCCTGCTGTTGAAAGAAGTGATATTCCACAATGATTGTCACAGATGGACTTGCTCCATTTCTGTTCGAAGAAATGAGACATGGAGGCCTCCTTGTAGTCTTGGGGCACAGCGCTCTGGTTCCCAATTAGGCAGAAGGGACTAATGAGTTTCCTAACCATGTAAATCTCCCCGTACTTGGATATTTCATCTGGGATGCCATCAGCTCCCGGTGACTTGCCCATAGAAAGCTGCTTCATGGCCTTTGCGACTTCCGCTTGTGAAGGATCGAGAGCAAGCTCTTCTAGAGTGTGGTCCTGTGGAAGTGACTCAATGGTATCATTGCACACTATGGATTGTTGGTTTAGGAGGCTTCTGAAGTGCTATGCCAAACAATAGAGAATATCATTCCTATTTGTTAAGAGCTGATTGCCATCTGCTAAGAGGGTGGGTATTACACCATTGGTTATGGGGCCATAAACTGATCAAAGATCTTCATGTAGAGCTTTCAGAGATTCTTATCTAGCTTCCCCTTAAAGGCATCAGTACTAATCACCTTGTTATAAATACGAAGTTTGTTAAGTTTTGGGATTGTCTGTTTAATTTAAGGAAAGAAGGAGTAGTGAAGAGGTTCATGTGACCTGCACCAAATCCCGACACCCACACACTCAATGATCCCTCAAATCCCCATGCCTACTCAATGCTAATTCATCCAGTGTCCACCATGGGCAGACCTCAGGAGCCATGTGGAAATGAAAAAAATATACAAATTTCTAAAAATCTAATACATCCCTCGCTATACAGACTTCATAGTTGAAAATCAAGAAAGCTTCAAAGCTTTAAAATATCTTCAAGTGGTTGAATTCTAATAAAAACAAACTTCTGTTCATGCTCCTAATACTTCAATAGCTACTTTAAACCATAAAACTGTGAGCTCATAAACCCCTGCTGAGATAATTACAGTTTTTGAAACTCAGCTAAGCATTCATAATGAATAGCCCTTAAGGAAATGTCAACAAATAACTCTATTGACACTGCTCGAACAGTTGCTATAGACCTATCAATCAAAACGTCCAGCAGAGTTGTTTTAACAATCAGTGACAACTGCAGCCAGTTTTTTTTTTGACAGTTCAAAGAGTGAGGGGTTCAAATGGCCCTGCTGAGTTTGGATTTATCTCCTGTGTGATTCATGTCACACCCCCTTTTCCTTCCGAGCAGTAATTGGATCTTTCAGAAATAGAGAGCAGAACCTTCCATTCTGAAGTCTAAGTTCAGTAGTGGGCATGGGAGTGGGAGTGATTCCCACTGCGGGGGGGAACAATGCGATCTTGCGCTGTTCAGCTCATTACTTCTACATCCAGGCAGAGCATAGTGAATCTCATGGCGAGGGTGGGTGGGAAGTTGCTGTCATCGTCCCCACTGTTACCTCATGGGGTCGAAAGTCCAGGCGCCACATTTAAAGGATACCCAGATAGCCATTCACCCATTCGCTCACTACTTATCCTGCCTCCCCTGTCCCACCTTTGCTGCATCCAATCCCTTACTTCCAGCCTCCACCTACCTCCCCTGTCCAGCCTTTGCTCCACCCTACCCCACTTCCAGCCATCACCTACCTCCCCTGTCAAGCCTTCACTCCACCCTACCCCACTTCCAGCCATCACCTACCTCCCCTGTCAAGCCTTCACTCCACCCTACCCCACTTCCAGCCATCACCTACCTTCCCTGTCAAGCCTTCACTCCACCCTACTCCACTTCCAGCCATCACCTACCTCCCCTGTCCAGCCTTCGCTCCACCCTACCCCATTTCCAGCCATCACCTACCTCCCCTGTCAAGCCTTCACTCCACCCTACCCCACTTCCAGCCTTCACCTACCTCCCCTGTCCGGCCTTTGCTCTACCGTACCCCACTTTCCACCCTTTGCCTGCCTCCTGTTTCCAACCTTGGCACAACTTTAGCTGCCGACATACGATATGACTGAAATTATAAGCAGTCCCCAAGGAAGCAAAAGCAGCATCCACTGATCTCAAAGTCATGGAAAAAGTGAAGCTCGCCAGGTGCACACTATTTATATCCAAATCACAAAACAGAATATTCTAATTTCTGACTGGCGGGGTACTTAAATTGGAGGGGGAGCTTAATTCCAGCGAGATGGCCTCTTAATGAGCATGCATGATATGCTAATGCATGCAAAAGGGCTTCCTGACACTGTCCATCAGGAAGCTCGATCCGTCTTTAAAGTCCCAAGAACTGAATTCCAAAAGTTCATCCCAACGTCGGGAAACTGATTCTTGGCCTCACGCCAAATAAGTTCACCCATCCGCCACGCTCCCTACTGCTGGTGGGACTAGAAGATTCTGCCCAGGGTCTCCTCGACTCCACAAAAATCCAACCCAAAGTACTCGATACAAGTTTAGCATAACTTCTCCATTTTCAATTCCATCCCTCCAGAAATAAACCCCGTGCTTGGTTTGCTTTCGTTATGTCCTTACTGACCTGGCCATAACTTTTAGTGAATTATACATTGTACACCCAGATTCCTTTTCTCCACTAAATATTTAGATTTTTTTTTTCTAAGTAATATATGATCTCCTCATTTTTCATACCAAAATGTAAATATCTCACACTTATATGTGTTGAAATTCATTCTGTGAGTTCATTAATGGTTTCTTCCAACTTTTTGTAGTTCTCCTGAGTGTTAATTATTGCCCTCAATTTGGTGTCATTTGCAAATTAGATTTTTTTTATTTTTAAGTCTAAATTTTTAATATAAACTGTAAGCAATAATTATTACCAATACTGACACTGTTGGAACCCCACTTCTGTTCTCTGATTTCTCCCTTTCAGCTAGCCAGCCAGCCATCCATTCTGCTACTTGTCCCTTGACTCCACATGCTTTGATCTTATTCATTTGTTTATTACTTGATAGCTTAACAAATGCCTTTTGGAAACCGCAATGTAATACATCTATTGCATTGCCTTGTCTACTTTCTCTGTTGCCTCTTCAAGGGATTCAATAAAGTTGCATTAAGCAAGACTTTCCCTTTTGAAATCCATGTTGACTATTCATTATTACATTTTGATTTTCTAGATGTTTTTCTATTTTCTCCTTTCGTAGGGATTCCATTATTTTTCCCACTGCCAATTTTAAGCTGGCTGATCTATAATTCCCTTAACACGTTCAACCTCCCACCTGAGAAAATACAAAATTCTGTTATCTGAGAAACAAACTGGTGAACTGGATTTCTTATCCTTTTTACAGGTATAGGCCAACTGCCTAACTGAGAGTCAGGGCAGGATTTTCCCTGAATTGCCCTAAGTGGGGTAGCAGGCATAAAAATCAGTGTTTTTTCCCATTGGCCTCATTGGCTGGTTTTCATGCTGTATCATCCACTTCCCATCTTATTAATTATGTCGGATCGGAAAACATGCCGTATTGCTGGCAGGTGACCTCTGATTCACCCGCCATGCCATGACCTCCCCTCCTCCTCACTCTGGGCGCCATATTTAAACTGCAGCTGCTTGCACAGTTCTCAATGTCTGCAGCCCAGGACTGCTTCACTCAAGACATGGCCCCGAAAGCCAAGAAGATGGCAGCACCAAAGTTCAGTGACGCCTCACTGGAACACCTTTTGGACACTGTGGAGACACGCCATGATGTCCTCTACCCCTGCCCTGGGCACAGGAGGTCCACCAACCTCACCACAGAGGCTTGGGAGGGAGTGGCAGCAGCGATCAGTGCCATCGCTGCACAGAAGAAGTCAGCCAGCCAATGTAGAAAGAAGATGAATGATCTCCTCCATTCCCTAGGCAAGTCAACTATCTCATCACCCCCAACTCACACACTCACAAGCCCAACAGACATTCACAGGGATCTCTGGCCAGCTCAATGGACATCACTCACTCTCTCACACACACCTTCATCTCCTCTGCAGATCATGTCCTCATCCTGTCCATGGCACCACTCATCACCCACATAGGCCAGTCATCCTTCTCACCTGCCCTGGCATGTGTCTTGCTCACACTCTCTCCATCTGTCTTTACGCAGGGGAAGATCGTGCACAATCACAGGGAGAGGTCCCAGATCATGGGTGGAGTGCCGGAACTCAATGTCCTAACACATTCGAGAACAGAGTCATTGAGTTGGCCGGAAAGGACGTGGACCATGCCTGCGGCGGCGGTGATGTTGGCAGCAAACACCCACATGAAGATCCTGCTCCAGATAATCCAACAGTTCATCCCACTGGGAGTGCAATCTCCTGTTTTTTACTTAGTTGCCATGCACTAATTATCTCTACTTTATGTCAAGGTCACCTTTGCTAAGCGCCTGATGCCCTCAGTCAGCCAGGCCCTCAGCTCCAGCCCCAAGGACACCTCAGAGGTGGAACAAGAACACAGCAGCCTTGAAGACCTGTCACAGCGCTCACCCATACTCTCCACCAGCACAGAGACTCATACCTCGGTGGGACCTAGATCTAGAGCAGGCTCAGAGTCACGATCTGGTGAGTGCAGTGCACAATCTGGTCTACAGTAGGTGGAGGCAGGGACATCCAAGGTCACTGGCACTCATCAAGCCATAGAGTCATAGAGGTCTACAGCACAGAAAAAGGCCCTTCGGCCCATCGAGTCTGCAATGATCAAACAAGTACCTAACTATTCTAATCCCATTTTCCAGCACTAGGCCCATAGCTTTGTTTGCCATGGCTTCGCAAGGGCACAACATCCAAACACTTCTTAAATGTTATGAGGGTTTCTGCCTCCACCACCCTTTCAGGCAGTGAGTTCCAGATTCCCACCAACCTCTGGGTGAAAAATTCTTCTTCACATCCCCTCTAAACCTCCTGCCCCTTACCTTAAATCTATGCCCCCTGGTTATTGATCTCTCCACCAAGGGGAAAAGTTCCTTCCTATCTACCCTATCTATGCCCGTCATAATTTTATACAGCTCAACCCTGTCCACCCTCAATCTCCTCTGTTCCAAGGAAAATAATCCGTCTATCCAATCTCTCCTCATAACTAAAACTCTCCAGCCCAGGCAACATCCTGGTAAATCTCCTCTGCACTCTCTCTAGTGCAATCACATCCTTCCTATAATGCGGATTCCAGAACTGCATGCAATACTCTACCTGCGGCCTAACCAGTGTTTTATACAGTTCCAGCATAACCTCTCTGCTCATATATTCTATGCCTCGGCTAATAAAGGTAAGTATCCCATATGCCTTCTTAACCACCTTATCGACCTGTCTTGCTATCTTGAGGGACCGGTGGACATGCACCAGGATATATCTGATCCTTGGTACTTCCCAGGGTCCTACCATTCATCGTGTATTCCCGTGCCTTGTTTATCCTGCCCAAGTGCATCACCTCACACTTATCCAGATTAAATTCCATTTGCCACTGATCAGCCCATCTGACCATCTTGTATAGACCATCCTCCTGTAATCTAAGGCTATCTTCCTCACTATTTACCACCCCACCAATTTTCGTGTCATCCGCGAACTTACTGATCAACCCTCCTATATTCAAGTCTAGATCGTTTATATGTATCACAAACAGCAAGGGACCCAACACCGATCCCTGTGAAACCCTACTGAACACAGGCATCCAGTCACAAAAACACCCCTGGACCATCACCCTCTGCTTCCTGCCACTCAGCCAATTCTGGATCTAATTTGCCAAATTGCCTTGGATCCCACGGGCTCTTACCTTCATTATCAGTCTCCCATGCGAGACCTTATCAAAAGCCTTGCCGAAGTCCAAGTAGACTACGTCAAATGCATCGCCCTCATCTACACACCTGGTCACTTCTTCAAAAAATTCAATCAAATTGATCAGACATGACCTCCCCTTAACAAAACTATGCTGACTGTGCTTGATTAATCCTGCCTCTCCAAGTGTAGATTAATTCTGTCCCTCAGAATTGCTTCCAATAGTTTCCCACCACTGAGGTTAGACTGACTGGCCCATAGTTCCCTGGTTTATCCCTTCCTCCCTTCTTGAATAACGGTACCACATCGGCTGTCCTCCAGTCCTCTGGCACCTCTCCTGTGGCCAGAGAGGTATTGAAAATTATTGCCAGCACCCCTGCTATCTCCTCCCTTGCCTCCCTCAACAGCATGGGATGCATTTCATCCGGGCCTGGAGATTTATCTACTTTTAAGCCTGCCAGACCACTTAGAACTTCCTCCCTTTCTATGCTAATTTATTTAATTATATCACAGTCCTTCTGCCTGATTTCCATTCTCACATTGTCCTCCTCATTTGGGAACACTGACAAAAAGTATTCATTTAGAACCCCAGCTACGTCTTCTGGCTCCACACACAAATTACCATGATGGTCCTTAATGGGCCCTACTCATTCCCTACTTATCCTCTTACTCTTAATGTACTTGTAAAATAACTTTGGATTTTCCTTTATTTTACCTGTCAATGTTTTTCCATGCCCCCTTTTTGCTCTCCTAATTTCCTTTTTAAGTTCCCCCCTACACACTCTATACTTCTCTAGGGCTTTCACTGTTTTGAGCCCTTGGTATCTGCCATAAGCCTCCTTTTTTCTCCTTATCCAATCCTGTATATCCCTCGACATCCAGGGTTCCCTGGATTTGTTGGTCCCACCCTTTATCTTTACTGGAATATGTTGGCCCTGTACTCTCCCTATTTCCTTTTTGAATGAGTCCCACTGCTCTGACGCAGGTTTACCTAAAAGTAGCTGCTCTCAGTCCACTCTGGCCAAATCATACCTGATCTTATTAAAATCGGCCTTCCCCCAATTTAGAACTCTGATTTCTGGCCCATCCTTGTCCTTTTCCATAACAACCTTGAATCTAATGGAGTTATGATCACCATCTGCAAAATGCTCCTCCACTAATACCTCTACCACTTGCCCGGCTTCATTCCCTAAAATTAAATCCACGACTGCCCCCTCTCTTGTAGGACCTTCTACATACTGGCTTAAAAAGCTCTCCTGGATGCATTTTAAGAATTCTGCTCCTTCAAACCTATCACACTATGACTACCTGGTTAATGTTAATGAAGTTGGAATCCCCCACTATTACCACCCTATTATTTTTACACTTCTCTGAAATGTGCCTACATATCTGCTCTTCTATTTCTCTCTGGCTGTTTGGGGGCCTATAGTACGTTCCCAGCAATGTGCTTGCTCCTTTTTTATTTTTCAGTTCTACCCATATGGCTTCATTTGAAGAGCCTTCTAAGATGTCATCCCTCCTTACTGCTGTAATTGATTCCTTGATCAATATTGCGATACCCCCTCCTCTTTTACCTCCTTCCGTGTCCGGCCTGAAGACCCTATATCCTGGAATATTGAGCTGCCAATCCTGCCCCTCTCTCAATCATGTCTCTGTAACAGCAATGACATCATACTTCCATGTGTCAATTTGTGCCCTCAGCTCATCTGCCTTATTTGTCAGACTCCTTGTATTAAAATAAATACCCTCCAACCTTGCCAAACTCCCTTGTGCCTTAACTGGCCTATAATTTCTGTGCCTTCCAGACTCATTTGCTCTCTCTTCTAATTTTGGCTGTGCATCTCCCGCTGCTGAACCTCCTCTCAGGATCCCATCCCCCTGCCAAGTTAGTTTAAACCCTCCCCAACAGCACTAGCAAACCTCCCCACAAGGATGTTGGTTCCATTCCGGTTCAGGTGCAACCCTTGTACAGGTCCCACCGCCCCCAGAAATGGTCCCAATGTCCCATAAATCTAAAGCGCTCCCTCCTGCACCATCTCTTCAGCCACACATTCATCTGGACTAACCTCCTATTTCTATACTCACTACCGCGTGGCACCGGAAGTAACCCAGAGATTACTACCTTTGAGGTCCTGTTTTTTAATCTGCATCCTAGCTCCCTAAATTCTGCTTGCAGGACCTTATCCCTCTTTCTACCTATGTCATTGGTACCAATATGTACTATGGTCTCTGTCTGTTTGCCCTCCCCCTTTAGAATGCCCTGTAGCCATTCAGTGATAACCTTGACCCTGGCACCAGGGAGGCAACATACTATCCTGGAGTCACATCTACGGCCGCAGAAACGCCTGTCTGTTCCCCTTACTATTGAGTCTCCTACCACTATTGCTCTTCTGCTCTTCCCCTCTTTTTCCTCCCCCCCTGTGCAGCTGAGCCACTCACAGTGCCATGAGCGTGGCTACATTCCCCAGAGGAACCATCACTCTCACCGTTTTCCAACACAGAAAAATGGTCCTCGCGTGAGATGCACCCTGGGGATTTCCTGACTACCTACCTGACACCTTTCTTCTGACTGATGGTCACTCATTCCCTCTCTGTCTGCACTTCCATAAGCTGTGGGGTGACCACGTCTAAAAACGAAACTCTCAGCCTCACAGATGCACCTCAGTGCCTCCAGCTGCTGCTCAAGCTCCGAAACTCGGAGCTCAGGTAGCTGCAGCTGGTGGCACTTCCTGCACACATGGTCACTCAGAGTGCAAGGAGCGTCTAGGACTTCCCACATGTTGCAGGCGATACATAACGCGGGACTGAGCTGCCCTGCCATGCCTCTAGTTGAAAAAAAAACCCTTTACTTTAAGTTAAGTACAGTAAAAAAACGTTAAATTATTTATGTACTTTAAATAAAAATTAGAACTTTTACCTTTCCTTAGCTTAATCTATTTTAAACTGGAGAAAAACTGAAGAAAAAACAGGAGGGAAACACTTACTCACTACTTTCCAATCAGCTCTCACCTTCATTCTGACATCACTTTTTGAAGCTTCCCTGCACTCACGCTGGTTCTGATCTCTCCACTGCTCTCTCGTGCTGTCTTGTGATGTCACTCTTGTTATTTTCAACAAGAACTGAGTGCAGGACACTCTTCAGAGGACTGTGGGAGGCCATAATTCAACTGAGTCCGAGTCAGATGTCGAGCCCCTGGACTTGGTCCTAAATCAGTTGCGGGAGCTGCAAAGACAGGCATGGGGATAACAGGAAGGGATCCAGCTGCAATGGACACTGAAGGAGTCCGTTTGCCTGCAATCTGAGGTGATCGCGCCATCATGTCAATGTACTGAGGTCAACACTGGTAGGGTGGTGGCCACTATGGAGACCTTGGTCCAGAGCATTGATCCTACACTGCTGCATGAGTTGCACTTCATTGGTGTAAGCATTGGTGGCATTCATCAATGTCAACACAAGAGGGATGAAGGGCACCTCAATCTCACTCCAGCTGCCCCTCCCCCTCAAGGAATCTGCCAGGGGTCCTTGGGCACCCATCAGGAGGAGGACCAGCAGCTGGATACCCCAGGGCCATCCACTCAGATGACTGCAGGAGTGTCCGGCCGATCTCAATCCCATCTTCCTGTGTCCCCATCACCTTCAGCTCCACAGACTAGGGAGGGTGCACCTGCTCCACAGCAGGAGGCCCAAAACAGACTGGGGTCCTCCAGGTCTCGGCCCTCCAGAGGATGCCTGCTGAACTCATCACTGACAACAGGGTGTAGCAGTCAGCAAGATGTCTCCACCTCCACTGTGGATGTCAGGGATGCACCCAGGCATAATAGTAGGATTAGGGAATCAAGAAAATAATAGGAGCACAATGGTGGCACAGATGTTCACAACATGTATGTAATGTTCACAACTGTAAATAGAATCACACCCATTCCAAATCTCCTCTTGTGTATGCCTCTTTGATATGATGAGCTGTGTTGCAGTCACTCAGGTTACACGTCCATGGTCCCTCACCCCACTTGTCGCTATCGTGGGCCTCTCGTCAAAGTAGAATGCTTCCATATCACCATCGCGTGTGCCCCTTTTCCAGATAATTCTTGACATCAGTGATGTCTCCACCTTAATGTTAAGTGTACTGGTGGAAGGAACTTCACTCACATGCTTTGCAGGGTCATGTCATGTTTACTGTTGGCTATGTGAGATTAAGACAGAGGTGTTCTCCAGTCTCGTCTGCATTCTTGAAAGGTGGAGGCACAGAGTACAAGGAGAGATGTGTTCACGTTTGGAGAAGGGTCATATATCATGCAACTCCATGTGCTCTCTGTCTCTCAGCAGGGTTTTCATTCTAAGGGCCAATATTCGTGTACATTGCTGTCAGCCACCGGCGTTTTCGACTTTCAGAGTGCACATCTGCTAAGCTCACCAACATGTGGGGAACCTTGCCACCTCAAGGTGCCAAAGCCCAGCCCCTCTCAGCCACATTATTGTCCTGATGCTCGAACATTCAACCTTGAGCACCCCTCGCCCTGTAGTTGTGTGTCTTGTAGGAACAAGGCTCTTGTCACAAACTAATGATGCAGCGCTGTGCATCCCCTCACCTGAGCACTGGCTGAGGTCACTGATGCTAATTCCGAATGGTCATTTCTGGCAGGCAATACAGGCTTTGAGAGGCCCTGGAAGCCCACTTGGTTGCTTTAGACAAAGTGTAATGGAGCAGTGGATAGGAACAAGGATGGACTGAAGCTGAAGTCTGCTCTTTATTCGCAAGGATGCGAGCCCTTGAGGGGTTCATGGTGTGTGTGCATTTTAGACTTGGCAAGGGCCAGGGCTGGCCATGAGAGCACAATGTTTGTGTTAAAGAGGAGACATTTTAATGTCTGGCAGGCAATTGTTTGATGTTGTCATGCTCAGCTGGTCTGCATCCATATCAAGCTGAGGATAAATGCAGCCCAGGATCCCTAACTGAGAGTGCCGGATGTCAGTGTGATTTGGAAGACTGCATCACAGATGACTGAGTCACCCATAAATGGATTTACAGCAGCGGAACATCATCAGCTGCCTTGCCCAAATGTGAATTATCTGAGTCACCATCAACATTACACAAAGTGCGTAATTCCATTGCTTCAGATGGATCTCCTTGAGGAACCTTGTCACACTGAAGGCATACAGCTACGAGACCGCTGAGGATTGACCAACAGCTCCTGGCTCTTGTAGGATGCTGTTGCAACTGGGGTTCTGCAGAGACGCTTGAAGAGGCAGCACCTTCTGAAGTCTGATGCTGGGACACTCTCCTCCAGTTAGCACATCACCTCAACAAGGACACATGCTGCCAAGGGTTCATCATCCTTCAAAGGATCTGGACATAGTGAGCCTGATGTGTAACCATTCACTCTCATATACAAGTGACTGGACGAAATGAGAGGAACTGTAACGTTGATGCTCATTCTGGCCCACGAAGGACGGCTCATGTCCAATTGGGCACTCACTACAACTCCTCATGCTCCTTGTGGAATCTGGTGGCTAACAGGGCCCCATGTGCATGCCTGCCTCATCTGGCCCATGCCATGGCCTCTTTGCTTGCAGTCTAATCTACCTTGAATTCATCACCCTCATCCCCTTCAAGGTCCTCCTCATCGGAAGGGATGTACAGCTCCTCCATCTCGTCATCTGGCAAGTCCTCCTGCCTTTGCAGTGCCATGTTGTGCAGCATGCAGCAAGCCACGATGATTTATAAGACCCTCTGGGGAGTGTACTGGAGTGCTCTTCCAGGTCGGTCTAGGCATCGGAATTGCACCTTTAGCGTCCCTATGGTGTGCTTCACCAATGCTCGGCTAACGCCATGAGGCTTGTTGCATATTCTCTCTGCAGGTGTCCGAGGCTGCCACACGGTGTCACCAACCACATCCTTCACCAAGCTGCCTTCTTCATATGGAAGATGGATTAGCAGAGGAGGAGATAAACTGAGGGAAGAATTCCTAACACTTAGACTAGGGAGCAGAATGCTGCTATCACAAGCTGCTGAGATCAGCACACTCTGTGCCAACTGTCCGTTCATCCTCTGGGATCGGACCACTCTAACCTGTCATGGGATGGATAGTTTTTCAGTTTAATAAGTTAATGCATCATCTCTGAACTTTGCTTCTTAATAAACTATCTTAATATTATTTATAAATAGTCAACTGCCTATCTTAGATATCTGTGGCCCCTGAATCCAAAAGTCTTACAGATTGGTGTCAGGAGTGGGATCCACAGCTGTCAAGATATCATTGACTTGAAATTTGAGAAGCAACAGTCTTAGCAGTTAAACGCATGCTGTAGTTATTAAGTGAAGCCAGGAATCAAAATGGCATATGCTGGAGAATGACTGATAGAGGGACTGACTGAGAAAACAAGTGAGCCTGGAATGAGGGAGATACTGGGAGGTGTAGAAATGTGCATTGGAGATTACAAGTGTTTCTTTGATAGATTTTCCAAAAAAGGTTCAGAAAGGATAGATTAAGTTGAAAAACGTCCAGAATAACTTGGTCTACGGTGCTTGCCTTACTGCTGAATAAAAAGTACAAGAAGTTAAGGCAACAAGTCAATAAGTTACAGAAGGGGTTGACCCATTCAATCGGTTATGGTGGGAACAGGAGGTACATTACAAAGTGCGTTATAAAGGGTAAGAAAGTAGACCAAACAATGGAACCCGTGAAGGCTGAAGTGGCTCTGCAGAAGCTACTTGATTCTTTCTTTTTAGAGCTAAACAAGAACCAGGGAGGTTCCAAAGCAGACAGAGAGACCGTGAAGGAGATTTATAAAAGCTCACATCCAGAGTTAGAAAGTGATGATTTTAAGCAGATCCTCTTAGCTGCAACCTCCCTAGAATGAAAGTGAGAGATGGACCGGGACACTCACAAGGTTAGCATCAAAAAGCTTCCCACTGAAAGCTCAAGTGTATTCACAGAGAGACCTGACTCCTCCACCATCATAATCCATGATCTTTGCCCCGACCCTATGAAGAAGTGTCTTTACCCAGCTGTGAGTCAACCTTCCATATGACTCAAATCATTGTTAAAGCAAAGTGTGGTTGGCAAAGATCAAAGATTTTAAAACATTTTGAGGAAGAAGCTAAAAAGTTTGGAAACAAATGACATTAATTAAAATGCTGTGAGTTTCTGTGCTGAGAAAAGAATATAATAAAGCAATACAGTTTGTTCCCAAAATATAAAGATAAGCCTGAAGTCTTGAAGAAGTTTGGCAGCAATCTGAGTAGAACTTTTCAAAACATTTGTACCAGAGTTAAAGAAGAACTGCTAAAATTCCAACTAAAGACACATTTAATGACTATTTCCTTCAAATATTGTTAAGTAGCAAATGTCAGAACTGGAAAATTGTTTTAAGGAAATAAAGCATAAACGCAAGAATTTTTTCCTACTATTCATTCACGGGATGCAAGCATTGCTGGCTAGATCAGCATTTATTGCCCAACCCTAATTGTCCTTGTTGAGGTGGTGGTGAGCTGCCTTCTTGAACTGCTGCAGTCCGTATGGTATAGGTACACCCACAGTGCTGTTAGGGAGAGAGTTCCAGGATTTTGATCCAGTGACAGAGAAGGAACGGTGATATATTTCCAAGTCAGGACGGTAAGTGACTTGGAGGGGAACTTCCACGTGATGGTGTTCCCATGTATCTGCTGCCCTTGTCCTTCTAGATGATAGTGGCAGTGGGTTTGGAAGATGCTGTCTAAGGAGCCTTGGTGAGTTCTTGCCTGCTTAGCAGCTCATCATGTATATGGTGTACAAAGTGTAAATAAACCAGTTTGAAGTAACTACCGGGGTCAGACTACAGTCTCTCTAGATAAGACAGACCATGCCACCAGTATATAAAACATGGGTGGTGAGACCAATCTAACTAAGTCTTGATGCCATCAATGGAACATCCACGGCCCACAACTAGAACAAACCCTGATCAGAACACCAGTCTGCAAGCTTACCCAAGAAGGAGGCCAACAGGAAAGTGGCAGCACTAGACAAGCAGTCACTGCCGCTACCCTGCCCTTCAAAAGTCTCGAGTGCCTGCACAGAGGCCAACATCGAAAGATGTGGCGAGAGAACTTCTTGAGATACTAAGCAGCTCGGGTCTCCTTACCAAAGAGCAGAAGCACCAGGTTAGTTCATTCTTCTAAGCCATAGGGCCTATCACTGATGAGGTCCTTCTCAGACAGAGGGTAGAAGAGGCTTCGGACCTGTTCTAAATAGGTTAGATAAGTTTTTTTTACTCTGAAACGGAACCTCATTGCCGGAAGGGTGCATTTCAAACAGAGATCCCACAAACCAGGGGAATCCGATGAATTTCTCCTTACTGATCAGTTCAAGTCAGCTAGTTGTTACAAACATGGGGCATTAAGATCGACTGCACACTGGATTGACTGCTTCATTGCATTAGCCAGGCCAAACTAAGGAATTGAAATTGGCCTGTCATCCACTGATACACCGAGGCATCGGAGATGTCCACTAACTGTTTAGGCCCAAAGGTACTAGCCCCACCCACTCAAAGGCCTGCCAAACTGGCCTAAAGGGCGGGAAATCATACAGTGGCCAACTTGCCAAGTGTTCATGCTGTGGCGCAAAGAAGGAGCACAGACAGGAAGATTGCCCAGCAGGGGACACAGAGTGTTTCCAATATGGGAGGATAGGACACTGGGGTGATTCTGTATATTTAAACACTGCACTAAGGGAAGAAAACAACACAGGTCACCCAGAACATAGACTTACAATGTTATGATCCTGGGCCAGAACCCCAAGTTGTTGGTAAGATCCGGTTAGAGACCAATAACGTTTTGTTTAAAGTAGATCAAATTTGAGATTTAGGAGACTTGATCAGTGAAGAGAGCCACAAGATTCCACAGATGTTGAACAAACAAAAATAAACATTACTATACAAAGTCTATGTTATGCTCTAATATTAAGGGTAAATATGAGGCACATGTGAATTAACAAGCAAACTGTGGTCCAATACACCACACTGCACAATAAATGGCAAGTGCAACCAAGACAGAGTCCATGGATTTCTCAGCAACCTGCCCAGATGTCATTAAACACTGTGAGCCAACCAATCTCACTGAAACTCATGTGAGATTCCAGTTTTCACCATCAATGGTCTAACCTGAGAATTCTCTCCAAAAATCACTCCATCTCAAATGATATTAACAACGGCCCACATCGCAGGGTTTCAATCTCATCTCCTGAGATTCCGTTCCCCTGAATTCCCGAGTATGCACTTAAGCATTAACTCACAAGCATAACTTCAGCTCTTGGGCCGCGATGAGCAGAACACTATTGCTTCAAAGGGGTATCTTTGCCCCAAAAGCCCACAGGACGGAGTCACCAATCTTTGACTGCCTTCTTGGATTTTCAGAACTTCTCCTCAGCCCTCTTCATTTAAAATCTGCTACCCACAACCCTTTTCCTGTTTGGAGCCTGTTTCTCTGCCACTCTCCTTTTAACTGAACTGGGACCTTTTCCTATCCCTGTCCCCTCTCTGGGACCCTCGTTTGGGAAATCTCCCGCTCCCCTTTGGGACCTCTACTTGCCCCCTGCTTGGGATGCTTTCCTTCTTTGGTGCTGCACTCCTGGTCACATGACCCAGGTTTTCACGCCGCTTTCTTCTTCCTGCATAGCTGCACTGGGCCCAAAGAACTCAAAAATTGCAGAACTGCACATGAGCCGCCTGCTCCTAGTCTGCACATGTGCAAAATCTCCAAGGTCCATCGGGAGTTGAAGTTCCTGACCTCCACTCTCAACAAGGTAAGTACAGTTTTCACAACAACAAACAAACAAAGGTCATCTCAGATTTCCTGGGAGAAGTACTGGATCATCATCAAGACTTTTGGTCTGTCGCTTTGGAAGTTAAAAGTTTTAAAACCCATTATAAGCTTGATACTGGTGCTGGTGTTTCCATACTGGCTGATCGTTGAGCATGACTCAAAACAGTTCCTGTCCAGTGATTAAACATCAAACTTCAGGGTCCAGGGGGAATAAATCTGCAGGTGAAAGGTCAGATCACAGAGACCTTCTATATTCTGCATAATCAAAGTATCTCATTACTCAGCAGAAATGCATGCATGCAATTGGGCCATCCTACAAGGAGTGGTCAAAGTCCTTCAACCAAAGGGCTGAATTCTGCCAAAAATTCCCACAGTTCTTCCAGGAGCATGGTAAGCTAAAAAATGAATACCATATTACACTGCTTTCAGATGCCATGTTGGTGTGGCTATTTACCTCCAGGAAGGTACCACTTCCTCTGCTGCTGAAAGTCAAAGAGGAACATGACCAAATGCTGCACCCAGGCATGGAACCAGCCCGGTGGTGTTCGGGCTGGTATCCATCCCCAAACTGAATGATCAGCTCAGGCTTTGCATTAACCTCACACAATTAAACAATTTCCCAGAGGGAAATCCAACCAATAGCATCAGCCTGATGACGCTTGCCAACAGCGTCCTCTTCACCAACCTTGATGTTAATAGTGGCCAGAATTTTTCCATCGGCGATTTGGGGGCGGGGCCCGCTCGCCAACGTGAAAATGACGCAGGATGAAGTCAGGGGGAACCCCCGATGTCATCCCACCCCATTTAAATATTCAGGAAGGCGGGTGGGCAGCGAAATCAACTGTCCGCCCACCGACCTGTCAATGGCCAATTGAGACCATTGACAGGATAATTAAGGCAATTAAAGGCCCTGCCCGTCCAACCTTAAGGCTGATGGGCAGGCCAGGAGCCCCAGCGGGCTTCCGAAAAAACATGAAACCTCATCCACCGGCGGGATGAGGTTTCATGTCAGTTTTTAAAAAGTTAAATAAAGTTTTAGTCATGTTTATTATCATGTCCCATCTCGTGTGACATTGTCACATGAGGGGGACATGTTAATAATTTTTTAATTTTTCTATTTTTTAAGTTTATCAAACTGTCAGCGATCTCCCTGATGCAGCACTTAGCTTCAGGGAGCAGTGCGCTCTTCCGTGCGCATGTGCGAAAGAGCGCACTCTGACAGTTGGGGAGTCCCTCCACCCCCGCCCCACATAGCGCTTCCCGTTGGGTGGCCAACTGGGCGGGCCTTAATTGGCCCGCCTACTCAAAATGGCAGCGGGGCCCGTTTCGGCGGCAGAGTTCGGCTGCCCGCCCACCGCCGAGCCGGTGGGACCCGCCCGCCCATCGAGGGCTAAATTCTGCCCAGTGGGTTTTGGAACATACCCCTCAACCAGGAGTCCGGGCTGTTATCAACATTTATCGCTCCGTTTGGATGCTTTTATTTAAACCACCTTCCCTTCGGCATCTTATCAGCTCCGGAGATACGGAGATATTCCAGCGAACCTTGTCCAGTGTTTTAGGGTAAACAAGGAGTCATTTGTCACATGCATGACATCCCCATCCATGGGTCCATAAGAGAGGAGCATGACCACAGGTTCGGGAGGTTCTCAAAGCCGTGGAAGTGGCAGGCCACATTTTAAATGAGAAGTGGGAATTCACCAAGACATCATTCAAAGACAGGATATCATGGTAGTCCTTCAAAAAACGAAAGCCTTCAGCGACTTCTCACAACTGAATTGTGTCACTGATGCCCAGAACTTCCACGGAATGGTTAATAGAGTTATTTCAAATCTAGCCATCATTATGGAATCTTTGAGAGATCTTCTATGAAAGGGCCAACAGCAGTTCTGGGGCATTAAACAAACCAATGCATTTCAATGTATCAAGGAAAGGCTGGTGTCTTTAGATGTGCTGGCACATTACAATCCAACATTGCCCACAGTGGTGGCCACTGATGCATCATCAACAGGCCTTGGAGCTGTACTCATTCAAGTCCAGAAAACTGGCAACAGAAAGCCTGTATACTGTGCCACCAGAGCATTGACAGAAGCAGAGCAATGCTATGCCACTTTAAAAAAAGAAGCACTGACAGTCACATGGACAGTAGAGGGGTTCTCCGACTACCTGATGGGCTCACCTTTCCACATTGAAACTGACCATAAACCGTTAATCACCCTCTTGAGTTCCACGGAGATTGTCAAAATGCCCCTGGGCATTCAAATGTTCAGGCTTTGGTTGATGTGTTGCCAGTACACAGCTGTGTACATTCCATGGACGTCACAAATCAAAGCTGATGCCCTATCCAGAGCTACAGCAGTCCAGCTGTTACCCTTGCTTCTGAGACGGAAGCATTTTCATTGATCATAATGAACTTCTTGCCAATCTCCACCAGAAAGCTGCAAGGCATCCGAAGAGCACAGAAAGAGGATGTGGAATTGCCCAAGTCCAAGAACTCTGCCAAAAAGGCTTGTCCAAATTGTCCTGCTGACCAACTCCTCTACAAAGACCATGAACAATGCGGACAGTCAACCGTAGTGGATGATCTCTTGGTCCTCGATCACTGCCTGGTCATTCCTAAGTCAATATGGGGAGAGATCCTCCATAGGTTCCACGGAGGCCACTTTGGATTGCAAAGTGCAGAACACATGTGTGAAAACAGGCCACAATTTGCCAATGTCTACTTTAGAAAATTTGCCATTGACAATGGCATCACCCATGTCATCAGTTCCCCTCTCCATCCTCAAGCTAACAGTCTGAAGATGCAAATCCCTCTGTTGCCAAGGAACATCCAATGTAAGGTTATCCCTGCTGACCACAAGAGGGTGAGAAACAGGGAGACTGGCTTCCATGAGAAGCAGCAACATTAGTACAACTCCAGACATTGGGCCAAGAGCACAGAGCATCCACAGTCATACCTGGTCAAAACACCATCTGGTACTTTCCAATGCAATAGGAAGGCCCTGATTTCATTGGTGGCCATGAGAACACAGGTCTTCATTTACCACATGATGTGGGGCGGAGACATCAAGGATACTTTGAGTGGCTTGTGAGATGCCAACCCATGCTAGAACACAGCTCAAGGCCACTTGCCCCGCTTAGTAGTTGCAACAACGTGGCAAGACTTGCCATGTTGCTGTAGATTGCTACTCCAGATGGTTGGAAGTGGCCAAATTTCGAACCACTATGGCTGAGTCAGCGATCAGGGTGCTGACGCCCATATTCTACACACATGGGTTTCCAGGATAAATTGTCCCCGATAACAGGCCACAATTTGCCAATTCAGGGAGAGTGGTGAAGGCACCACAAAGACTTAACCTCTGACTGGTGGACTTTGGGGTGAGGAGGTGGTAGAGAAAATGCAATATAAATAGTTTAAAATAAATGTGATGTAAATAGTTTTAAAAATAACTAACATCGTTATTAAAGAAGGTGATAGTATACTTGGGGAAGGTGTAGTGTCATGGGTTAACAATAGTTATGGTAATGAGCGGGGAAGACAATGATGTAGTAGTGACATCAGCAGTCATGTGCTAGAGACTCTGTATAGCAGCACTGAGGAGATATGTGCCTACAGCTCATCATATATATATATATATAATATAAATATAAATATATAGTGTACATAGTGCAAATAAAACAGTTTGAAGTAATTACCTAAGCCAGATTACATTCTCTCTAGATAAAACAGACCACGCCACCAGTAGATTAAACAAATTGCCCACTGTGTGATTATTTAAACCTGGGTGTAGCCACTTAGGAAAAGAAAATAAACTGAGGCAAGCAGCTTTAATGTGAGAGCAGGCATTTTAAAGCATTGAATAAAGCTCCTGTTCCACAATGTTAGGAACAATCTATAATTTTTAAGTTGAATACAAATACTTGTGTGTTAAGTAAGGAAAAAAGGGTTTCCATTTCAATTAGATTTTGTTTGTGAACCTAAGTGCTGGGGAGTCTGGTTGGATTCCTGACTGAGAGGTCAGGTCTTTTGGGTTTGCTTGCTTGAGACCAAAACATTGTATGCTTTCAAGAAGGAGTTAGATAATGCTCTTGGGGCGAAAGGGATCAAAGGGAATGGGGAGAAAGCGGGAGCAGGCTATTGAGTTGGATGATCAGCCATGATCATAATGAATGGTGGAGCAGGCTCGAATGGTCTACTCCTGCTCCTAGTTTCTATGTTTCTATATATATTTCATTGAGGTTTTACAACCCCTGAAGGTAAAGAGATGGGTGAAAAGTTTAGTGATTGTGTGGAGGAAAACGCAAAGTAGAAAAACAACTTTAACGTTGCCTAGCGACAGTGGTCCAGGGACACAGACACAGAGAAAAGACAGAACAGAGAGTTCAGTGTGCGTCAGAGAGTGAAGACAAGGGATTTTCAGTTCTCTTAGAAGAACTACGAAGAAACTTACAAGACTACGAAAACAAAAAATGCTGGAAAAACTCAGCAGGTCTGACAGCATCTGTGGAAAGAGAGACAGAGATAACGTTTCAAGTCTGTATGGCTCTTCTTCAGATCTAAAGGGAGGTAGAGATGTGGTGAAATATATACTGATTAAGTGAGGTGGAACCGGTGAAGCTGGATAGAAGGCCAGCGATAGGTGGAGGCAACGAAGAGATGGCAAAAGATGTCATAAACAAAAGGTCGAAGAGTTGTTAATGGTGGTGGTGCTGGCTAAAGGAGGTGCTAATGGTGACATTAAGAAAGCAGAATGTGATAATGGCTGGACCAGGGTAAGCACTCTGGAAAGTGACAGATGGCCCTAGTGGGGGTGGGGTGGGAGAAGAAATATCGAAAATAAGCTAAAAGCTGGGGATAAAAC
Organism: Cetorhinus maximus; assembly: GCF_964194155.1. NCBI lineage: Eukaryota > Metazoa > Chordata > Chondrichthyes > Lamniformes > Cetorhinidae > Cetorhinus > Cetorhinus maximus. Next base: position 123,532,637 of record NC_135888.1, read on the forward strand.
AATGAATGAAAATGGTAAAAATTTTTTTAAATAATTAAAATAAGTGGGGAAAAAAATAAATGAATTAAAAAAATAATAATAATAAATAAATAAAAATGAATATAGAAAAAAGGGGGGATGAAAAAGGGGGGTGGGGATGGAGGAGAGAGTTCATGGCCTGAAGTTGTTGAACTCAATGTTAAGTCCGGAAGGGAAGATGAGGTGCTGTTCCTCCAGTTAGCTTTGAGCTTCACTGGAACATTGCAGCAGGCCAAGGATGGACATGTGGGCATGAGAGCAGGATGGGGTGTTGAAATGGCAAGTGACAGGAAGGTCTGGGTCATGCTTGCAGACAGACCGAAGGTGTTCCACAAAGCGGTCACCCAGTCTGCATTTGGTCTCTCCAGTGTAGAGGAGACCACATTGGGAGCAGCGGATGCAGTAGACCAAATTGAGGGAAGTGCAAGTGAAATGCTGCTTCACTTGAAAGGAGTGTTTGGGCCCTTGAACGGTGAGGAGGGGGGAAGTAAAGGGGCAGGTGTTGCACCTTTTGTGATTGCATGAGAAGGTACTGTAGGAAGGGGATGAGGTTTAGGCGGTGATGGAGGAGTGGACCAGGGTGTCCCTGAAGAAACAGTCCCTATGGAATGCCGACGGGGGGGGTGAAGGGAAGATGTGTTTGGTGGTGGCATCATGCTGGAGTTGGCGGAAATGGCAGAGGATGATCCTTTAAATGCGGAGGCTGGTGGGGTGAAAAGTGAGGACAAAGGGGACGCTATCATGGGAAGGAGAGGAAGGTGTGAGGGCAGAGATGTGGGAGATAGGTTGGACATGGCTGAGGGCCCTGTCAACCACCGTGGGTGGGAAACCTCAGTTAAGGAAGAAGACATTACAAGACTATATCGGACTGAATATTCAGTTATAGAACTGAGTAAAATGATCGGTTTAGCAGAGGTACTACTGGAAGACTGAGTCCAGTTTTTGAGTGCCTTGGAGAAAGATATGAGTTGGGTGAAAAGCATTGAGTGAATGCTCAGGAATTCACCGGAAGAAAACCATTTACAACAGTGTCAGTCCAAAGCAAGAGGGCCTCTGTGTGTCAATCTCGTGGTAACTCTTCATTGGTTTATGTGTCTGTAAAGATATTGCTGGGGTAAAGGAATAGTGTGAATTTGAATCATCTTCTTGTGTTTGTATTGAGATCTTTCCAACATTCTTGTCTGGTGTAATATAGTCCATTTTTCTTGTTTAATAAGTATTTTGTTCTTTGTGTTAAAAGTTCATCAGCAGACTCCTCTGAATTTGTTCAGTAACTTTCTTCCACAGTTTCTGAAAAAAAACAAGTTAGAATCTATCAGCTCTGAAGAAGAGCCATAAGGACTTGAAACGCCAACTCTGCTTCTCTCGCCACAGATGCTGCCAGACCAGTCGAGTTTTTTCAACATTTTCTGTTTCTATTTAGGATCTTTCAAGCCAGATTTCACTCTGGGATCTGACTTGCCCAGTATTAGCATCAGCTGGGATCATAACAACACATGAAGCTCGTGTATCATCTCTGCATATCTCCGAGGCAAAAAACACAACAAAGGGGAAGAAGGATCCGGGGCTGTTGGTTGTTGAAGCTTGTGATCCTTCACGCCTGAAAGGAAGATAAAAAGTTTTTTGTTGAAGCGCTGAATGCGATGAAGGATGAAATGAACCTGTGGACCAGGACAACTTTGAGATAGAATGAGTCAGTGCTGCTTAAGAGACAGTTTGAGAGTGTGCATGTGGCTGCCCATTGCATTGAGAATAGATCTTTAAACGCAGTGAGGACTGCAATTTGAGGACTGCTGAATGTCCAGGAGTTTTCTGTAATCGTGGGCGACTCTGAACCATGAAGGGTGGAATTTCAGTTGAAAACCACGTGGAATAAGTTGGAGCTGGAGACAGTTGCTAAGGAAGGAGATGTGGCCATGAAATGTTGTTGTGATAGATGCCTGATCAAACATGCCAAGGCATTTAGAAAGCAATGAAGACAAACAAGGTAAAAGAGACACATTGAAGTTCCATCAGAAAGAAGAGCAGATCCTCTTCAAGGTGGAAATTTCTGCAAGGGAAGTGGCAGTGAATTAAATACTAATGTTTAAGCTAAATGAAAGGCTGAAGGCTCATGAAAGGCCACAGATCCAAAGCATTCAATCAGTTACTCTCTCCAAAGATAGTGCCAGACCTGCTGAGTGTTACTGACAGGAGGGGAGTCTGTTCAAGCAGCACTAATTTTTCCTTCACCACTTGTCTGTCATCAGAGAAGTGTTTTTATTTGTTTCCTTTTTAATAAGTATTTCCCAACCCTTCAGTTTTTGTGTGGCCTAGTTCCTACTAATAACCCCACAGCAAACTGAAGGTAGGATGAACTCAAAAGGGTAGTTTATTTCACACATTCAAAAACCATAAAAAGGAGGGTCCGCAATGTCCCTTCTGCACACATACAGTAAAGAGAGGGATAGAGAAAAGAAGGTCTCCAGGTGATCTGTTAGTAGCTCCTCGGAAATAACAAGATGTGACATTTCCAAACTGCAAAGTGGCTTCTTTTGCTCTGGTGACTCACAGACAATGGCCCGGGTATTCTGTGCCCGCTGGTGACGGGCGTGTTCGGTGGCGTGAGCGGACAATATGGAGCGACTGGTTTCACGACCGGTTTCACGACAGGAACCTCATTGTAATACATCAGCATATCATTTTTAGGCCAGCCTAATCGTCCTCCCCCGCACCACCCCCTGTGCAATCGTCCGCCCACATTGGCGGGAAAACACGTGCGTCACAACAGCACATAAGCGACGTGCACTTGGTGGGCTGGATTTCACTCGGGACTTCAAGGTTTGTTTGCCTACCTTGCTTCGGTCGGCACTCGCAGTCATCAGTGCCAGGCTTCACAGACAGCACCACATCACTTTTAGGGGGTCTCACGGCAGATCTTTACCTACCAGATCAGCCATATGGTTGCAGGGCTACAGTTTACTTGGGGAAGGAGGAGAAGTGGCCTGAAGCAAGGGAAGAGGCTGCAGGACGATGGCTGTACTGGGGAAGGAGGGTATCCCAGGATGTGTGTGGAGGCAGATGTTGACCTGTGCAAGTGGCCTCAAGCTGGTGAGGGCGAGGAAGCAGTCTCCAGAGGAGTTGAGGCCAGATGGACATCTGAGGGTATGTGTGAGAGAATGGGTGGTGGTGTCCCATGAGCTGGCAGTGAGTGATATGCCAGTGAATGTGTGATGGGCTTGAGTGTGTGAGTTTAGAGTGATGAGATGGTTGCCTTACCCTGGCTGCAGGGATGAGATCATTCATCCTCTATCTGCATTGGATGGCCAACCTCTTCTGTGCAACATTGGCACTGATCACTGCCATCACCTACCAAGCCAGTGTGGTAATGTTGCTACCCCTCCTGCGGCCAGAGTGGGGGAAGAGGACATCACAGCGGGCCTCCACGGCATCGAAAGGGCACTCAAGGGCTGCAGCCTTCTTGTCTTTCGGGGCCATGTCTTGTTTGCTGCAGTCCTGTGTTGGAGGCACTGAGCATGGCTGTACTTTAAATGTGGTGGCAGGCGTGATGAAGCAGTGAGGTGACAGTGTGACAGGCAAATCAGAGCCCGCCTGCCATGGAAATGGCGTGATTCCCGGGAACGCATAATTAATGCGACGGGTTTGGGACAATACACGGTGTGAAAACCCGCCATCGCGGCCAGCGGGTAAAATGTTGTTTTACCACCCGCTACCGCACTTAGAGCAAATCTGGGACGATTCCGCCCAATAACTCACAGGAAGAGGGTCAGCCATCTTAATGGTCTTTGTTCAGCCAAGAAGTCCAGTTTAAAATTAAGAAATAGCAATGAGGATATATGCTTATAAAAATAGAAAGTTAGGTTCTGTTCCGTCACAGTCCTCCCGGCCTCGGAGAAATAAAAATGAATCCTATTTCATTTTTTATGTGGTCTTATGAAAGAAAAGCAGGGAGTAAAGAGGTAGGCGTTCATTCTCTCATTCATTCTGGAAAATCAAACACAGCTCCCTGCTACATTTGTCAAGTTTAAGCCTGGGATAGGGCATCAGCAAGGATATTGTTCTTTCCTGGGATGTGGAATATTTAAGTGACCCACGAAGATTCAAAATTTATCTTTACTGGGGAGTCCATTCAGGGGTCAAAGTTCTGAATTCTTCACAGTTGTGGATCAGGCATAAGTAAAGCCATTGTTTTCAAAATTCAGTGCCTGACCTGTGTATCTTCTAAAGGGTCTCAGGGTTTTACAGGATGGTTAGCATTCCAGGGGTTAATAATGGTGAAGCGGTTCTGCAGGGGAATGCTGGGTACCTCACTCGGTAAGTGTAAGACCTCAGTAGGGCTGAGCTGTTCCTGTCCAGCTTAGCTCTTCCCTGTCCACCTTGGTAACTTGTGGGTTCACTTGTTCAAGCCCAGGTACTGTGGTCAAGCTGAGTGTCAGGAGGTTGGAAGTGTTTAGTGGGTTTTTGGCCTCTTCCAGGGACTCTGGTTCAGTGTCCAGCTCAGGCATGAGCAAAACTGGGGTGTTCAAGTTACTGTTGCTAAGTGCCATGGGTTGGCACTGCAACAGGCGGGTAATTTTCTCCCAAACATGGGCCAGCCTTTCTGGGCCCAGGTAATAGGAAGACTGCCTTCTGGAAGGGGCTTTTCCCACATCCATACCTGGTAGGGCTACAGTGGTGTAGCCTGATGGGTTGTTACAGGTCATTTTAAATGCAGTGGGCAGCTCTGTCAGGTTGCCTCGCAATTCTGTTATGGCACAGTCGACGGTAATTGCTGAGTTGTTCAAATCCCAGGGAGACACTTGAGACAACTGCCACAACTAATTTTTAATTTGTATGTTTCGAGATGCAGGCTTTGAATTCAATAGTAATAAGTCCACCAAGCCTTATAGTTTGTTACAAAACTAGATTAAACATTTATTAATAAGAGAAATAGTTTTAAGCACATACATATCACTACAGATTATGACTTTAATAACTTCTAAATCCCCTAATTAATCTAACTCCCAGTTACACTTTCGTTAAGGCAACAATAAGACATACAGATTTTAAAAGACCCAGGCAAAGAAGCATGATACCCTGAAAAATCCAATTCAAAGTGAATTTCCTTAACTGCAGTTCTTTGTAGACAGCAGCTTGAGGTGTGAACACTGAAGGCTTTTCACACTTGTTAGACCTTAAAATGCCTACCCCTACACACAGCCTTCACTCTTTTATACATATTTTTCCCTTTGAATGCAAATTCCCATTATTTCACTATGTCTTTGGACTTTACTTTTCTAATAATAAAAGTCTCTCATAATGCAAATTTTACCAGTAATCTTTGGGAAAAAGAAGCATGCTGTTTCTGAACTTCACCTGGCTCGGTGACACATTTTACCCCTCCTTTGAAAACAATCCAGTCTGATTTATTTAAAAATACAAATGTCCTTTTACACTTTATATTCTAAACTCCCCCCCATGTTTACCTACTTAACGTTTCAAACCTAGCTCATCTTCTAATACATCAAAGCCTTCAGGCCAGCTGCCTTTAATCGAATTAAGTCTCTCTCTCTCACACACACACACACACATACACGCAGACACATATAGACACAGATACCACTATTTTACAATAAATTCCAATAACATTATTATATCTTCCTGACAATTCTATATTAAGGTGGGTGACTGTGAGGTCCAATCTTGTTGGAATTTCTCTGTTGGTCAGTTGGATAGTAAGGGTTTCAAAGTGAGCTTCACCTCCGTTTCCTGACAATCCGTTGTCACTGTTCCATGTTTCCTCTTTTGCTTTGGGAATGAGTCTTCCTCTAGACTCTCTGCCTCAGGGAGATTATGTAGCGCGCAGTCACGCGCATGCAGGAAGGTTGCGCTCCTCCCCCTGCCTACACAGGCAGCACTCAGTGCTGCTGCCTGCGTTTCACGCTGGGGGGGCCTTAATTGGCCTGCCAACGTGAAATTACCTTCCGGGCCCGATCACAGGCTTCCCGACCACCCCCGCCTGTCCCTCCCAAGCCCACACACCAAGGGCAAAATTCTGCCCCTAGAGTTATTTTGATCATTTCCAAAAACATAATTACCTTAAAATTGATCATCAGCACCACTGATATTTGGGGATAATCTCATCTTTGATCTTTTGAATCAAACTTACTGAGTAAATCATTAACAATAAAGGCAAGCTAGACCAGAGAGTCCTCTTTCTCTCTCCACTGAATCAATATTCACTCTGCAGAGAGATACTCTTCCTTGCTCAGCAATCTAAACCAATGTCAGCCCATATGGAAGCCATATTCTCTCAAACAAGACAGACAGACAGATGCCCGCTTATAGTGAATCTTCTCTACAGCAAGCTGGACAAGCAGCAACATAATAAACTTGGAGAGAGCAGGACAGATTTCTTGTTGGAAACAGTGAACTTTATTAACAGACTTCAGAGGAGGCTACATGCTTGTTCCGAGACCAAGGCTAAAAAGCCCTACCCTTAAGAATCCCCATGCTTATGATCCCCCATAACAGTAAGAAATGCTTTAACTTACAATTGTTACATTCCTCCCCCTTTATTTTTGTTTTACCCTCTCATTTACAAAACATCTTAACCCATATATACAACCAGATACAGTTCATGCCATTATAAATTCAGTCTTTGAGGAGGTTTTCGGATTTGGGTAGAGCGACACAACTCTACCACTGGAGGTTCTCTCATTGGATTGACTTGATCAAGAACTACAGCTTCAGGGACATCCCTAGACAATGGCAGTTCAGAATTATTTACATCAGCAGAGACATCCAGTATGTCTATTTTTTGTCGATCTGGCACCTCAGGTCATAGAGTCATAGTCACAGAGTCATAGGCATTGAAGTTCTGTTGTGTTTAATCCTGATTAGGTTCACGAACCTTTGGAATTCAATGCTAGTGAAAGCTGTACACAATATCTTCAGATAAACCATGAACCCTGAAATTCGGCGCAGTTTTTCAATGGTTGCAGACAAAGTGGGTGATCTCACTTCAAACATGCCCATTCATTTGGAATGTGCATCAATAATCATGAGAAACGTGGTACCTAGAAATGGTCCTACATAGTCTATAAGTCGTCTAACCCAGGGTCGACCAGGCCTCTCCCTGTCAAGAAGATATAATAATTTTCATAATGTTATTGAAATTTATTGTAAAATAGAGTAAGATTGGGATGTGTCTATGTGTCTATAGTTGTCTGTGTGTGTGTGTGTGTGAGTAAGACTTAATTGAATTAGTCTGGGTGCTTTGATCTAAGAAGAGAGGTTAGGTTTGAAATGTTAATTAGATAAACATGGGGAAGGTTAGAAACATGGGTGTCAAGGGAACATTTGCATTTTGAAATAAACCAGACTAGATTGTTTTCAAAGGAGGGGTGAAATGTGTCACCTACCCTGTCAAAGTTTAGAAACAGTGTGCTTATTTTTCCCAAAGATTATTGGTAAAACTTACTGCTATGAGATGGTTTTATTATCAGGGAGATAAAGTCCAAAGACATATTGAAACAATGGGTATTTGCATTCAGAGGGGAAAATATGTCTAAAGATGCAAAGGCTGTGTGTCATGAAAGGCAGTTTTAAAATCTTACAAATTTGTGAGAAGCCTTCAGCATCTATGCCTCAAGCTGCTGTCTTCAAAGGTCTGAAGTTAAGAAAACTCACTTGGAATTCAACTTGTTCAGGATATCATGTTTCTTTGCCTGCGTCTTTTAAAATCGGTGTCTTACTGTTGCCTCAACAAAAATGTAACTTGGGGTTAGGTTGATTAGGGGATTTAGAAGTTATCATAGTAGTAATTTGTAGATCTATGTATTTAAAATCATTTCTCTTATTAGTAAGTGTATAATTAATTTTATAAAAAAACTATAAAACTTGGTAGTCTTATTACTATTGAATTCAAGGCACGCATCTTGAAATTTATACAAATTGAAAATTAGTTGTGACAGTTATTTCAAGTATCCCTCAGGAATTTGAACAGCTCAGCATTTACCATCGGCTGTGTCATAACACTCCCATGGATGCTGTGGAGCTGAAATGGGCAACTTCCACTGTCGCTGGCACTGAAGACAGTGTTTCACCATTTTTTATATATCATACAAAGAACTAAAGAACAAAGAAAGGTACAGCACAGGAACAGGCCCTTCGGCCCTCCAAGCCTGCGCCGATCATATTGCCCGTCAACTAAAACATTTTGCACATCCGGGGTCCATATCCCTCTATTCCCATCCTATTCATGTATTTGTCAAGCCACCTCTTAAACACCACTAACGTACCTGCTTCCACCACCTCCTCTGGCAGCGAATTCCAGACACTCATTACCCTCTGTGTAAAAAATTTGCCCCGCACATCTCCTCTATAGTTTTCTCCTCTCACCTTAAATCTATGGCCCCTAGTAATTGACTCTTCCACCCTGGGAAAAAGTTTCTGACTATCTACTCTGTCCATGCCACTCATAATTTTGTAAACTTCTATCAAGTCGCCCCTCAATCTCCATCGCTCTAGTGAGAACAATCCGAGTTTCTCCAACCTCTCCTCATAGCTAATAACCTCCAGACCAGGCAGAATCCTGGTAAACCTCCTCTGCACTCTCTCCAATGCCTCCATATCCTTCTGGTAATGTGGTGACCAGAATTGCATGCAATATTCCAAGTGTGGCCTAACCAAGGTTCAATACAGCTGCAGCATGACTTCCCAGCTTTTATACTCAATACCCCTGCCAATGAAGGCAAGCATGCCATATGCCTTCCTGACTCCTTATCCGCCTGCATTGCCACTTTCAGTGACCTATGGACCTGTACACCCAGATCCCTCTGCCCGTCGATGCACTTAAGGGTTCTGCCATTTACTGTATAATTCTTGCCTGTATTAGACCTTCCAAAATGCATTACCTCGCATTTGTCTGGATTAAACTCCATCCGCCTTTTCTCCGCCCAAGTCTCCAACCGATCTATATTCCGTTGTATCCTTTGATAATCCTCTTCACTATCTACAACTCCTCCAACTTTAGTGTCGTCTGCAAACTTACTAATTAGCCCAGTTACATTTTCCTCCAAATCATTTAAGTATACTATAAACAGCAAAGGTCCCAGCACTGATCCCTGCGGAACTCCACTAGTCACAGCTCTCCATTCAGAAAAGCACCCTTCCACTGCTACCCTCTGTCTTCTTTGACCAAGCCAATGCTGTATCCATCTTGCCAGCTCACCTCTGATCTTGTGCGACTTTACCTTCTGTACCAGTCTGCCATGAGGGACCTTGTCAAAGGCCTTACTGAAATCCATGTATATAACATCCACTGCCCTTCCATCGTCGATCATCTTTGTCACTTCCTCGAAAAACTCGATCAAGTTAGTGAGACACAATCTCCCCTTCACAAAACCCTGCTGCCTCTCACTAATATGCTCATTTGCTTCCAAATGGTAGTAAATCTTGTCACGAAGAATCTTCTCCAATAATTTCCCTACCACTGACGTAAGGCTCACCGGCCTGTAATTTCCTGAATTATCCCTGCTACCCTTCTTAAACAATGGAACTACATTGGCCATTCTCCAGTCCTCTGGGACCTCACCCGTAGCCAGTGAGGATACAAAGATTTCTGTCAAGGTCCCAGCAATCTCCTCCCTTGCCTCCCTCAGTACTCTGGGGTAGATCCCATCTGGCCCTGGGGACTTATCCACCTTAATATTCTTCAAGACGCCTAACACCTCTTTTTTGATCTCAACATGATCCAGGCTATCTACACACTCTGCCCTAGACAAATCGACCGCTAAGTCCTTCTCTTTGGTGAATACTGATGAGATGTATTCATTTAGTTTCTCTTCCATTTCTTCTGGCTCCACACACAGATTCCCACCTCTGTCCCTGAGTGGGTCTACCCTTTCCCCGGCTACCCTCTTGCTTTTTACATATGTATAAAAGGCCTTGGGATTTTCCTTAATCCTGGTTGCCAGTGACTTTTCATGACCCCTTTTAGCCCTCCTGACTCCTTGCTTAAGTTTCTTCCTACTTTCTTTGTATTCTGCACGGGCTTCATCTGTTCCCAGCCTTCTAGCCCTTACGAATGCTTCCCTTTTCTTTTTGACTAATCTCATTTTCATTGTCTATACCTAGCCACCAGATATAACTTTGTGTGAGCATCTTCATTTTTGAAATTCCAGGATGTGCACCATGAAGTTCTTACAATAATGGTTCTCTTCATTGCACAGGGATAATGACTCTTGCTCCCCATAATAAGATACCATCCTGACAACTCAATTCGGATCTATGTACAAAGAATAGTTTCAATTCTTCAGGAGCTTGTGCATTTGACCATCCTTGTAACACTTGTTTGTGGACTCTTGCTAAAATTTGATCTCGACTTGTCCAATTCTTTATGTCTCTCACAGACTGGTGAGGAGTCCAGGAAATTTAATGCAAGCACTAACTCTTGAGGTACTGGTACATGTGCAATACTATCAGGCAAAGGGAGATGACTGAGGGCATCTGCATTTGCTAGATGTACACCCGGATGACACATAAAAGTGTACTCATATACCGACAAAATTAAAACCCATCTTGAATTCTAGCAGAAGCTATCGGTGGGATTGCCTTATCTTTACTAAACAACCCTAACAATGGTTTGTGATCTGATATTATGGTGACATGTCAGCCGTGTAATTATTGGTGGAACTTCTTTTTTCCAAAGATGAAAGATAAGCCCTCTTTTTCAATTTGCGAGTATCCTTTCTCGGCTGCAGAAAGGGTTCTGGACACATATCCTATCGGTCTTTAAGATCCATCTTCCATCTTGTGTGACAATACTGCCCCTACTCCATTGGGAGATGTCAACTCTGTAGACGGGGCATAGTGCACTAACAGACATGATAAGTATAAAGTATAAAGAGTATAAAGGCTTCTTAACTCTAGTGAAGGCTTCCCCTTGTTGAGCCTTCCAGGACCATCTGTGGTCCTTCTTCAATAATAAATGCAAAGGGGCTAACACTATACATAGATTAGGCAAAAGTCGACCATGATAGTTTACTATGCCCAAAAAAGACCTGAGCTCCGTGGCGTTAGGAGCACTTCCTCGATTGCCCTGACTTTCTCCTCTTGGGCATCCACTTGATGACCCAGATATGCAACTTCCTTTGCTTGGAAGGTGCACTTTTTTTTTAAACGAATGTCAGCCTCTAAAAATCTCTTCAAAACCTCTTCCAGGTTTTCCACATGCTCTGCTTCTGCAGATCCTGTGATTAACATTGTCCAGGTACACTATAACTCAGGGGAGTCCTTGTAGTAAGCTTTCCATGGTTCTCTGGAAAATCACACAGGCAGAGGACGCACCAAAGGATAGGTGTATATATTGATACAGGCCCTTGTATGTGTTTATGGTGACGTAACTTCTTGCTGATACGCTTGGCTCATATCCAATTTAGTAAAGGATCTTCCTCCTGCGTGTTTAGCATACAGATCTTCAATCTCTGGGATTGGTATTTGTTTAATTTCTAATTTATTGTCTAATTGTTTACCGTTAATTTATAATCTCAGATGCGAATAATTTGGTCCGGCTTTAGCAGAGGAACTATGAGGGCTGCCCATTCTGAAAATTGGACTGGCTGTATTATTCCTAATTTCTCCAAATGACATAATTCAATATCAATCTTTTTTATCAGAGCGTAAGGCACAGGTCTTGCCTTAAGAAACTGGGGTGTTGCTTCAAGGTCCACGTATATTTTATCTTGCAGACCATTGATTTTATCCAACTCATCTTGGAATACTCTGTTATACTTTTTCAGCAACTCTGGAAATCCTCCAGTTCTGATCCGAAAAATGTCTGACCAATTTAGTTTGATTTCCTTCAACCAATCACGGCCCAGGAGGCTAGGTCCTTCTCCAGTTACAACAATTATTGGCAGCTGAGCTGTCTGTTGTTTATATGATACTGCTACAGAAGTGATGCCTTTCACCCATATTGCTTCTCCTGTATATGTTTTTAACTGATCAGCAATTTTCTCCAAACTCAATGGCTGGGTACCTATTCTGAGGTATTTAAAGCTGTGTTCTCTCACAGCTGTGCTCGATGCTCCTGTGTCCATCCCCATGAGCAGAGGCTTTCCATTTACTTGAAGTGCAATAGTGATTGATTCGGTTTTCCTGCCCTTCAGATTGTGTAGGGAATAAACTTCAGTCTAAGTAACTTCTGGCTCATCTATATCGTGCACTTCATCTAACTTGACTTGTTGCCCGAATGGCTGCCTTGGTCGAGTTCTGCACTGTTTAACAACATGCCCTTTTTTTTTGCAGTAGTGGCATTCTGCCCCATTAAATCTACAGACTTCGGGTGCATTGATTCCCCCACAATGGTAACACTTTAACTTCTGGGTTAATGGTGAGCTGCTTCCAGCATTTCTTTTTGTTTCTCTAGCGATAGGGACCGTGTCCAGCTTTGCGACAGCCTCCCTGGTCTTCGCGCCACGCCCGGCAATAGGCTTCCACTCCAGTTGTAAAACGGCGCCATGTTGCACACTCCGCAGAGCCTGTGAGGCCCTCTCAGCGCTCTCCATTGCTAGCGTTATCTCCATGGCGTGCTTCAGGTCTATCTCAACTTCAGCAAGCAAACAGAGCTGAATGGCACCATCGTTTATGCTACAAACTAAACGATCTGAAAACATGCTGCTTAAAGTATCACCAAAGTGACAGTGCCCTGTTAACTGTTTTAACTTCGCAATGTTCATTGCGATCAACTCACCAGGGGCCCTTGTTTGACAGTTAAACTTGAATTTTGCATGATCACAGAGGGTTTAGGCTGAAAATGTCCTTTTACAAGGTCGACTAGCTTGGTGAAGGATCTGGGATTTGGCGCATTTGGAGCCGTCAAGCTAAGGATTATGTTGTAGGTTTTGCTCCCACAGACACTTAGGAGAATTGCCTTCATCTTCTCCTCTGCCGTCGTTTCATTGGCTACAAAGGGGAACCCTAATCGCTCAATGTATTGACTCCAGTCCTCGACGGATAAGTCGCATGGGTCAATTCTGCAAAAGAGAGGCATTGCTGGTGAGTATTCTTCTTTTCTTCCCTTAAAATATTGGAATACTTACAGTGGTGAGGCGAGGTGCTATGTGGGTGCTGTTTATCCTTGTCGCCAATTGTAATAAAATTGGAGAATGCAAGATGGGTTTCTTGTAAGAAATAGTGAACTTTATTAACAGACTTCAGAGACCAAGACCAAGGCTAAAAAGCTCCGCCCCTAAGATTCCCTGCACTTAGAGCTGATTGGTCTATACTGTCACATGATCCCCATAAGAGTAAGAAATGGTTTAACTTACAATCGTTACAAGCAGTCATAGCCATGACTTTCTACCAGTAAGAAACTGGACTGATGTGAGTCCACAGTGAGGCTTCTGTCACTCTACCCAAAGAGCTGGATCAGTGCCTGTTCATAGCTATCTCTCTCAACAGCTGCCGATGCATAGTGATGACAAATAACCAGCAGGCCACAGTGCGGCCTTTCTCTCTACCCTGTAATTTGAACCAATGTCACTGAATGAGTACCAGCACATAGTGAGGCCTTTATAAATGTGTAGAAACAGGACTCTCTTTTTCTCTCCTCTCCATCCAAGATGAATCTAAGTCCATTGCAGCTTCTCTTTCTGCGATTTTTTTAGTCTCAAATGCTGAACAAATGTTCTCCCTCTTCTCCCCTCCCAATTCAATAAGCTGTGCAAGCATCAATCAATAGTGATTTACACCAGTTGCTGGCGAGGCATTATTTATCTCCAAAAAACTGCACTAGTGCCAGCCCAAATGTGATTATTTTCCCTGGATGCAGGCCCGAGTGTCAGGAGAGAATGAGAGTTACTTTTAGCAAAGTAGAGAAGTTCTGATTCACAGTGTCTGAGTGTTTCAGATTTGTCACTGCAGTTCTATAGTGAGACCTGTCTCTATAGATCATTGCATTTTATTTTTGCACCATCACTCCAACTCCTCAATGAAAACTCTCTGTTCAGTCTACACAATCTCTACAGATCTTCTTCGCTGGCTCTGCATCTGTCTATTTCATGGTAATCACTCAGCTTAACACCATTTTCTTCTGGATTTTTATCTTTCGTTTCCTGCTAGCACAATTGCCAAGCAGGAAATCCAGTGGCAGGAGAACACTGCCCTAGATGCTTGGTTTCAGTCTCTGGCAATCAGGAAGCAGTGAGAGGTCGGGGTTGGGGATTGAGGGAAGGGGCCTTTACGGGAAGGAGAGAGGGAAGGATTGGAGCATGTTGGGGGTGGGGCGGGGCGGGGTGGGGGCTGGGGTTGGGGTAGAGAGCAAGGAGGCTTCCACAGAAAGGAAGGGAGGGAGAGATCGGAGATCATTGTAGGAGAGGAGGAGCAAGAGATTGTGGATGGCGTTGCCATGTCATCCTGCTGTCTTGCTGTTCATGTCAGTCCAATGGACGTTCCTGCACTGCTGCAAATGCTGCCATTCCCTTCATGAATGCAAGCTTCCTTGGGTGGTATCACACAGATAGATCCACCGCGGATATGTGGAAGGAGCAGGTGGCCTAAAAACTGGTTGCAGTGATAACTTTTCCAGCCACAGGCAGAGCTATAAGGTTGGATGATCATGGTTGCAGATCTTCATGCAGAAGGTGACCTGTTATTCCTACAGCCTCTTTGGTGTTATGCACCCATTTCATGAAGAGTTCCTTACTGAGGTTTCCATAAGATTTGCGTGGTCTGTAATTTCTTTCGGAAGGACTGTCCTCCTCAAATTCAGCCTCACCCTCCTCCCCGCTATGATTCCCACTATGCAACACCTTCTCCATTGGAATAGGCAACGAGGGAATGCCAATTGTGAATTTCATAAATGTAACTCAGAACCTCTTACTATGTGTGTTGGGGG